>NW_026943818.1:20295723-20405723 GCF_035594765.1 Anolis carolinensis
TGATTCCATAGCAATGTGCCATAGAAGTTCCAGAGGGAGACGCACTGCATCGCCCCCGATCAGAGAGCAATGAGACCACAGCAAACTACAGATCCCAGGGGCCCACAGCACGCAGCCACGGCAATTGAAAGTGGAGCCAAAATGAGCCTCCGTTGCACCGTTGCAGTGGGGTGAGTCAGCTTGAGAGAAGCCCTTGCAAAACTACAACTCCCAGGATTCTGTAGCACTGAGCTATGGTTTTTAGACAGCAAAGACATAGTCCCTGACCCATAGCCATGCCTGTTTACATTATGGGATCCTTTGGAGAGAAATAAAACACTGAGGCTGCACTTCCCTACCTGGCCATTTGATGGCAGCAGAGGGCAAAGAATCACAATCTGAAGGCAAGTGCAATATTCTTCTGTCCACAGGAGGGCGACAAACGGAAAAGCCATAGGATTTAACATGGAATATCATTGATATTTCCATGATCCAGGGCCATCTTAAATAATACTAATGCTAATAATTATTAACTTGAGAGTTAGGGGTTTGCAAGGCCTTTCACCCCTCTGCCCAAGAGTGCTGGTGCCTTTCCAAACTACAACTCCCACCATCCCATAGAATCCCTGCGACTTTGCAACAGCTCAATGCTATGGGAACCTGAGTGATATAGTTTGCTAGGCCTTTCGCCTCCTCTGCCAAACTACATGCTATAGAATCCTGGGAGGTCTAGTTTTACAAGGACCCAAACCAGAGAGTGCTGGTGCCATGCCAAACTGCAGCTCACAGGATCCCTCAATGTAAACAGGCATTGCTTTGGATCAGGACGTTTCTCTTTGCTGTCTGGGACCCATAGCTCAGTGCTACGGAATCCTGGGAGTTGTAGTTTTGCAAGGGTTTCTCTCAATCATGCCACTGACCCACCCCACTGCGAAGGTGCAATGGAGGCACGTTTTGGCACCAATTCCAATGGCCGTGGCTCTGTGCTGTGGGCCCCTGGGATCTCTAGTTTGCTGTGGTCGCATGTAGTTTGGCAGAGGAGGCGCAAGGCCCAGCAAACTATATCTTCCACTGTGTTGTCGAAGGCTTTCATGGCCGGAATCACTGGGTTGTTGTGCGTTTTCCGAGCTGTCTGGCCATGTTCCAGAAGCATTCTCTCCTGACGTTTTGCCCACATCTATGGCGGGCATTCTCTGGGGAGAGGGGGCGGTCTAGAAATAAAGTTTCATTAGTGTTTTATTATTATTATCATTTTATTCTTATTGGAAAACTAAGCAAGGGGGGTTTATATCTCCCAGGCTCTAATGACAGAGTTTGTATGGGATGGTGGGAGTTGTAGTTTGACAAGGCACCGGCACTCTTGGGCAGAGGCAGCGAAAGGCCTTGCAAAACTCTAACTCCCAGGATATTATTATTATTATTAGTATTACTATTGTTACGTATTTAAATTTGCCATGGTTCAAGGATGTATCAATGATATGGCAGGTTAGACCCTTATGGCTTGTCCCTTTGTTGCCAAAAAACCATGCCTGTTTACATTGAGGGATCCTGGGAGTTGCGGTTTGGCAAGGCAGCAGCACTCTCTGGTTCAGGCCCTTGTAAAACTAGACCTCCCAGGGTCCTATAGCATGTAGTTTGGCAGAGGAAGCAAAAGGCCTAACTATATCACTCAGGCTCCCATAGCATTGAGCTATTGCAAAGTTGCAGAGATTGTATGGGATGGTGGGAGTTGTAGTTTGGCAAGGCACCGGCACTCTTGGGCAGAGGGGGTGAAAGGCCTTGCAAACCTCTCACTCCCAAGATTATTATTATTAGTATTAGTATTATTTAAGATGGCCCTGGATCAAGGAAATATCAATGATATTCCATGTTAAACCCTATGGCTTTTCCCTTTGTCGCCCTCCTGTGGACAGAAGAATATTGCACTTGGCTTCAGATTGTGATTCTTAGCTCTCTGCTGCCATCAAATGGCCAGAGAGGGAAGTGCAGCCTCAGTGTTTTATTTCTCTCCAAAGGATCCCACAATGTAAACAGGCATGGCTATGGGTCAGGTAGTTTTTCTTTGCTGTCTGGGACCCATAGCTCAGTGCTACGGAATCCTGGGAGTTGTAGGTTTGCAAGGGCTTCTCTCAATCATGCCACTGACTCACCCCACTGCGACGGTGTAATGTAGGGATGGTTTGGCACCCATTCCCATTGCCATGGCTTGGTGCTGTGGCCTCTGGGATCTGCAGTTTGCCGTGGTCCCATGGCTCTCTGATCGGGGGTGATGCACTATGGAACTTCTACGGCACATTGCTATTAAATCCCAGAAGCTGTAGTTTGACAGAGGAGGCGATAGACCTTGGAAAACTACACCTCCCAGGCTACCATAGCATTGAAATATAACAGGGGCGCAGTTTCCCACTCATTGATATTTCTTTGAGCCATGACATTTTAAAATAAAACTAATACAAATAATCTTGGGAGTTAGAGGTTTGCAAGGCCTTTCATCCCCTCTGCCCAAGAGTGCTGGTGCCTTGCCAAACTACAACTCCCATATTTCCATACAACCTCTGCAACTTTGCAACAGCACAATGCTATGGGACCCTGGGAGGTGTAGTTTTCCAAGGCCATGTTAAACTAGACCTCTCAGCCTCCCATACAACTTTGTAACTAAAATGTACCACTGTCGTGCTTAATGCTATGGTAGCCTGGGAGGTGTAGTTTTCCAAGGGCTTTCACCTTCTCTGTCAAACTACAGCTGTCATGACTCCATAGCAATGTGCCATAGAAGTTCCAGAGGGAGATGCACTGCATCGCCCCCGATCAGAGAGCAATGAGACCACAGCAAACTACAGATCCCAGGGGCCCACAGCAGGCAGCCACGGCAATTGAAAGTGGTGCCAAAATGAGCCTCCGTTGCACCGTCGCAGTGGGGTGAGTCAGCTTGAGAGAAGCCCTTGCAAAACTACAACTCCCAGGATTCCGTAGTACTGAGCTATGGTTTTTAGACAGCAAAGACATAGTCCCTGACCCATAGCCATGCCTGTTTACATTATGGGATCCTTTGGAGAGAAATAAAACACTGAGGCTGCACTTCCCTACCTGGCCATTTGATGGCAGCAGAGAGCTAAGAATTACAATCTGAAGCCGAGTGCAATATTCTTCTGTCCACAGGAGGGCGACAAACGGAAAAGCCATTAGGACTTAATGTAATATTAATTGATATTTCCTTGATCCAGGGCAATCTTAAATAATACTAATACTACTAATAATAATCTTGGGAGTGAGAGGTTTGCAAGGCCTTTCACCCCCTCTGCCCAAGAGTGCTGGTGCCTTGCCAAACTACAACTCCCATCATCCCATGAAACCTCTGCAACTTTGCATCAGCTCAATGCTATGGGAGCCTGAGTGATATAGTTTGTTAGGCCTGTCGCCTCCTCTGCCAAACTACATGCTATAGGACCCTGGGAGGTCTAGTTTTACAAGGGCCCGAACCAGAGAGTGCTGCTGCCTTGCCAAACTGCAACTCCCAGGATCCCTCAATGTAAACAGGCATGGTTTTTTGGCAACAAAGGGACAAGCCATAAGGGTCTAACCTGCCATATCATTGTTTTATCCTTGAGCCTTGGGAAATTTAAATACGTAACAATAGGAATACTGCTAATATTAATATCCTGGGAGTGAGAGTTTTACAAGGCCTTTCGCCTCCTCTGCCTGAGTGCCGGTGCCTTGTCAAACTACAACTCCCAGCATCCCATACAAACTCTGCAACAGCTCAATGCCATTGGAGCCTAGGAGATATAAACCTCCCTTGCTTAGTATTCCAATAAGAATAAAATAATAATAATAAAATAATAATAAAATATTATTTCTAGACCGCTCCCTCTCGCCAGAGAAGGCCCGCCATAGATGTGGGCGAAACGTCAGGAGAGAATGCTTCTGGAACATGGCCAAACAGCTCGGAAAACGCACAACAACCCAGTGATTCCAGCCATGAAAGCCTTCGACAACACACTGGGAGATCTACTTTGCTGGGCCTTGTGCCTCCTCTGCCAAAGTACATGCTATAGCACCCTGGGAGGTCTAGTTTTGCAAGGGTCCGAACCAGAGAGTGCTGCTGCCTTGCCAAACTGCAACTCCCAGGAGCCCTCAATGGAGACAGGCATGGCTTTGGGTCAGGAAGTTTCTCTTTGCTGTGGAAACCCCATAGCTCAGTGCTGTGGAATCCTGGGAGTTGTAGTTTTGCAAGGGTTGGTCTCAGTCATGCCGCTGACTCCCCCGACCGCATCGGTGCCATGAAGGGACGTGTTGTCCCCACTTCCAATTGCCGTGGCTCCATGTGCTGGGCCCCTGGGATCTGTCGCTTGCCGTGGTCTCATCGCTCTCTGATCGGGGCTGATGCACTGTGACTCCCACGGGAACTTCTACGGCACATTGCTACGGAATCCCGGGATGTGTAGTTGGCAGAGGACGCGAAAGGCCTTGCAAACTGTGCCTCCCAGGCTCCCATACATTGAGCTGTTGCAGAGTTGCATAGGTTGTATGGGACGGTGGGAGTTATAGTTTGGCAAGGCACCAGCACTCTTCGGCAGAGGAGGTGAAAGGCCTTGCAAACCTCTCACTCCCAAGATTATTATTATTAGTATTAGTATTATTTTAAACTGTCATGGCTCAAAGAAAGATCAATTAATATTACATTAAGTCCTAATGGCTTTTCCGTTTGTCGCCCTCCTGTGGACAGAGGAATATTGCACTTGCCTTGAGATTGTGATTCTTTGCTCTCTGCTGCCATCAAATGGCCAGGTAGGGAAGTGCAGCCTCAGTGTTTTATTTCTCTCCAAAGGATCCCACAATGGAGACAGGCATGGCTATGGGTCAGGTAGTTTTTCTTTGCTGTCTGGGACCCATAGCTCAGTGCTACGGAATCCTGGGAGTTGTAGGTTTGCAAGGGCTTCTCTCAATCATGCCACTGACTCACCCCACTGCGACGGTGTAATGTAGGGATGGTTTGGCACCCCTTCCCATTGCCGTGGCTTGGTGCTGTGGCCTCTGGGATCTACAGTTTGCCGTGGTCCCATGGCTCTCTGATCGGGGGTGATGCACTATGGAACTTCTACAGCACATTGCTATTAAATCCCAGAAGCTGTAGTTTGGCAGAGGAGGCGATAGACCTTGGAAAACTACACCTCCCAGGCTACCATAGCATTGAAATATAGCAGGGGCGCAGTTTCCCACTCATTGATATTTCTTTGAGCCATGACAGTTTAAAATAATACTAATACAAATAATCTTGGGAGTTAGAGGTTTGCAAGGCCTTTCAACCCCTCTGCCCAAGAGTGCTGGTGCCTTGCCAAACTACAACTCCCATATTCCCATACAACCTCTGCAACTTTGCAACAGCACAATGCTATGGGACCCTGGGAGGTGTAGTTTTCCAAGGCCATGTCAAACTAGACCTCCCAGCCTCCCATACAACTTTGTAACTAAAATGTACCACTGTCGTGCTTAATGCTATGGTAGCCTGGGAGGTGTAGTTTTCCAAGGGCTTTCACCTTCTCTGTCAAACTACAGCTGTCATGACTCCATAGCAATGTGCCATAGAAGTTCCAGTGGGAGACGCACTGCATCGCCCCCGATCAGAGAGCAATGAGACCACAGCAAACTACAGATCCCAGGGGCCCACAGCACGCAGCCACGGCAATTGAAAGTGGTGCCAAAATGAGCCTCCGTTGCACCGTCGCAGTGGGGTGAGTCAGCTTGAGAGAAGCCCTTGCAAAACTACAACTCCCAGGATTCCGTAGTACTGAGCTATGGTTTTTAGACAGCAAAGAGAAACTATCTGACCCATAGCCATGCCTGTTTACATTGTGGGATCCTTTGGAAAGAAATAAAACACGGAGGCTGCACTTCCCTACCTGGCCATTTGATGGCAGCAGAGAGCTAAGAATTACAATCTGAAGGCAAGTGCAATATTCTTCTGTCCACAGGAGGGCGACAAACGGAAAAGCCATTAGGACTTAATGTAATATTAGTTGATATTTCCTTGATCCAGGGCCATCTTAAATAATTCTAATACTAATAATAATAATCTTGGGAGTGAGAGGTTTACAAGGCATTTCATCCTCTCTGCCCAAGAGTGCCGGTGCCTTGCCAAACTACAACTCCCACCATCCCATGAAACCTCTGCAACTTTGCAACAGTTCAATGCTATGGGAGCCTGAGTGATATAGTTTGTTAGGCCTGTCGCCTCCTCTGCCAAACTACATGCTATAGGACCTTGGGAGGTTTAGTTTTACAAGGGCCCCAACCAGAGAGTGCTGCTGCCTTGCCAAACTGCAACTCCCAGGATCCCTCAATGTAAACAGGCATGGTTTTTTGACAACAAAGGGACAAGCCATAACGGTCTAACCTGCCATATCATTGTTTTATCCTTGAGCCATGGGAAATTTAAATACGTAACAATAGGAATACTAATAATAAGAATAACCTGGGAGTGAGAGTTTTGCAAGGTCTTTCGCCACTTCTGCCCAAGAGTGTCGGTGCCTTGTCAAACTACAACTCCCACCATCACATACAAACTCTGTAACAGCTCGATGCCATTGGAGCCTAGGAGATAAAACCCCCCCTTGCTTAGTTTCCCAGTAAGAATAAAATAATAATAATAAAATAATAATAAAAAACATTATTTCTAGACCGCCCTCTCTCCCCAGAGAATGCCCGCCATAGATGTGGGCAAAACGTCAGGAGAGAATGCTTCTGGAACATGGCCAAACAGCTCGGAAAATGCACAACAACCCAGTGATTCCGGCCATGAAAGCCTTGGACAACACACTGGGCCTTGTGCCTCCTCTGCCAAACTATATGCTATAGCACCCTGGGAGGTCTAGTTTTGCAAGGGTCCGAACCAGAGAGTGCTGCTGCCTTGCCAAACTGCAACTCCCAGGAGCCCTCAATGGAGACAGGCATGGCTTTGGGTCAGGTAGTTTCTCTTTGCTGTCGAAACCCCATAGCTCAGTGCTGTGGAATCCTGGGAGTTGTAGTTTTGCAAGGGTTGGTCTCAGTCATGCCGCTGACTCCCCCGACCGCATCGGTGCCATGAAGGGACGTGTTGTCCCCACTTCCAATTGCCGTGGCTCCATGTGCTGGGCCCCTGGGATCTGTCGCTTGCCGTGGTCTCATCGCTCTCTGATCGGGGCTGATGCACTGTGACTCCCACGGGAACTTCTACGGCACATTGCTACGGAATCCCGGGATGTGTAGTTGGCAGAGGACGCAAAAGGCCTTGCAAACTGTGTCTCCCAGGCCCCCATCCATTGAGCTGTTGCAGAGTTGTAGAGGTTGTATGCGATGGTGGGAGTTGTAGTTTGGCAAGGCACCAGCACTCTTGGGCAGAGGAGGTGAAAGGCCTTGCAAACCTCTCACTCCCAAGATTATTATTATTAGTATTAGTATTATTTTAAACTGTCATGGCTCAAAGAAATATCAATTAATATTACATTAAGTCCTAATGGCTTTTCCGTTTGTCGCCCTCCTGTGGACAGAAGAATATTGCACTTGGCTTCAGATTGTGATTCTTTGCTCTCTGCTGCCATCAAATGGCCAGGTAGGGAAGTGCAGCCTCAGTGTTTTATTTCTCTCCAAAGCATCCCACAATGTAAACAGGCATGGCTATGGGTCAGATAGTTTCTCTTTTCTGTCTAAAAACCATAGCTCAGTGCTACGGAATCCTGGGAGTTGTAGTTTTGCAAGGGCTTCTCTCAATCATGCCACTGACTCACCCGAGTTGGAGTCCAAAACACCTGGAGGGCCCAAGTTTGCCCTTGTCTGATCTAAAACTGGATATGGATCAAGAACCCGGGTTCGAATCTAGTACGCAGAAGCACATACATTTCAAGCCGATCCGTATTTATTAAACCTAGGGATAGCCATCTTTTTTCTTCTTATTATTTTTAGTGTTAGTATTATTATTCTGTAAAATAATAAGTGGTTTTGGCACCACTTCCTATTGCTATTGCTCTGTGCTGTGGGCCCCTGGGATCTGTAGTTTGTCGTGGTCTCACTATTGTCTGATCGGGGGTGATGCAGTATGACTCCCACTGGAACTTCTACGTCACATTGCGATGGAATTCCAAACAGGAAACAATCAGGGCCAGCTAATGCCTCACAACAAAGGATTTCCCCAGGCAGGAAAGCAGCCAGTCTTCGAAGCTGCAAGTCCATTCAATGCTAATCAAGGTGGCCAATGGCAACATTGACACTTGTCTCCAAGACAAGAGTTCTTTCTCTCACCCTGGACATTATTCCACAGGTCGGTAAAGCCTGGGAGGTGTAGTTTGCTTAGTTTTCCAAAATACCTCACAACCTCTGAGAATGCCTGCCATAAATGTGGGCGAAACGTCAGGAGGGAATGCTTCAGGAACATGGCCATAGTATTGTGCGGTTGCAAGGTTGCAGAGGTTACATGGGATGGTGGAAGTTGTAGTTTGACAAGGCACCTGCATTCTTGGGCAGAGGGGGTGAAAGGCCTTGCAAACCACTAACTCCCAAGATTATTATTATTAGTATTAGTATTATTTAAGATGGCCCTGGATCAAGGAAATATCAATGATATTCCATGTTAATCCCTATGGCTTTTCCGTTTGTCGCCCTCCTGTGGACAGAAGAATATTGCACTTGCCTTCAGATTCTGATTCCTAGCCCTCTGCTGCCATCAAATGGCCAGATTGGGAACTGCTTCCTCAAGGTACATGATTATTTATTGTATTGTGTTGTCGAAGGCTTTCATGGCCAGGATCACAGGGTTGTTGTGTGTCTTTCGGGCTGTGTGGCCATGTTCCAGAAGCATTCTCTCCTGACGTTATTGTATTGTTTAATTGTATTATGATATGTTGTTTTTATATTTTGCTATATTGTACTGTTCTGGGCATGGCCCCATGTAAGCCGCCCCGAATCCCCGTTGGGGAAATGGTGGCGGGGTATAAATAAAGTTTTATTATTATTATTATTATTAAGGTTATATTTCCCTCCAAAGGATCCTTCAATGTAGACAGGCATGGCTATGGGTCAGGAAGTTTCTCTTTGCTGTCTGGGACCCATAGCTCAGTGCTACGGAATCCTGGGAGTTGTAGTCTTGCAAGGGCTTCTCTCAATCATGCCACTGACTCGCCCCACTGCGACGGTGCAATGTAGGGATGGTTTGGCACCCCGTCCCATTGCCATGGCTTGGTGCTGTGGCCTCTGGGATCTGCAGTTTGCCGTGGTCCCATGGCTCTCTGATAGGGGGTGATGCACTATGGAACTTCTACGGCACATTGCTATTAAATCCCAGAAGCTGTAGTTTGACAGAGGAGGCGATAGACCTTGGAAAACTACACCTCCCAGGCTACCATAGCATTGAAATATAACAGGGGCGCAGTTTCCCACTCATTGATATTTCTTTGAGCCATGACATTTTAAAATAAAACTAATACAAATAATCTTGGGAGTTAGAGGTTTGCAAGGCCTTTCATCCCCTCTGCCCAAGAGTGCTGGTGCCTTGCCAAACTACAAGTCCCATATTTCCATACAACCTCTGCAACTTTGCAACAGCACAATGCTATGGGACCCTGGGAGGTGTAGTTTTCCAAGGCCATGTTAAACTAGACCTCTCAGCCTCCCATACAACTTTGTAACTAAAATGTACCACTGTCGTGCTTAATGCTATGGTAGCCTGGGAGGTGTAGTTTTCCAAGGGCTTTCACCTTCTCTGTCAAACTACAGCTGTCATGACTCCATAGCAATGTGCCATAGAAGTTCCAGTGGGAGACGCACTGCATCTCCCCCGATCAGAGAGCAATGAGACCACAGCAAACTACAGATCCCAGGGGCCCACAGCACGCAGCCACGGCAACTGGAAGTGGTGCCAAAATGAGCCTCCGTTGCACCGTCGCAGTGGGGTGAGTCAGCTTGAGAGAAGCCCTTGCAAAACTACAACTCCCAGGATTCCGTAGTACTGAGGTATGGTTTTTAGACAGCAAAGACATAGTCCCTGACCCATAGCCATGCCTGTTTACATTATGGGATCCTTCGGAGAGAAATAAAACACGGAGGCTGCACTTCCCTACCTGGCCATTTGATGGCAGCAGAGAGCTAAGAATCACAATCTGAAGGCAAGTGCAATATTCTTCTGTCCACAGGAGGGCGACAAACGGAAAAGCCATTAGGACTTAATGTAATATTAATTGATATTTCCTTGATCCAGGGCAATCTTAAATAATACTAATACTACTAATAATAATCTTGGGAGTGAGAGGTTTGCAAGGCCTTTCACCCCTCTGCCCAAGAGTGCCGGTGCCTTGCCAAACTACAACTCCCACCATCCCATGAAATCTCTGCAACTTTGCATCAGCTCAATGCTATGGGAGCCTGAGTGATATAGTTTGTTAGGCCTGTCGCCTCCTCTGCCAAACTACATGCTATAGGACCCTGGGAGGTCTAGTTTTACAAGGGCCCCAACCAGAGAGTGCTGCTGCCTTGCCAAACTGCAACTCCCAGGATCCCTCAATGTAAACAGGCATGGTTTTTGGCAACAAAGGGACAAGCCATAAGGGTCTAACCTGCCATATCATTGTTTTATCCTTGAGCCTTGGGAAATTTAAATACGTAACAATAGGAATACTGCTAATATTAATATCCTGGGAGTGAGAGTTTTACAAGGCCTTTCGCCTCCTCTGCCTGAGTGCCGGTGCCTTGTCAAACTACAACTCCCAGCATCCCATACAAACTCTGCAACAGCTCAATGCCATTGGAGCCTAGGAGATATAAACCTCCCTTGCTTAGTTTTCCAATAAGAATAAAATAATAATAATAAAATAATAATAAAATATTATTTCTAGACCGCTCCCTCTCGCCAGAGAAGGCCCGCCATAGATG
This sequence comes from Anolis carolinensis, assembly GCF_035594765.1. Taxonomy (NCBI): domain Eukaryota; kingdom Metazoa; phylum Chordata; class Lepidosauria; order Squamata; family Anolidae; genus Anolis; species Anolis carolinensis. The sequence continues at coordinate 20,306,599 of NW_026943818.1, forward strand.
TGGGCGAAACGTCAGGAGAGAATGCTTCTGGAACATGGCCAAACAGCTCGGAAAATGCACAACAACCCAGTGATTCCAGCCATGAAAGCCTTCGACAACACACTGGGAGATCTACTTTGCTGGGCCTTGTGCCTCCTCTGCCAAACTACATGCTATAGCACCCTGGGAGGTCTAGTTTTGCAAGGGTCCGAACCAGAGAGTGCTGCTGCCTTGCCAAACTGCAACTCCCAGGAGCCCTCAATGGAGACAGGCATGGCTTTGGGTCAGGTAGTTTTTCTTAGCTGTCTGGGATACAGAGCTCAGTGCTACGGAATCCTGGGAGTTGTAGTTTTGCAAGGGCTTCTCTCAATCATGCCACTGACTCACCCGAGTTGGAGTCCAAAACACCTGGAGGGCCCAAGTTTGCCCTTGTCTGATCTAAAACTGGATATGGATCAAGAACCCGGGTTCGAATCTAGTACGCAGAAGCACATACATTTCAAGCCGATCCGTATTTATTAAACCTAGGGATAGCCATCTTTTTTCTTCTTATTATTTTTAGTGTTAGTATTATTATTCTGTAAAATAATAAGTGGTTTTGGCACCACTTCCTATTGCTATTGCTCTGTGCTGTGGGCCCCTGGGATCTGTAGTTTGTCGTGGTCTCACTATTGTCTGATCGGGGGTGATGCAGTATGACTCCCACTGGAACTTCTACGTCACATTGCAATGGAATTCCAAACAGGAAACAATCAGGGCCAGCTAATGCCTCACAACAAAGGATTTCCCCAGGCAGGAAAGCAGCCAGTCTTCGAAGCTGCAAGTCCATTCAATGCTAATCAAGGTGGCCAATGGCAACATTGACACTTGTCTCCAAGACAAGAGTTCTTTCTCTCACCCTGGACATTATTCCACAGATCGGTAAAGCCTGGGAGGTGTAGTTTGCTTAGTTTTCCAAAATACCTCACAACCTCTGAGGATGCCTGCCATAAATGTGGGCGAAACGTCAGGAGGGAATGCTTCAGGAACATGGCCATAGTATTGTGCGGTTGCAAGGTTGCAGAGGTTACATGGGATGGTGGAAGTTGTAGTTTGACAAGGCACCGGCATTCTTGGGCAGAGGGGGTGAAAGGCCTTGCAAACCACTAACTCCCAAGATTATTATCATTAGTATTAGTATTATTTAAGATGACCCTGGATCAAGGAAATATCAATTAATATTACATTAAGTCCTAATGGCTTTTCCGTTTGTCGCCCTCCTGTGGACAGAAGAATATTGCACTTGCCTTCAGATTCTGATTCTTAGCCCTCTGCTGCCATCAAATGGCCAGATTGGGAACTGCTTCCTCAAGGTACATGATTATTTATTGTATTGTTTAATTGTATTATGATATGTTGTTTTTATATTTTGCTATATTGTACTGTTCTGGGCATGGCCCCATGTAAGCCGCCCCGAATCCCCGTTGGGGAGATGGTGGCGGGGTATAAATAAAGTTTTATTATTATTGTTATTATTATTAAGGTTATATTTCCCTCCAAAGGATCCCTCAATGTAGACAGGCATGGCTATGGGTCAGGTAGTTTTTCTTTGCTGTCTGGGACCCATAGCTCAGTGCTACGGAATCCTGGGAGTTGTAGTTTTGCAAGGGCTTCTCTCAATCATGCCACTGACTCACCCCACTGCGACGGTACAATGGAGGCACGTTTTGGCACCACTTCCAATTACTGTGGCTCCGTCCTGTGGGCCACTGGGATCTCTAGTTTGCTGTGGTCTCATTGCTCTTTGATAGGGGATGATGCAGTGCAACTCCCACTGGAACTTCTACGGCACATTGCTATGGAGTCATGACAGCTGTAGTTTGACAGAGAAGGTGAAAGCCCTTGGAAAACTACACCTCCCAGGCTATCGTAGTATTGAGCACGACAGTGGTACACTTTAATTACAAAGTTGTATTGGATGGTGGGAGTTGTAGTTTGGCAAGGCACCAGCACTCTTGGGCAGAGGAGTGAAAGGCCTTGCAAACCTCTCACTCCCAAGATTATTAGTATTAGTATTATTTTAAACTGTCATGGCTCAAAGAAATATCAATGAGTGGGAAACTGCGCCCCTGTCATATTTCAATGCTATGGGAGCCTGGGAGGTGTAGTTTTCCAAGGTCTATTGCCTCCTCTGCCAAACTACAGCTCCCGGGATTTAATAGCAATGTACCATAGAGATTCCAGTGGGAGAAGCACTGAAAGGACCCTTTCAGAGAACGGTGGGACCGCGGCAAACTACAGATCCCAGGGCCCCACAGCACGGAGGCACGGCAATTGGAAGTGGTGCCAAAATATGTCTCCATTACACCGTCGCAGTGGGGTGAGTCAGCGGCATGATTGAGAGAAGCCGTTGCAAAACTACAACTCCCAGGATTCCGTAGCACTGAGCTATGGGTTTTAGACAGCAAAGAGAAACTTCCTGACCCAAAGAAATGCCTGTTTACATTGAGGGTTCCTTTGGAGAGAAATCAAACACTGAGGCTGCACTTCCCTACCTGGCCATTTGATGGCAGCAGAGAGCTGAGAATCACAATGTGAAGCCAAGTGCAATATTATTGTGTCCACAGGAGGGCGACAAACGGAAAAGCCATTAGGACTTAATGTAATATTAATTGATATTTCCTTGATCCAGGGCCATCTTAAATAATACTAATACTAATAATAATAATCTTGGGAGTTAGAGGTTTGCAAGGCCTTTCACCCCTCTGCCCAAAAGTGTCGGTGCCTTGTCAATCTACAACTCCCACCATACCATACAATCCCTGCAACTTGGCAACAGCTCAATGCCATGGGAGCCTGAGTGATATAGTTTGCTAGGCCTTTCTCCTCCTCTGTCAAACTACATGCTATAGGACCCTGGGAGGTCTAGTTTTACAAGGGCCCGAACCAGAGAGTGCTGCTGCCTTGCCAAACTGCAACTCCCAGGATCCCTCAATGTAGACAGGCATGGCTATGGGTCAGATAGTTTCTCTTTGCTTTCTGGGACCCATAGCTCAGTGCTACGGAATCCTGAGAGTTGTAGTTTTGCAAGGGCTTCTCTCAATCATGCCACTGACTCGCCCCACTGCGACGGTGCAATGTAGGGATGGTTTGGCACCCATTCCCATTGCCATGGCTTGGTGCTGTGGCCTCTGGGATCTACAGTTTGCCGTGGTCCCATGGCTCTCTGATCGGGGGTGATGCACTATGGAACTTCTACGGCACATTGCTATTAAATCCCAGAAGCTGTAGTTTGGCAGAGGAGGCGATAGACCTTGGAAAACTACACCTCCCAGGGTCCCATAGCATTGAAATATAACAGGGGCGCAGTTACCCACTCATTGATATTTCTTTGAGCCATGACATTTTAAAATAATACTAATACAAATAATCTTGGGAGTTAGAGGTTTGCAAGGCCTTTCAACCCCTCTGCCCAAGAGTGCTGGTGCCTTGCCAAACTACAACTCCCATATTCCCATACAACCTCTGCAACTTTGCAACAGCACAATGCTATGGGACCCTGGGAGGTGTAGTTTTCCAAGCCCATGTTAAACTAGACCTCTCAGCCTCCCATACAACTTTGTAACTAAAATGTACCACTGTCGTGCTTAATGCTATGATAGCCTGGGAGGTGTAGTTTTCCAAGGGCTTTCACCTTCTCTATCAAACTACAGTTGTCATGATTCCATAGCAATGTGCCATAGAAGTTCCAGTGGGAGACGCACTGCATCGCCCCCGATCAGAGAGCAATGAGACCATAGCAAACTACAGATCCCAGGGGCCCACAGCACGCAGCCACGGGAACTGGAAGTGGTGCCAAAATGAGCCTCCGTTGCACCGTCGCAGTGGGGTGAGTCACCTTGAGAGAAGCCCTTGCAAAACTACAACTCCCAGGATTCCGTAGCACTGAGCTATGGTTTTTAGACAGCAAAGAGAAACTATCTGACCCATAGCCATGCCTGTTTACATTGTGGGATCCTTTGGAGAGAAATAAAACACTGAGGCTGCACTTCCCTACCTGGCCATTTGATGGCAGCAGAGAGCTAAGAATTATAATCTGAAGGCAAGTGCAATATTCGTCTGTCCACAGGAGGGCGACAAACGGAAAAGCCATTAGGACTTAATGTAATATTAATTGATATTTCCTTGATCCAGGGCCATCTTAAATAATACTAATACTACTAATAATAATCTTGGGAGTTAGAGGTTTGCAAGGCCTTTCACCCCCTCTGCCCAAGAGTGCCGGTGCCTTGCCAAACTACAACTCCCACCATCCCCTACAACCTTTGCAACTTTGCAACAGCACAATGCTATGGGAGCCTAGGAGGTGTAGTTTTCCAAGGCCATGTTAAACTAGACCTCTCAGCCTCCCATACAACTTTGTAACTAAAATGTACCACTGTCGTGCTCAATGCTATGGTAGCCTGGGAGATGTAGTTTTCCAAGGGCTTTCACCTTCTCTATCAAACTACAGCTGTCATGATTCCATAGCAATGTGCCATAGAAGTTCCAGTGGGAGACGCACTGCCTCGCCCCCGATCAGAAAGCAATGAGACCACAGCAAACTACAGATCCCAGGGGCCCACAGCACGCAGCCACGGCAATTGAAAGTGGTGCCAAAACGTGCCTCCATTGTACCGTCGCAGTGGGGTGAGTCAGGGGCATGATTGAGAGAAGCCCTTGCAAAACTACAACTCCCAGGATTCCGTAGCACTGAACTATGGTTTTTACACAGCAAAGAGAAACTATCTGACCCATAGCCATGCCTGTTTACATTGTGGGATCCTTTGGAAAGAAATAAAACACGGAGGCTGCACTTCCCTACCTGGCCATTTGATGGCAGCAGAGAGCTAAGAATTACAATCTGAAGCCAAGTGCAATATTCTTCTGTCCACAGGAGGGCGACAAACGGAAAAGCCATTAGGACTTAATGTAATATTAATTGATATTTCCTTGATCCAGGGCCATCTTAAATAATACTAATACTAATAATAATAATCTTGGGAGTGAGAGGTTTACAAGGCCTTTCACCCCTCTGCCCAAGAGTGCCAGTGCCTTGCCAAACTACAACTCCCACCATCGCATACAACCTCTGCAACTTTGCAACAGTTCAATGCTATGGGAGCCTGAGTGATATAGTTTGTTAGGCCTGTCGCCTCCTCTGCCAAACTACATGCTATAGGACCCTGGGAGGTCTAGTTTTACAAGGGCCCGAACCAGAGAGTGCTGCTGCCTTGCCAAACTGCAACTCCCAGGATCCCTCACTGTAGACAGGCATGGTTTTTTGGCAACAAAGGGACAAGCCATAAGGGTCTAACCTGCCATATCATTGTTTTATCCTTGAGCCTTGTGAAATTTAAATACGTAACAATAGGAATACTAATAATAATAATATCCTGGGAGTGAGAGTTTTACAAGGTCTTTCGCCACTTCTGCCCAAGAGTGCCGGTGCCTTGTCAAACTACAACTCCCACCATCACATACAAACTCTGCAACAGCTCAATGCTGTTGGAGCCTAGGAGATATAAACCTCCCTTGCTTAGTTTTCCAATAAGAATAAAATAATAATAATAATAAAATAATAATAAAATATTATTTCTAGACCGCCCTCTCTCCCCAGAGCATGCCCGCCATAGATGTGGGCAAAACTTCAGGAGAGAATGCTTCTGGAACATGGCCAAACAGCTCGGAAAATGCACAACAACCCAGTGATTCCAGCCATGAAAGCCTTGGACAACACACTGGGAGATCTACTTTGCTGGGCCTTGTGCCTCCTCTGCCAAACTACATGCTATAGCACCCTGGGAGGTCTAGTTTTGCAAGGGTCCGAACCAGAGAGTGCTGCTGCCTTGCCAAACTGCAACTCCCAGGAGCCCTCAATGGAGACAGGCATGGCTTTGGGTCAGGTAGTTTCTCTTTGCTGTGGAAACCCCATAGCTCAGTGCTGTGGAATCCTGGGAGTTGTAGTTTTGCAAGGGTTGGTCTCAGTCATGCCGCTGACTCCCCCGACCGCATCGGTGCCATGAAGGGACGTGTTGTCCCCACTTCCAATTGCCGTGGCTCCATGTGCTGGGCCCCTGGGATCTGTCGCTTGCCGTGGTCTCATCGCTCTCTGATCGGGGCTGATGCACTGTGACTCCCACGGGAACTTCTACGGCACATTGCTACGGAATCCCGGGATGTGTAGTTGGCAGAGGACGCGAAAGGCCTTGCAAACTGTGCCTCCCAGGCTCCCATCCATTGAGCTGTTGCAGAGTTGCATAGGTTGTATGGGACGGTGGGAGTTATAGTTTGGCAAGGCACCAGCACTCTTGGGCAGAGGAGGTGAAAGGCCTTGCAAACCTCTCACTCCCAAATTATTATTAGTAGTATTAGTATTATTTTAAACTGTCAAGGCTCAAAGAAAGATCAATTAATATTACATTAAGTCCTAATGGCTTTTCCGTTTGTCGCCCTCCTGTGGACAGAAGAATATTGCACTTGGCTTCAGATTGTGATTCTTTGCTCTCTGCTGCCATCAAATGGCCAGGCAGGGAAGTGCAGCCTCAGTGTTTTATTTCTCTCCAAAGGATCCCACAATGCAGACAGGCATGGCTTTGGGTCAGGTAGTTTTTCTTAGCTGTCTGGGACCCATAGCTCAGTGCTACGGAATCCTGGGAGTTGTAGTTTTGCAAGGGCTTCTCTCAATCATGCCACTGACTCACCCGAGTTGGAGTCGAAAACACCTGGAGGGCCCAAGTTTGCCCTTGTCTGATCTAAAACTGGATATGGATCAAGAACCCGGGTTCGAATCTAGTACGCAGAAGCACATACATTTCAAGCCGATCCGTATTTATTAAACCTAGGGATAGCCATCTTTTTTCTTCTTATTATTTTTAGTGTTAGTATTATTATTCTGTAAAATAATAAGTGGTTTTGGCACCACTTCCTATTGCTATTGCTCTGTGCTGTGGGCCCCTGGGATCTGTAGTTTGTCGTGGTCTCACTATTGTCTGATCGGGGGTGATGCAGTATGACTCCCACTGGAACTTCTACGTCACATTGCGATGGAATTCCAAACAGGAAACAATCAGGGCCAGCTAATGCCTCACAACAAAGGATTTCCCCAGGCAGGAAAGCAGCCAGTCTTCGAAGCTGCAAGTCCATTCAATGCTAATCAAGGTGGCCAATGGCAACATTGACACTTGTCTCCAAGACAAGAGTTCTTTCTCTCACCCTGGATATTATTCCACAGGTCGGTAAAGCCTGGGAGGTGTAGTTTGCTTAGTTTTCCAAAATACCTCACAACCTCTGAGAATGCCTGCCATAAATGTGGGCGAAACGTCAGGAGGGAATGCTTCAGGAACATGGCCATAGTATTGTGCGGTTGCAAGGTTGCAGAGGTTACATGGGATGGTGGAAGTTGTAGTTTGACAAGGCACCTGCATTCTTGGGCAGAGGGGGTGAAAGGCCTTGCAAACCACTAACTCCCAAGATTATTATTATTAGTATTAGTATTATTTAAGATGACCCTGGATCAAGGAAATATCAATGATATTCCATGTTAATCCCTATGGCTTTTCCGTTTGTCGCCCTCCTGTGGACAGAGGAATATTGCACTTGCCTTCAGATTCTGATTCTTAGCCCTCTGCTGCCATCAAATGGCCAGATTGGGAACTGCTTCCTCAAGGTACATGATTATTTATTGTATTGTGTTGTCGAAGGCTTTCATGGCCAGGATCACAGGGTTATTGTGTGTCTTTCGGGCTGTGTGGCCATGTTCCAGAAGCATTCTCTCCTGACGTTATTGTATTGTTTAATTGTATTATGATATGTTTTTTTATATTTTGCTATATTGTACTGTTCTGGGCATGGCCCCATGTAAGCCGCCCCGAATCCCCGTTGGGGAGATGGTGGCGGGGTATAAATAACGTTTTATTATTATTATTATTATTATTATTATTATTATTATTAAGGTTATATTTCCCTCCAAAGGATCCCTCAATGTAAACAGGCATGGTTTTGGGTCAGGTAGTTTTTCTTAGCTGTCTGGGACCCATAGCTCAGTGCTACGGAATCCTGGGAGTTGTAGTTTTGCAAGGGCTTCTCTCAATCATGCCCCTGACTCACCCCACTGCGACGGTACAATGGAGGCACGTTTTGGCACCACTTCCAATTACTGTGGCTCCGTGCTGTGGGGCCCTGGGATCTGTAGTTTGCTGTGGTCTCATTGCTCTTTGATAGGGGATGATGCAGTGCAACTCCCACTGGAACTTCTACGGCACATTGCTATGGAGTCATGACAGCTGTAGTTTGACAGAGAAGGTGAAAGCCCTTGGAAAACTACACCTCCCAGGCTATCGTAGTATTGAGCACAACAGTGGTACACTTTAATTACAAAGTTGTATTGGATGGTGGGAGTTGTAGTTTGGCAAGGCACCAGCACTCTTGGGCAGAGGAGTGAAAGGCCTTGCAAACCTCTCACTCCCAAGATTATTAGTATTAGTATTATTTTAAACTGTCATGGCTCAAAGAAATATCAATGAGTGGGAAACTGCGCCCCTGTCATATTTCAATGCTATGGGAGCCTGGGAGGTGTAGTTTTCCAAGGTCTATTGCCTCCTCTGCCAAACTACAGCTCCCGGGATTTAATAGCAATGTACCATAGAGATTCCAGTGGGAGATGCACTGAAAGGACCCTTTCAGAGAACGGTGGGACCGCGGCAAACTACAGATCCCAGGGCCCCACAGCACGGAGGCACGGCAATTGGAAGTGGTGCCAAAATATGTCTCCATTACACCGTCGCAGTGGGGTGAGTCAGCGGCATGATTGAGAGAAGCCCTTGCAAAACTACAACTCCCAGGATTCCGTAGCACTGAGCTATGGGTTTTAGACAGCAAAGAGAAACTTCCTGACCCAAAGAAATGCCTGTTTACATTGAGGGTTCCTTTGGAGAGAAATAAAACACTGAGGCTGCACTTCCCTACCTGGCCATTTGATGGCAGCAGAGAGCTGAGAATCACAATGTGAAGCCAAGTGCAATATTATTGTGTCCACAGGAGGGCGACAAACGGAAAAGCCATTAGGACTTAATGTAATATTAATTGATATTAATTGATATTTCCTTGATCCAGGGCCATCTTAAATAATACTAATACTAATAATAATAATCTTGGGAGTTAGAGGTTTGCAAGGCCTTTCACCCCTCTGCCCAAAAGTGTCGGTGCCTTGTCAATCTACAACTCCCACCATACCATACAATCTCTGCAACTTTGTATTAGTATTATTTTAAAATGTCATGGCTCAAAGAAATATCAATGAGTGGGAAACTGCGCCCCTGTTATATTTCAATGCTATGGTAGCCTGGGAGGTGTAGTTTTCCAAGGTCTATTGCCTCCTCTGCCAAACTACAGCTTCTGGGATTTAATAGCAATGTGCCGTAGAAGTGCACATTGCTATGGGTCCCAGACAGCAAAGAAAAACTACCTGACCCAAAGCCATGCCTGTCTCCATTGTGGGATCCTTTGGAGAGAAATAAAACACTGAGGCTGCACTTCCCTCTCTGGCCATTTGATGGCAGCAGAGAGCTAAGAATCACAATCTGAAGGCAAGTGCAATATTCCTCTGTCCACAGGAGGGCGACAAACGGAAAAGCCATTAGGACTTAATGTAATATTAATTGATATTTCCTTGATCCAGGGCAATCTTAAATAATACTAATACTAATAATAATAATCTTGGGAGTGAGAGGTTTGCAAGGCCTTTCATCCCCTCTGCCCAAGAGTGCCGGTGCCTTGCCAAACTACAACTCCCACCATCCCATACAATCTCTGCAACTTTGCAATAGCTCAATGCTATGGGAGCCTGAGTGATATCGTTTGCTAGGCCTTTCTCCTCCTCTGTCAAACTACATGCTATAGGACCCAGGGAGGTCTAGTTTTACAAGGGCCCGAACCAGAGAGTGCTGCTGCCTTGCCAAACTGCAACTCCCAGGATCCCTCAATGTAGACAGGCATGGCTATGGGTCAGATAGTTTCTCTTTCCTGTCTGGGACCCATAGGTCAGTGCTACGGAATCCTGGGAGTTGTAGTTTTGCAAGGGCTTCTCTCAATCATGCCACTGACTCGCCCCACTGCGACGGTGTAATGTAGGGATGGTTTGGCACCCCTTCCCATTGCCGTGGCTTGGTGCTGTGGCCTCTGGGATCTACAGTTTGCCGTGGTCCCATGGCTCTCTGATAGGGGGTGATGCACTATGGAACTTCTACGGTACATTGCTATTAAATCCCAGAAGCTGTAGTTTGGCAGAGGAGGCGATAGGCCTTGGAAAACTACACCTCCCAGGCTACCATAGCATTGAAATATAACAGGGGCGCAGTTTCCCACTCATTGATATATTATTGATGACAGTTTAAAATAATACTAATACTAATAGTAATAATCTTGGGAGTTAGAGGTTTGCAAGGCCTTTCACCCCTCTGCCCAAGAGTGCTGGTGCCTTTCCAAACTACAACTCCCACCATCCCATAGAATCCCTGCGACTTTGCAACAGCTCATTGCTATGGGAACCTGAGTGATATAGTTTGCTAGGCCTTTCGCCTCCTCTGCCAAACTACATGCTATAGAATCCTGGGAGGTCTAGTTTTACAAGGACCCAAACCAGAGAGTGCTGGTGCCATGCCAAACTGCAGCTCACAGGATCCCTCAATGTAAACAGGCATTGCTTTGGATCAGGACGTTTCTCTTTGCTGTCTGGGACCCATAGCTCAGTGCTACGGAATCCTGGGAGTTGTAGTTTTGCAAGGGTTTCTCTCAATCATGCCACTGACCCACCCCACTGCGAAGGTGCAATGGAGGCACGTTTTGGCACCAATTCCAATGGCCGTGGCTCTGTGCTGTGGGCCCCTGGGATCTCTAGTTTGCTGTGGTCGCATGTAGTTTGGCAGAGGAGGCGCAAGGCCCAGCAAACTATATCTTCCACTGTGTTGTCGAAGGCTTTCATGGCCGGAATCACTGGGTTGTTGTGCGTTTTCCGAGCTGTCTGGCCATGTTCCAGAAGCATTCTCTCCTGACGTTTTGCCCACATCTATGGCGGGCATTCTCTGGGGAGAGGGGGCGGTCTAGAAATAAAGTGTCATTAGTGTTTTATTATTATTATCATTTTATTCTTATTGGAAAACTAAGCAAGGGGGGTTTATATCTCCCAGGCTCTAATGACAGAGTTTGTATGGGATGGTGGGAGTTGTAGTTTGACAAGGCACCGGCACTCTTGGGCAGAGGCAGCGAAAGGCCTTGCAAAACTCTCACTCCCAGGATATTATTATTATTAGTATTACTATTGTTACGTATTTAAATTTGCCATGGTTCAAGGATATATCAATGATATGGCAGGTTAGACCCTTATGGCTTGTCCCTTTGTTGCCAAAAAACCATGCCTGTTTACATTGAGGGATCCTGGGAGTTGCGGTTTGGCAAGGCAGCAGCACTCTCTGGTTCAGGCCCTTGTAAAACTAGACCTCCCAGGGTCCGATAGCATGTAGTTTGGCAGACGAAGCAACAGGTCTAACTATATCACTCTGGCTCCCATAGCATTGAGCTATTGCAAAGTTGCAGAGATTGTATGGGATGGTGGGAGTTGTAGTTTGGCAAGGCACCGGCACTCTTGGGCAGAGGGGATGAAAGGCCTTGCAAACCTCTCACTCCCAAGATTATTATTATTAGTATTAGTATTATTTAAGATTGCCCTGGATCAAGGAAATATCAATTAATATTACATTAAGTCCTAATGGCTTTTCCGTTTGTCGCCCTCCTGTGGACAGAGGAATATTGCACTTGCCTTCAGATTGTGATTCTTAGCTCTCTGCTGCCATCAAATGGCCAGAGAGGGAAGTGCAGCCTCAGTGTTTTATTTCTCTCCAAAGGATCCCACAATGGAGACAGGCATGGCTTTGGGTCAGGTAGTTTTTCTTTGCTGTCTGGGACCCATAGCAATGTGCACTTCTACGGCACATTGCTATTAAATCCCAGAAGCTGTAGTTTGGCAGAGGAGGCAATAGACCTTGGAAAACTACACCTCCCAGGCTACCATAGCATTGAAATATAACAGGGGCGCAGTTTCCCACTCATTGATATTTCTTTGAGCCATGACATTTTAAAATAATACTAATACAATTAATCTTGGGAGTTAGAGGTTTGCAAGGCCTTCCAACCCCTCTGCCCAAAGTGCTGGTGCCTTGCCAAACTACAACTCCCATATTCCCATACAACCTCTGCAACTTTGCAACAGCACAATGCTATGGGACCCTGGGAGGTGTAGTTTTCCAAGGCCATGTTAAACTAGACCTCTCAGCCTCCCATACAACTTTGTAACTAAAATGTACCACTGTCGTGCTTAATGCTATGGTAGCCTGGGAGGTGTAGTTTTCCAAGGGCTTTCACCTTCTCTGTCAAACTACAGCTGTCATGACTCCATAGCAATGTGCCATAGAAGTTCCAGTGGGAGACGCACTGCATCTCCCCCGATCAGAGAGCAATGAGACCACAGCAAACTACAGATCCCAGGGGCCCACAGCACGCAGCCACGGCAATTGAAAGTGGTGCCAAAATGAGCCTCCGTTGCACCGTCGCAGAGGGGTGAGTCAGCTTGAGAGAAGCCCTTGCAAAACTACAACTCCCAGGATTCCGTAGTACTGAGCTATGGTTTTTAGACAGCAAAGAGAAACTATCTGACCCATAGCCATGCCTGTTTACATTGTGGGATCCTTTGGAGAGAAATAAAACACGGAGGCTGCACTTCCCTACCTGGCCATTTGATGGCAGCAGAGAGCTAAGAATTACAATCTGAAGCCAAGTGCAATATTCTTCTGTCCACAGGAGGGCGACAAACGGAAAAGCCATTAGGACTTAATGTAATATTAATTGATATTTCCTTGATCCAGGGCAATCTTAAATAATACTAATACTACTAATAATAATCTTGGGAGTGAGAGGTTTGCAAGGCCTTTCACCCCCTCTGCCCAAGAGTGCTGGTGCCTTGCCAAACTACAACTCCCATCATCCCATGAAACCTCTGCAACTTTGCATCAGCTCAATGCTATGGGAGCCTGAGTGATATAGTTTGTTAGGCCTGTCGCCTCCTCTGCCAAACTACATGCTATAGGACCCTGGGAGGTCTAGTTTTACAAGGGCCCCACCCAGAGAGTGCTGCTGCCTTGCCAAACTGCAACTCCCAGGATCCCTCAATGTAAACAGGCATGGTTTTTTGGCAACAAAGGGACAAGCCATAAGGGTCTAACCTGCCATATCATTGTTTTATCCTTGAGCCTTGGGAAATTTAAATACGTAACAATAGGAATACTAATAATAAGAATAACCTGGGAGTGAGAGTTTTGCAAGGTCTTTCGCCACTTCTGCCCAAGAGTGCCGGTGCCTTGTCAAACTACAACTCCCATCATCACATAGAAACTCTGCAACAGCTCAATGCCATTGGAGCCTAGGAGATAAAACCCCCCCTTGCTTAGTTTTCCAATAAGAATAAAACAATAATAATAATAAAATAAAAATAAAATATTATTTCTAGACCGCCCCCTCTCGCCAGAGAAGGCCCGCCATAGATGTGGGCGAAACGTCAGGAGAGAATGCTTCTGGAACATGGCCAAACAGCTTGGAAAACGCACAACAACCCAGTGATTCCAGCCATGAAAGCCTTCGACAACACACTGGGAGATCTACTTTGCTGGGCCTTGTGCCTCCTCTGCCAAAGTACATGCTATAGCACCCTGGGAGGTCTAGTTTTGCAAGGGTCCGAACCAGAGAGTGCTGCTGCCTTGCCAAACTGCAACTCCCAGGAGCCCTCAATGGAGACAGGCATGGCTTTGGGTCAGGAAGTTTCTCTTTGCTGTGGAAACCCCATAGCTCAGTGCTGTGGAATCCTGGGAGTTGTAGTTTTGCAAGGGTTGGTCTCAGTCATGCCGCTGACTCCCCCGACCGCATCGGTGCCATGAAGGGACGTGTTGTCCCCACTTCCAATTGCCGTGGCTCCATGTGCTGGGCCCCTGGGATCTGTCGCTTGCCGTGGTCTCATCGCTCTCTGATCGGGGCTGATGCACTGTGACTCCCACGGGAACTTCTACGGCACATTGCTACGGAATCCCGGGATGTGTAGTTGGCAGAGGACGCAAAAGGCCTTGCAGACTGTGTCTCCCAGGCCCCCATCCATTGAGATGTTGCAGAGTTGTAGAGGTTGTATGCGATGGTGGGAGTTGTAGTTTGGCAAGGCACCGGCACTCTTGGGCAGAGGAGGTGAAAGGCCTTGCAAACCTCTCACTCCCAAGATTATTATTAGTAGTATTAGTATTATTTTAAACTGTCATGGCTCAAAGAAAGATCAATTAATATTACATTAAGTCCTAATGGCTTTTCCGTTTGTCGCCCTCCTGTGGACAGAAGAATATTGCACTTGGCTTCAGATTGTGATTCTTTGCTCTCTGCTGCCATCAAATGGCCAGGTAGGGAAGTGCAGCCTCAGTGTTTTATTTCTCTCCAAAGGATCCCACAATGCAGACAGGCATGGCTTTGGGTCAGGTAGTTTTTCTTTGCTGTCTGGGACCCATAGCTCAGTGCTACGGAATCCTGGGAGTTGTAGTTTTGCAAGGGCTTCTCTCAATCATGCGACTGACTCACCCGAGTTGGAGTCCAAAACACCTGGAGGGCCCAAGTTTGCCCTTGTCTGATCTAAAACTGGATATGGATCAAGAACCCGGGTTCGAATCTAGTACGCAGAAGCACATACATTTCAAGCCGATCCGTATTTATTAAACCTAGGGATAGCCATCTTTTTTCTTCTTATTATTTTTAGTGTTAGTATTATTATTCTGTAAAATAATAAGTGGTTTTGGCACCACTTCCTATTGCTATTGCTGTGCTGTGGGCCCCTGGGATCTGTAGTTTGTCGTGGTCTCACTATTGTCTGATCGGGGGTGATGCAGTATGACTCCCACTGGAACTTCTACGTCACATTGCGATGGAATTCCAAACAGGAAACAATCAGGGCCAGCTAATGCCTCACAACAAAGGATTTCCCCAGGCAGGAAAGCAGCCAGTCTTCGAAGCTGCAAGTCCATTCAATGCTAATCAAGGTGGCCAATGGCAACATTGACACTTGTCTCCAAGACAAGAGTTCTTTCTCTCACCCTGGACATTATTCCACAGATCGGTAAAGCCTGGGAGGTGTAGTTTGCTTAGTTTTCCAAAATACCTCACAACCTCTGAGGATGCCTGCCATAAATGTGGGCAAAACGTCAGGAGGGAATGCTTCAGGAACATGGCCATAGTATTGTGCGGTTGCAAGGTTGCAGAGGTTACATGGGATGGTGGAAGTTGTAGTTTGGCAAGGCACCGGCATTCTTGGGCAGAGGGGGTGAAAGGCCTTGCAAACCACTAACTCCCAAGATTATTATTATTAGTATTAGTATTATTTAAGATGGCCCTGGATCAAGGAAATATCAATTAATATTACATTAAGTCCTAATGGCATTTCCGTTTGTCGCCCTCCTGTGGACAGAAGAATATTGCACTTGCCTTCAGATTCTGATTCTTAGCCCTCTGCTGCCATCAAATGGCCAGATTGGGAACTGCTTCCTCAAGGTACATGATTATTTATCGTATTGTTTAATTGTATTATGATATGTTGTTTTTATATTTTGCTATATTGTACTGTTCTGGGCATGGCCCCATGTAAGCCGCCCCGAATCCCCGTTGGGGAGATGGTGGCGGGGTATAAATAAAGTTTTATTATTATTGTTATTATTATTAAGGTTATATTTCCCTCCAAAGGATCCCTCAATGTAAACAGGCATGGTTTTGGGTCAGGTAGTTTTTCTTTGCTGTCTGGGACCCATAGCTCAGTGCTACAGAATCCTGGGAGTTGTAGTTTTGCAAGGGCTTCTCTCAATCATGCCACTGACTCACCCCACTGCGACGGTACAATGGAGGCTCTTTTTGGCACCACTTCCAATTACTGTGGCTCCGTCCCGTGGGCTCCTGGGATCTCTAGTTTGCTGTGGTCTCATTGCTCTTTGATAGGGGATGATGCAGTGCAACTCCCACTGGAACTTCTACGGCACATTGCTATGGAGTCATGACAGCTGTAGTTTGACAGAGAAGGTGAAAGCCCTTGGAAAACTACACCTCCCAGGCTATCGTAGTATTGAGCACGACAGTGGTACACTTTAATTACAAAGTTGTATTGGATGGTGGAAGTTGTAGTTTGGCAAGGCACCAGCACTCTTGGGCAGAGGAGTGAAAGGCCTTGCAAACCTCTCACTCCCAAGATTATTAGTATTAGTATTATTTTAAACTGTCATGGCTCAAAGAAATATCAATGAGTGGGAAACTGCGCCCCTGTCATATTTCAATGCTATGGGAGCCTGGGAGGTGTAGTTTTCCAAGGTCTATTGCCTCCTCTGCCAAACTACAGCTCCCGGGATTTAATAGCAATGTACCATAGAGATTCCAGTGGGAGATGCACTGAAAGGACCCTTTCAGAGAACGGTGGGACCGCGGCAAACTACAGATCCCAGGGCCCCACAGCACGGAGGCACGGCAATTGGAAGTGGTGCCAAAATATGTCTCCATTACACCGTCGCAGTGGGGTGAGTCAGCGGCATGATTGAGAGAAGCCGTTGCAAAACTACAACTCCCAGGATTCCGTAGCACTGAGCTATGGGTTTTAGACAGCAAAGAGAAACTTCCTGACCCAAAGAAATGCCTGTTTACATTGAGGGTTCCTTTGGAGAGAAATAAAACACTGAGGCTGCACTTCCCTACCTGGCCATTTGATGGCAGCAGAGAGCTGAGAATCACAATGTGAAGCCAAGTGCAATATTATTGTGTCCACAGGAGGGCGACAAACGGAAAAGCCATTAGGACTTAATGTAATATTAATTGATATTTCCTTGATCCAGGGCCATCTTAAATAATACTAATACTAATAATAATAATCTTGGGAGTTAGAGGTTTGCAAGGCCTTTCACCCCTCTGCCCAAAAGTGTCGGTGCCTTGTCAATCTACAACTCCCACCATACCATACAATCTCTGCAACTTTGCAACAGCTCAATGCTATGGGAGCCTGAGTGATATAGTTTGCTAGGCCTTTCTCCTCCTCTGTCAAACTACATGCTATAGGACCCTGGGAGGTCTAGTTTTACAAGGGCCCCAACCAGAGAGTGCTGCTGCCTTGCCAAACTGCAACTCCCAGGATCCCTCAATGTAGACAGGCATGGCTATGGGTCAGATAGTTTCTCTTTGCTGTCTGGGACCCATAGCTCAGTGCTACAGAATCCTGAGAGTTGTAGTTTTGCAAGGGCTTCTCTCAATCATGCCACTGACTCGCCCCACTGCGACGGTGCAATGTAGGGATGGTTTGGCACCCCGTCCCATTGCCATGGCTTGGTGCTGTGGCCTCTGGGATCTGCAGTTTGCCGTGGTCCCATGGCTCTCTGATAGGGGGTGATGCACTATGGAACTTCTACGGCACATTGCTATTAAATCCCAGAAGCTGTAGTTTGGCAGAGGAGGCGATAGGCCTTGGAAAACTACACCTCCCAGGCTACCATAGCATTGAAATCTAACAGGGGCGCAGTTTCCCACTCATTGATATTTCTTTGAGCCATGACAGTTTAAAATAATACTTATACTAATAGTAATAATCTTGGGAGTTAGAAGCTTGCAAGGCCTTTCATCCCCTCTGCCCAAGAGTGCTGGTGCCTTGCCAAACTACAACTCCCACCATCCCATGTAACCTCTGCAACTTTGCAACAGCACAATGCTATGGGACCCTGGGAGGTGTAGTTTTCCAAGGCCATGTTAAACTAGACCTCTCAGCCTCCCATACAACTTTGTAACTAAAATGTACCACTGTCGTGCTTAATGCTATGGTAGCCTGGGAGGTGTAGTTTTCCAAGGGCTTTCACCTTCTCTATCAAACTACAGCTGTCATGATTCCATAGCAATGTGCCATAGAAGTTCCAGTGGGAGACGCACTGCATCGCCCCCGATCAGAGAGCAATGAGACCACAGCAAACTACAGATCCCAGGGGCCCACAGCACGGAGCCACGGCAATTGAAAGTGGTGCCAAAATGAGCCTCCGTTGCACCGTCGCAGTGGGGTGAGTCAGCTTGAGAGAAGCCCTTCCAAAACTACAACTCCCAGGATTCTGTAGCACTGAGCTATGGTTTTTAGGCAGCAAAGAGAAACTATGTGACCCATAGCCATGCCTGTTTACATTGTGGGATCCTTCGGAGAGAAATAAAACACTGAGGCTGCACTTCCCTACCTGGCCATTTGATGGCAGCAGAGAGCTAAGAATTACAATCTGAAGCCAAGTGCAATATTCTTCTGTCCACAGGAGGGCGACAAACGGAAAAGCCATTAGGACTTAATGTAATATTAATTGATATTTCCTTGATCCAGGGCCATCTTAAATAATTCTAATACTAATAATAATAATCTTGGGAGTGAGAGGTTTACAAGGCACTTCACCCCCTCTGCCCAAGAGTGCCGGTGCCTTGCCAAACTACAACTCCCATCATCCCATGAAACCTCTGCAACTTTGCATCAGCTCAATGCTATGGGAGCCTGAGTGATATAGTTTGCTAGGCCTTTCGCCTCCTCTGCCAAACTACATGCTATAGGACCCTGGGAGGTCTAGTTTTACAAGGGCCCGAACCAGAGAGTGCTGCTGCCTTGCCAAACTGCAACTCCCAGGATCCCTCAATGTAAACAGGCATGGTTTTTTGGCAACAAAGGGACAAGCCATAAGGGTCTAACCTGCCATATCATTGTTTTATCCTTGAGCCATGGGAAATTTAAATACGTAACAATAGGAATACTAATAATAAGAATAACCTGGGAGTGAGAGTTTTACAAGGCCTTTCGCCTCCTCTGCCCAAGAGTGCCGGTGCCTTGTCAAACTACAACTCCCATCATCACATACAAACTCTGCAACAGCTCAATGCCATTGGAGCCTAGGAGATAAAACCCCCCCTTGCTTAGTTTCCCAGTAAGAATAAAATAATAATAATAAAATAATAATAAAAAACATTATTTCTAGACCGCCCCCTCTCCCCAGAGAATGCCCGCCATAGATGTGGGCAAAACGTCTGGAGAGAATGCTTCTGGAACATGGCCAAACAGCTTGGAAAACGCACAACAACCCAGTGATTCCAGCCATGAAAGCCTTCGACAACACACTGGGAGATCTACTTTGCTGGGCCTTGTGCCTCCTCTGCCAAAGTACATGCTATAGCACCCTGGGAGGTCTAGTTTTGCAAGGGTCCGAACCAGAGAGTGCTGCTGCCTTGCCAAACTGCAACGCCCAGGAGCCCTCAATGGAGACAGGCATGGCTTTGGGTCAGGTAGTTTCTCTTTGCTGTCGAAACCCCATAGCTCAGTGCTGTGGAATCCTGGGAGTTGTAGTTTTGCAAGGGTTGGTCTCAGTCATGCCGCTGACTCCCCCGACCGCATCGGTGCCATGAAGGGACGTGTTGTCCCCACTTCCAATTGCCGTGGCTCCATGTGCTGGGCCCCTGGGATCTGTCGCTTGCCGTGGTCTCATCGCTCTCTGATCGGGGCTGATGCACTGTGACTCCCACGGGAACTTCTACGGCACATTGCTACGGAATCCCGGGATGTGTAGTTGGCAGAGGACGCGAAAGGCCTTGCAAACTGTGTCTCCCAGGCCCCCATCCATTGAGATGTTGCAGAGTTGCATAGGTTGTATGGGATGGTGGGAGTTGTAGTTTGGCAAGGCACCGGCACTCTTGGGCAGAGGAGGTGAAAGGCCTTGCAAACCTCTCACTCCCAAGATTATTATTATTAGTATTAGTATTATTTTAAACTGTCATGGCTCAAAGAAAGATCAATTAATATTACATTAAGTCCTAATGGCTTTCCCGTTTGTCGCCCTCCTGTGGACAGAAGAATATTGCCTTGAGATTGTAATTCTTAGCTCTCTGCTGCCATCAAATGGCCAGGTAGGGAGGTGCAGCCTTAGGGTTATATTTCCCTCCAAAGGATCCCTCAATGTAAACAGGCATGGCTATGGGTCAGATAGTTTTTCTTTGCTGTCTGGGACCCATAGCTCAGTGCTACGGTATCCTGGGAGTTGTAGTTTTGCAAGGGCTTCTCTCAATCATGCCACTGACTCACCCCACTGCGATGGTGTAATGTAGGGATGGTTTGGCACCCCGTCCCATTGCCATGGCCTGGTGCTGTGGCCTCTGGGATCTACAGTTTGCCGTGGTCCCATGGCTCTCTGATAGGGGGTGATGCACTATGGAACTTCTACGGCACATTGCTATTAAATCCCAGAAGCTGTAGTTTGACAGAGGAGGCGATAGACCTTGGAAAACTACACCTCCCAGGCTCCCATAGCATTGAAATATGACAGGGGAGCAGTTTCCCACTCATTGATATTTCTTTGAGCCATGACAGTTTAAAATAATACTAATACTAATACTAATAATCTTGGGAGTTAGAGGTTTGCAAGGCCTTTCACTCCTCTGCCCAAGAGTGCTGGTGCCTTGCCAAACTACAACTTCCACCATCCAATATAACTTTGTAATTAAAGTGTACCACTGTCGTGCTCAATACTACGATAGCCTGGGAGGTGTAGTTTTCCAAGGGCTTTCACCTTCTCTGTCAAACTACAGCTGTCATGACTCCATAGCAATGTGCCGTAGAAGTTCCAGTGGGAGTTGCACTGCATCATCCCCTATCAAAGAGCAATGAGACCACAGCAAACTAGAGATCCCAGTGGCCCACAGGACGGAGCCACAGTAATTGGAAGTGGTGCCAAAACGTGCCTCCATTGTACCGTCGCAGTGGGGTGAGTCAGGGGCATGATTGAGAGAAGCCCTTGCAAAACTACAACTCCCAGGATTCCGTAGCACTGAGCTATGGGTCCCAGACAGCAAAGAAAAACTACCTGACCCAAAACCATGCCTGTTTACATTGAGGGATCCTTTGGAGGGAAATATAACCTTAATAATAATAATAATAATAAAACTTTATTTATACCCCGCCACCATCTCCCCAACGGGGATTCGGGGCGGCTTACATGGGGCCATGCCCAGAACAGTACAATATAGCAAAATATAAAACAACATATCACAATACAATGAAACAATACAATAAATAATCATGTACCTTGAGGAAGCAGTTCCCAATCTGACCATTTGATGGCAGCAGAGGGCTAAGAATCAGAATCTGAAGGCAAGTGCAATATTCCTCTGTCCACAGGAGGGCGACAAACGGAAAAGCCATAGGGATTAACATGGAATATCATTGATATTTCCTTGATCCAGGGTCATCTTAAATAATACTAATACTAATAATAATAATCTTGGGAGTTAGTGGTTTGCAAGGCCTTTCACCCCCTCTGCCCAAGAGTGCCGGTGCCTTGTCAAACTACAACTTCCACCATCCCATGTAACCTCTGCAACCTTGCAACCGCACAATACTATGGCCATGTTCCTGAAGCATTCCCTCCTGACGTTTCGCCCACATTTATGGCAGGCATCCTCAGAGGTTGTGAGGTATTTTGGAAAACTAAGCAAACTACACCTCCCAGGCTTTACCGATCTGTGGAATAATGTCCAGGGTGAGAGAAAGAACTCTTGTCTTGGAGACAAGTGTCAATGTTGCCATTGGCCACCTTGATTAGCATTGAATGGACTTGCAGCTTCGAAGACTGGCTGCTTTCCTGCCTGGGGAAATCCTTTGTTGTGAGGCATTAGCTGGCCCTGATTGTTTCCTGTTTGGAATTCCATCGCAATGTGACGTAGAAGTTCCAGTGGGAGTCATACTGCATCACCCCCGATCAGACAATAGTGAGACCACGACAAACTACAGATCCCAGGGGCCCACAGCACAGAGCAATAGCAACAGGAAGTGGTGCCAAAACCACTTATTATTTTACAGAATAATAATACTAACACTAAAAATAATAAGAAGAAAAAAGATGGCTATCCCTAGGTTTAATAAATACGGATCGGCTTGAAATGTATGTGCTTCTGCGTACTAGATTCGAACCCGGGTTCTTGATCCATATCCAGTTTTAGATCAGACAAGGGCAAACTTGGGCCCTCCAGGTGTTTTGGACTCCAACTCGGGTGAGTCAGTCGCATGATTGAGAGAAGCCCTTGCAAAATTACAACTCCCGGGATTCCGTAGCACTGAGCTATGGTTTTTAGGCAGCAAAGAGAAACTATGTGACCCATAGCCATGCCTGTTTACATTGTGGGATCCTTCGGAGAGAAATAAAACACTGAGGCTGCACTTCCCTACCTGGCCATTTGATGGCAGCAGAGAGCTAAGAATTACAATCTGAAGCCAAGTGCAATATTCTTCTGTCCACAGGAGGGCGACAAACGGAAAAGCCATTAGGACTTAATGTAATATTAATTGATATTTCCTTGATCCAGGGCCATCTTAAATAATTCTAATACTAATAATAATAATCTTGGGAGTGAGAGGTTTACAAGGCACTTCACCCCCTCTGCCCAAGAGTGCCGGTGCCTTGCCAAACTACAACTCCCATCATCCCATGAAACCTCTGCAACTTTGCATCAGCTCAATGCTATGGGAGCCTGAGTGATATAGTTTGCTAGGCCTTTCGCCTCCTCTGCCAAACTACATGCTATAGGACCCTGGGAGGTCTAGTTTTACAAGGGCCCCAACCAGAGAGTGCTGCTGCCTTGCCAAACTGCAACTCCCAGGATCCCTCAATGTAAACAGGCATGGTTTTTTGGCAACAAAGGGACAAGCCATAAGGGTCTAACCTGCCATATCATTGTTTTATCCTTGAGCCATGGGAAATTTAAATACGTAACAATAGGAATACTAATAATAAGAATAACCTGGGAGTGAGAGTTTTACAAGGCCTTTCGCCTCCTCTGCCCAAGAGTGCCGGTGCCTTGTCAAACTACAACTCCCATCATCACATACAAACTCTGCAACAGCTCAATGCCATTGGAGCCTAGGAGATAAAACCCCCCCTTGCTTAGTTTCCCAGTAAGAATAAAATAATAATAATAAAATAATAATAAAAAACATTATTTCTAGACCGCCCCCTCTCCCCAGAGAATGCCCGCCATAGATGTGGGCAAAACGTCTGGAGAGAATGCTTCTGGAACATGGCCAAACAGCTTGGAAAACGCACAACAACCCAGTGATTCCAGCCATGAAAGCCTTCGACAACACACTGGGAGATCTACTTTGCTGGGCCTTGTGCCTCCTCTGCCAAAGTACATGCTATAGCACCCTGGGAGGTCTAGTTTTGCAAGGGTCCGAACCAGAGAGTGCTGCTGCCTTGCCAAACTGCAACTCCCAGGAGCCCTCAATGGAGACAGGCATGGCTTTGGGTCAGGTAGTTTCTCTTTGCTGTCGAAACCCCATAGCTCAGTGCTGTGGAATCCTGGGAGTTGTAGTTTTGCAAGGGTTGGTCTCAGTCATGCCGCTGACTCCCCCGACCGCATCGGTGCCATGAAGGGACGTGTTGTCCCCACTTCCAATTGCCGTGGCTCCATGTGCTGGGCCCCTGGGATCTGTCGCTTGCCGTGGTCTCATCGCTCTCTGATCGGGGCTGATGCACTGTGACTCCCACGGGAACTTCTACGGCACATTGCTACGGAATCCCGGGATGTGTAGTTGGCAGAGGACGCGAAAGGCCTTGCAAACTGTGTCTCCCAGGCCCCCATCCATTGAGATGTTGCAGAGTTGCATAGGTTGTATGGGATGGTGGGAGTTGTAGTTTGGCAAGGCACCGGCACTCTTGGGCAGAGGAGGTGAAAGGCCTTGCAAACCTCTCACTCCCAAGATTATTATTATTAGTATTAGTATTATTTTAAACTGTCATGGCTCAAAGAAAGATCAATTAATATTACATTAAGTCCTAATGGCTTTCCCGTTTGTCGCCCTCCTGTGGACAGAAGAATATTGCCTTGAGATTGTAATTCTTAGCTCTCTGCTGCCATCAAATGGCCAGGTAGGGAGGTGCAGCCTTAGGGTTATATTTCCCTCCAAAGGATCCCTCAATGTAAACAGGCATGGCTATGGGTCAGATAGTTTTTCTTTGCTGTCTGGGACCCATAGCTCAGTGCTACGGTATCCTGGGAGTTGTAGTTTTGCAAGGGCTTCTCTCAATCATGCCACTGACTCACCCCACTGCGATGGTGTAATGTAGGGATGGTTTGGCACCCCGTCCCATTGTCATGGCTTGGTGCTGTGGCCTCTGGGATCTACAGTTTGCCGTGGTCCCATGGCTCTCTGATAGGGGGTGATGCACTATGGAACTTCTACGGCACATTGCTATTAAATCCCAGAAGCTGTAGTTTGACAGAGGAGGCGATAGACCTTGGAAAACTACACCTCCCAGGCTCCCATAGCATTGAAATATGACAGGGGAGCAGTTTCCCACTCATTGATATTTCTTTGAGCCATGACAGTTTAAAATAATACTAATACTAATACTAATAATCTTGGGAGTTAGAGGTTTGCAAGGCCTTTCACTCCTCTGCCCAAGAGTGCTGGTGCCTTGCCAAACTACAACTTCCACCATCCAATATAACTTTGTAATTAAAGTGTACCACTGTCGTGCTCAATACTACGATAGCCTGGGAGGTGTAGTTTTCCAAGGGCTTTCACCTTCTCTGTCAAACTACAGCTGTCATGACTCCATAGCAATGTGCCGTAGAAGTTCCAGTGGGAGTTGCACTGCATCATCCCCTATCAAAGAGCAATGAGACCACAGCAAACTAGAGATCCCAGTGGCCCACAGGACGGAGCCACAGTAATTGGAAGTGGTGCCAAAACGTGCCTCCATTGTACCGTCGCAGTGGGGTGAGTCAGGGGCATGATTGAGAGAAGCCCTTGCAAAACTACAACTCCCAGGATTCCGTAGCACTGAGCTATGGGTCCCAGACAGCAAAGAAAAACTACCTGACCCAAAACCATGCCTGTTTACATTGAGGGATCCTTTGGAGGGAAATATAACCTTAATAATAATAATAATAATAAAACTTTATTTATACCCCGCCACCATCTCCCCAACGGGGATTCGGGGCGGCTTACATGGGGCCATGCCCAGAACAGTACAATATAGCAAAATATAAAACAACATATCACAATACAATGAAACAATACAATAAATAATCATGTACCTTGAGGAAGCAGTTCCCAATCTGACCATTTGATGGCAGCAGAGGGCTAAGAATCAGAATCTGAAGGCAAGTGCAATATTCCTCTGTCCACAGGAGGGCGACAAACGGAAAAGCCATAGGGATTAACATGGAATATCATTGATATTTCCTTGATCCAGGGTCATCTTAAATAATACTAATACTAATAATAATAATCTTGGGAGTTAGTGGTTTGCAAGGCCTTTCACCCCCTCTGCCCAAGAGTGCCGGTGCCTTGTCAAACTACAACTTCCACCATCCCATGTAACCTCTGCAACCTTGCAACCGCACAATACTATGGCCATGTTCCTGAAGCATTCCCTCCTGACGTTTCGCCCACATTTATGGCAGGCATCCTCAGAGGTTGTGAGGTATTTTGGAAAACTAAGCAAACTACACCTCCCAGGCTTTACCGATCTGTGGAATAATGTCCAGGGTGAGAGAAAGAACTCTTGTCTTGGAGACAAGTGTCAATGTTGCCATTGGCCACCTTGATTAGCATTGAATGGACTTGCAGCTTCGAAGACTGGCTGCTTTCCTGCCTGGGGAAATCCTTTGTTGTGAGGCATTAGCTGGCCCTGATTGTTTCCTGTTTGGAATTCCATCGCAATGTGACGTAGAAGTTCCAGTGGGAGTCATACTGCATCACCCCCGATCAGAGAGCAATGAGACCACAGCAAACTACAGATCCCAGGGGCCCACAGCACGCAGCCACGGCAACTGGAAGTGGTGCCAAAATGAGCCTCCGTTGCACCGTCGCAGTGGGGTGAGTCAGCTTGAGAGAAGCCCTTCCAAAACTACAACTCCCAGGATTCCGTAGCACTGAGCTATGGTTTTTAGGCAGCAAAGAGAAACTATGTGACCCATAGCCATGCCTGTTTACATTGTGGGATCCTTCGGAGAGAAATAAAACACTGAGGCTGCACTTCCCTACCTGGCCATTTGATGGCAGCAGAGAGCTAAGAATTACAATCTGAAGCCAAGTGCAATATTCTTCTGTCCACAGGAGGGCGACAAACGGAAAAGCCATTAGGACTTAATGTAATATTAATTGATATTTCCTTGATCCAGGGCCATCTTAAATAATTCTAATACTAATAATAATAATCTTGGGAGTGAGAGGTTTACAAGGCACTTCACCCCCTCTGCCCAAGAGTGCCGGTGCCTTGCCAAACTACAACTCCCATCATCCCATGAAACCTCTGCAACTTTGCATCAGCTCAATGCTATGGGAGCCTGAGTGATATAGTTTGCTAGGCCTTTCGCCTCCTCTGCCAAACGACATGCTATAGGACCCTGGGAGGTCTAGTTTTACAAGGGCCCCAACCAGAGAGTGCTGCTGCCTTGCCAAACTGCAACTCCCAGGATCCCTCAATGTAAACAGGCATGGTTTTTTGGCAACAAAAGGACAAGCCATAAGGGTCTAACCTGGGATCCCATTGATATATCCTTGAGCCATGGGAAATTTAAATACGTAACAATAGGAATACTAATAATAAGAATAACCTGGGAGTGAGAGTTTTACAAGGCCTTTCGCCTCCTCTGCCCAAGAGTGCCGGTGCCTTGTCAAACTACAACTCCCACCATCACATACAAACTCTGCAACAGCTCAATGCCATTGGAGCCTAGGAGATAAAACCCCCCCTTGCTTAGTTTCCCAGTAAGAATAAAATAATAATAATAAAATAATAATAAAAAACATTATTTCTAGACCGCCCCCTCTCCCCAGAGAATGCCCGCCATAGATGTGGGCAAAACGTCAGGAGAGAATGCTTCTGGAACATGGCCAAACAGCTTGGAAAACGCACAACAACCCAGTGATTCCAGCCATGAAAGCCTTCGACAACACACTGGGAGATCTACTTTGCTGGGCCTTGTGCCTCCTCTGCCAAAGTACATGCTATAGCACCCTGGGAGGTCTAGTTTTGCAAGGGTCCGAACCAGAGAGTGCTGCTGCCTTGCCAAACTGCAACTCCCAGGAGCCCTCAATGGAGACAGGCATGGCTTTGGGTCAGGAAGTTTCTCTTTGCTGTCGAAACCCCATAGCTCAGTGCTGTGGAATCCTGGGAGTTGTAGTTTTGCAAGGGTTGGTCTCAGTCATGCCGCTGACTCCCCCGACCGCATCGGTGCCATGAAGGGACGTGTTGTCCCCACTTCCAATTGCCGTGGCTCCATGTGCTGGGCCCCTGGGATCTGTCGCTTGCCGTGGTCTCATCGCTCTCTGATCGGGGCTGATGCACTGTGACTCCCACGGGAACTTCTACGGCACATTGCTACGGAATCCCGGGATGTGTAGTTGGCAGAGGACGCGAAAGGCCTTGCAAACTGTGTCTCCCAGGCCCCCATCCATTGAGATGTTGCAGAGTTGCATAGGTTGTATGGGACGGTGGGAGTTCTAGTTTGGCAAGGCACCAGCACTCTTGGGCAGAGGAGGTGAAAGGCCTTGCAAACCTCTCACTCCCAAGATTATTATTAGTAGTATTAGTATTATTTTAAACTGTCATGGCTCAAAGAAAGATCAATTAATATTACATTAAGTCCTAATGGCTTTTCCGTCTGTCGCCCTCCTGTGGACAGAAGAATATTGCACTTGGCTTCAGATTGTGATTCTTAGCCCTCTGCTGCCATCAAATGGCCAGGTAGGGAGGTGCAGCCTCAGGGTTATATTTCCCTCCAAAGGATCCCTCAATGTAAACAGGCATGGCTATGGGTCAGATAGTTTTTCTTTGCTGTCTGGGACCCATAGCTCAGTGCTACGTTATCCTGGGAGTTGTAGTTTTGCAAGGGCTTCTCTCAATCATGCCACTGACTCACCCCACTGCGATGGTGTAATGTAGGGATGGTTTGGCACCCCGTCCCATTGCCATGGCTTGGTGCTGTGGCCTCTGGGATCTAGAGTTTGCCGTGGTCCCATGGCTCTCTGATAGGGGGTGATGCACTATGGAACTTCTACGGCACATTGCTATTAAATCCCAGAAGCTGTAGTTTGGCAGAGGAGGCGATAGACCTTGGAAAACTACACCTCCCAGGCTACCATAGCATTGAAATGTAACAGGGGCGCAGTTTCCCACTCATTGATATTTCTTTGAGCCATGACATTTTAAAATAATACTAATACAAATAATCTTGTAATCTTGTATCAAATAATTTTTATTTGACATTATTTGAATTTTTTAATTAATTTTATTGTAAGTTATATTTTATTTATTATATTTTATTATTTTCTTGTATTATTTTTAGTTATTTTCTGTTATTATAGTATTTTATTGTATTAATTTTTTTAGTGTTTGTTATTTATTTATTTATTTGGGTTGCTAGGAGACCAAGTTGGAGGAGCTTAGCCTTCTAACTGGCAGCAATTGGATAAAAGCAATTATTCCTCTCTCTCTCTAATTAGGACTTTATTTTTCTTTTCTTTTTGTTGTATCAACCTAGAGGCGTGGATGATGGGTTATGTTGTCAAATTTCGAGGTTGGGGGGGCCTGTAGTTTTGTTGTTTTGTGGGTCGCCGTGATGCCATCACTCTTTTATATATATAGATATGTGTGTGTAAATGTATATGTGTGTACGGATATGTGTGTGTGTGTGTGTGTATATATATATATATATATATATATATATATATATACATATATATATATATATATATACATACACACATATATATTTTTTTCTCTCTCCTCTTTTTAATCTTTTCTTCACTTTCTGTCAAAAATCATTGTTCTCACTCTTTCGTTGTTATCTATTTTATATACCAATAAAAATTCATATTATAAAAACAGTTAACTTATAAAACCTTGCAGATGTTCCTTGCTTGCTTTTCCCCTTTTGTTGCTGGGTTAACTTCCACCAAAGGCGAAGAGATCCCGAGATCCTCTTTACCTTAGCCTTGAGCTGCTATCAAAAAGGTCTATAACTATCTAAGCTCAAAGCTAGTTTTTGAGGCGAAGTTGGTAGGGCTTCCTCCAGTGGCAAAGAAATCCGGAGATGTTCTCTGCCCAAATGCCACAGCTATTAGAAAGAACAGGTCTTTCCCTATCTATGCTCGGCACTGGTTTTAAAGGCAGGTCAGTACTTACGATGGCCTTTTCGGAGTTGGCCTGGCTTGGCCACACAAGCACATCTACGTTGTTTCTTCTTCAGTCTAGAAGGCGGAATAGGCTTCCAAAAATGGAGCCTTCTATGCCCAGGAAAAGGGGCGGCCTCCAGAACAAAATGATACATTTGCAGGCTGCAAGCAACAAACTCTGCTAATATCCTAACTATCAGACTGCTGCAGAATCTGCAGCAACCCTGGAGCAAATGCAAACCGGTGCTATTTTCTACAGCTATGGAAAAAATGCAAACCAAACCTCTGGGAGATGGAACAGGGCCCCTGGGATGTGTAGTTTGCTGTGGCCTCACTGCTCTCTGATAGAGGGTGATGCAGGGCCTCTCCCATTAAACTTCTATGGCACATTGCTATGGAATCCCGAGAGCTGTGGTTTGACAGAGAAGGCGATAGAACTTGGAAAACTACACCTCCCAGGCTACTATAGCATTGAGCTGCAGCAGTGGTGCACTTTAGTTACAAAGTTGTATGGAAGGCTGGGAAAGTCTAGTTCAGGGGTCCCCAAACTTTTAAAACAGGGGGCCAGTTCACAATCCTTCAGACCGTTGGAGGGCCGGACTATAGTTGGCCACCAAGCAATAATAAATAATAATAATAATAATAATAATAATAATAATAATAATAATAACAAAACAACAACAACAATAATATCAAAGAAGGTTGGAAGAGGCCCTTTGGGCCATTGAGTCCAACCCCCATCTGCCTTTGTGCACCGAAAGCACAAGCAAAGCATCCCTGACAGATGGCCACCCAGCATCAATGTTAATAATAATAATAATAGTAATAGTAAAGAGGGTTGGAAAAGACCCCTTGGGCCATTGAGTCCAACCCCCTTCTGCCTCTGTGCACCAAAAGCACAAGCAAAGCATCCCTAACAGATGGCCACCCAGCCTCAATGTTAATAATAATAATAATAGTAATAGTAAAGAGGGTTGGAAAAGACCCCTTGGGCCATTGAGTCCAACCCCCTTCTGCCTCTGTGCACCAAAAGCACAAGCAAAGCATCCCTAACAGATGGCCACCCAGCCTCAATGTTAATAATAATAATAATAGTAATAGTAAAGAGGGTTGGAAAAGACCCCTTGGGCCATTGAGTCCAACCCCCTTCTGCCTCTGTGCACCAAAAGCACAAGCAAAGCATCCCTAACAGATGGCCACCCAGCCTCAATGTTAATAATAATAATAATAGTAATAGTAAAGAGGGTTGGAAAAGACCCCTTGGGACATTGAGTCCAACCCTCTTCTGCCTCTGTGCACCAAAAGCACAAGCAAAGCATCCCTAACAGATGGCCACCCAGCCTCAATGTTAATAATAATAATAATAGTAATAGTAAAGAGGGTTGGAAAAGACCCCTTGGGCCATTGAGTCCAACCCCCTTCTGCCTCTGTGCACCAAAAGCACAAGCAAAGCATCCCTAACAGATGGCCACCCAGCCTCAATGTTAATAATAATAATAATAATAATAATAATAATAATAATAATAATAATAATAATAATAATAATAAGGGTTGTAAGAGAAGAAGAGACCCCTTGGGTCATTTAGCCCAACTCGCTTCTGCCCTTGTGCCGTGGGGGCCGGATAAATAGCTTCGATGGGCCGCATCCGGCCCCCGGGCCTTAGTTTGGGGACCCCTGGTCTAGTTCAACAAGGCCTTGGAAAACTACACCTCCCAGGCTCCCATAGCATTGTGCTGTTGCAGAGTTGTAGAAGTTGTATGGGATGGTGGGATGTGTAGTTTGGCAAGGCACCAGCACTCTTGGGCAGAGGGTGTGAAAGGCTTTGCAAAGCTCTCACTCCCAAGATTATTATTATTAGTATTAATATTATTTATAATTGCCCTGGCTCCAAGAAATATCAATTATATGGCACGTTAAAACCTTATGGCCTGTCCGTTTGTCGCCCTCGTGTGGACAGAAGAATATTGCACTTGCCTTCAGATTGTGATTCTTAGCCCTCTGCTGCCATCAAATGGTCAGATAGAAAAGTGCAGGCTTGAGCCGTGGAGGCGCCTCTCTGCTGCCCTCGTGTGGACAGATGAATATTGCACTGACCCTGAAATAAGGGCCATAAGGGCTTCATCTATACTATCATTGACATATCATTGAGCCATGGCAATTTTACAGAATAATAATACTAATACTAAAGATAATAGAGTTTTGCAAGGCCTTTCAACTCCTCCACCCAAGGGTGCTGGTACCTTGCCAAACTACGTCTCCCACCATCCCATACAAGCTCTGCCACTCTGCAAAAAAGCCTTGCCTGTCTACACTATGAGATCCTGGGAACTGTAGTTTGACGTGGCACCAGCACTATATGGCTCAAATCCTTGTAAAACTAGACTTCCCAGGGTTCTGTAGCAAAACTTTAATTTTCCAATACTGTGGGCCAGAAATGATTTTTTTTATTTGATTATTTCCAATGATGAGTTTTCAGCATTCCTGGGTAGGGGAGGCAATAGGCAAAACTTCAATTCTGAGGATATTATTGGTTTTTTATTGTTGATGTTAGTAGTAGTAGTAGTAATACTTGTCGCCTATGCCATCAGACATGACATTAAGTCCAGTCATGTCCGACTCTGGGTGTTGGTGCTCATCTCCATTTCTATGCCGAAGAGCCGGCGTTGTCCGTAGACACCTCCAAGGTCATGTGGGCGGCATGACTGCATGGAGCGCCGTTACCTTCCCACCAGTGTGGTACCTATTGATCTACTCACATTGGCATGTTTTTGAACTGCTAGGTTGGCAGAAGCTGGAGCTAACAGCGGGCGCTCACTCCGCTCCCGGGATTTGAACCTGGGACCTTTCGCTCTGCAAGTTCAGCTGCTCAGGGCTTTAACACACTGCGCCACCGGGGTTCCTCTATGGCTCAGAGGAGCCCCTATTATAATATTGAGCTGCACTAACAGGGAGCAACTCCCGATTGAGCCACTGGAGGGCAGCAAAGAGATGCCTATGGCTCAGAGAAGCCTCTACTATAATACTGGGCTGCACTAACAGGATGCAACTCCCGACTTAGCCACTGGAGGGCAGCAAACTTACGTGTATTTTCTGGTGAAACATCTGGAAATAAATCCATGCTCATCTTGTCGTTCTTCATGTTTGCCTGGAAAGAGAAAATTAATAAACCTCACATTATGAGAAAGCTGTGTAACGATAATAATAATATATATTAATAATTTAGTAAAATATATTATATTTATATTATTTTTCATTTTTTATTATTATAAACTATTGTTATTTTACGCTATCGTTGATGTTTATTATTATATGTAACTAGGTTATCAATATACGGCATTATTACTATCAATATATATTATTTTTATATTTCATTTTGTATTATTATATTATTATTTCATATTATAGTTGTTTTATATTATTATTATTGTATTGTGACATTATTATTTTATTATGCATGTATGAAGAAATGTATGTATGTATGTATGTCTATCTATCTATCTATCTATCTATCTATCTTTATGTATCAGAATCCTTGGGTTGGAAAGGACCCCAAAGGCCATCCAGTCTATCTATCTATCTCGTCTATCAATCATCTATCTATCCTAGTGTTAGCTATAGATAGACAGGTAGATTAATGGAGGGGGAGGGGTATATGGCTATAATATAGATAGATAGATAGATAGATAGATAGATAGATAAATTTATAGATAGATAGATAGATAGATAGATAGATAGATAGATAGATAGATGCATACAGAGAGCTGGATAGATTGATAGGTAGATAGATGACGGACGGAAGGATAGATAGATAATGTTGGTCCTTGGATAGTCCCTTCCAACTTCAAGATTCTATGATAGATAGATAGATTGATTGATAGAGGGATCGATAGAGTGGTGGGTGGGTGAATGCGTGGATAGGTAGATAGATTGATAGGATGATAGATACTCTTAGTGTTTTTTAGTGTGAAATGTTTAATCAATTGTTGCTGTTGGATTGTGTATATGTATTCCAGCAAGCATTCCAGCAGTCGAGGAGTTAATTACATGCCAGCCCTGATTGATTGCCAGGAGGGCCAATGGGTCAAAACTTCTGGACGGAACATTCGTCATGAACTGTGGAATGTAGGGAGGTGCTTGCTAGCACTGATAATGGACTCTGCAAGCCGAGAAGATGCGCCATGTTTTGTCCTTGCCAGAGAGTGATGGTATTTAAGGTTTGTAAATAACTTGTAAACAAAGCCTTCAGAACCGCTGGGATCAGCAGATAATGAACGACTGAGGGGTGCCACTTTCGCGCTGCCTAAGTGGTCTGGCTGATGAGAAGAGATATATGGGAAGATAGATGGGAAGACACATACATACAGAAAGTTGTACTGGATGGACCTTGGGATCCCTTCCAACTTCAGGATTCTATGATATGGATAGATGGATGGATGGATGGATGGATAGATAGATAGATGAATGGATCAATAGAGTGGTGGGTGGGTGGGTAGGTGGGTGGGTAAGTAGATAGATAGGAAGACAGATAGATAAGAAGATAGATGGATGGGAAGATACACACATACATACAGAAATTTGGACTGGATGGCCCTTGGGGTCCAATCCAACAAGAATTCTATGACAAATAAATAGATAGATACATGCATACGTACATATAGAGGGTTGGATAGGTAGATAGGGAGGTAGGTAGACAGATGGAAAGATAGATTGAAGGGTGGGTGGGTGGGTGGATGGATAGATAGATAGATAGATAGATAGATAGATAGATAGATAGATAGATAGATAGATAGATGGATAGATAGGTGAGTGGGTGGGTAGGTAGGCCGATAGGATGATAGATATATGGGAAGATATACATACATAATTAAATACATACAGAGAGTAAGGAATTGTACTAGATAACCCTTGGGGTCCCTTCCAACTAGAAATCTATGATAGGTATATAGATACATGCATACATACATGCATATATACATACAGAGGGTTGGTTGGATAGATAGGTAGGTAGGTAGATGGGTAGATAGATGGATAGATAATTGGGTAGATAGTTGGGTAGATAGATGGGAAGATAGATGGGAAGATAGTTGGGTAGACAGTTGAGTAGATAGTTGGGTAGATAGATGGGTAGATAGATGGGAAGATAGATGGGAAGATAGTTGAGTAGATAGATGGATAGATAGATAGATAGATAGATAGATAGATAGATAGATAGATAGATAGATAGATAGATAGATAGATAGATAGTTGGGTAGATAGTTGGGTAGATAGTTGGGTAGATAGATGGATAGATAGATAGATAGATAGATAGATAGATAGATAGATAGATAGATAGATAGATAGATAGATAGTTGGGTAGATAGTTGGGTAGATAGTTGGGTAGATAGATGGATAGATAGATAGATAGATAGATAGATAGATAGATAGATAGATAGATAGATAGATAGTTGGGTAGATAGATGGGTAGATAGATGGATAGATAGATGATAGATAGATAGATAGATAGATAGATAGATAGATAGATAGATAGATAGATAAGATAGATAGATAGTTGGGTAGATAGATGGGTAGATAGATGGATAGATAGATGATAGATAGATAGATAGATAGATAGATAGATAGATAGATAGATAGATAGATAGTTGGGTAGATAGATGGGTAGATAGATGGGTAGATAGTTGAGTAGATAGTTGGGTAGATAGTTGGGTAGATAGACACGTTGCCTACATCCATACAGAAGGTCAGACAGAGTGACCCTTGGGCCCCCTTCCCGCTCTAGGATTTCCTGAGTCTGCGAAGCCACCCGGCCACCCCTGCCTTGGCCGAAGGTGGGTCCAGATGCCCTCCCGGTCCCCTTCCTTCAGCCACTCACCAGTGATCTCCACCACACCATCCTTGGTCTTGACCAGCAGCTCCTCAGGGGCGAAGTGGTTGACGTCGAGGGCCACCTTCCACCCCTCAGGGGTCTGCCGGATCTCGGAGACACCGCTGCTGAGTTGCCGGCTGAGGGCCCGAGTGTAGGCCGGATGGGCCCCCGGAGGGCCCACACTTGCCGGAGTGGCCGGCTCTGGACTGGGGAGCATAGGCCGGATGTAGCCGGGCCACCCGCTGGTGCCGCCCAGGGGCCACTTGTGCCAGTCCTCGGGGACCATGGGCATCCCGAAGGCCTGGTCGAAGAGGCGCCCACCCCGGTACCAGTCCCGAAAGGGGTCCCAGCTTGGGCTGCGGAGGAAGGTGAAGGGCACCTGGCGCTCCGACATGGCTAGCACTGCCTTTGTCCGTCTGGGCCAGCTGTCCCTTATCATCCAGAGGCAAAGGGCTATTTTGGGAGAAGAATGTCTCCTTGTCTATTAATGGAAATGGCACTCGGAGGACTGGAGCGGAGGGAGAGAACAGAGCGGGAGGAAAAGGCCTTTTTTGGACTGCGGGCATCGGGAGCTGGAATGGGGCCCCCAAGGGACAGCTAGTCCAGCCCCATTGTGCTCAAGCACTCTGAAAAGACGTCCATTGTAGGCCCAAGGCATACAATGAGAAGAGAACTCCAAAGCCTTCTCAAAATACAACAGACCATAGGATAATTCTGCCTGAAATGCAGGCATTTATATTCTACCATCTAAGGAAATACATTAAAAAGTACTCTTAATGTACTAAAAAGCAAAAATATACTATTCTAGGAGTAAGAACATGATTTATTATTAGCCTGAATGAAATATAGACTTATCATAAATGCGCGTTATATTATTCTTCTATATCTCTCGGCTAACCAAATGATGACACACTGCTTGGAAATCCTGACTATTTGTATTACTACTACTACTACAGTAGAGTCTCACTTATCCAACATAAACGGGCCGGCTGAATGTTGGATAAGCGAATATGTTGGATAATAAGGAGGCATTAACCAAATGATGACATACTGCTTGGAAATCCTGACTATTTGTATTACTACTACTACTACAGTAGAGTCTCACTTATCCAACATAAACGGGCTGGCAGAATGTTGGATAAGCGAATATGTTGGATAATAAGGAGGGATTAAGGAAAAGCCTATTAAACATCAAATTAGGTTATGATTTTACAAATGAATTACCAAAACATCATGTTAGACAACAAATTTGGCAGAAAAAAGTAGTTCAATATGCAATAATGCTACTTAGTAATTACTGTATTTATGAATTTAGCACCAAAATATCATGATATATTGAAAACATTGACTACAAAAATGCGTTGGATAATCCAGAACGTTGGATAAGCGAGTGTTGGATAAGTGAGACTCTACTGTACTACTACAATTATTATTATTATTATTATTATTATTATATTTTCCAACTGTTGTACTGGTACAACAATGATTGTTTAGTTTAACTTTAACAGTTTTTGGCAGTTCTTTGTTAGAACATTACCAATGTCAGCTGCTTCTAACCTAGCGATTTTACTCATCATCATCATCATCATCATCATCATCATCATCATCATCATTTAATTACTTATTAATCGCCCTCCATCCAAGATGCTCTAGGCGATTTACAAGATAAAATTGTTAAGGATAAAAATACATACATACAAATATTGATAAAGTGTTTACTGCCAGTGCTAATGCTTTTTTGCTTTTTGGTGTGTTTCTTTGCCAAGTACTTTTGTATCGCCATTTGTTCAGATTTATTTATTTTTATTTTTTATATAAATATGGACACTTTAGCTTTGTTTTTGGTTTTTAGTTTTTTTTCTCTCTCTCTCTCCCTTTGTGATCCTTTTTTAATCGCAGTTTTCCTACTTTCTATACAATCAAATGTTCTCACTCTTTTGATGTTAATTTAACTCTATCTTATAAGGTAAAACTTCAATTAAAAAATATTTTTTTAAAAAAATACGTCCATTATGGGACCATGGCATATAATTAGGCCACTAAAGCCCTCCCAAAAGATGGCCATCGTGGTATGATTGCATACAATTATTTATTTATTTTATTTTATTTACTACATTTATATCCTGCTCTTCTCAGCCCGGAGGGGACTCAGAGCGGCTTACAAATCAAATGTACATACAATATATATTATTAGCAAAGCACAATATGAGCATAAAATTACTATATTGTACTCTATCATTATATGGTAATATTATTAGTAATATTACATTTAATATATAATTAATATTATTATATTGTATTATTAGTAGTATAATATTGTATTCCATTATAATATTATATGTATATACAATATATTCTATATTTACAATATATTCTATATAAATTATAAATTATACTTCCAAACCCTTCCTAAAAGATGGTCATTGTGGGACCATTGCTGGAAGGGACCCCCAAGGATCATCTAGTCCAACCCCATTCTGCCAGGCAGGAAGAAACCACCGAAATATGGCATTGTTGGGACCATTGCGTAGAATTCCAAAGCTGAAGGGACCCCTGAAGGTCATCCAGTCCAGCCCTATTCTGTTCTACACCTAAAGCACTCCCGAAAGATGTTCATCCAACCTAAAAGATGACTGGGTTTAACCACCATTATATTGCAATCAAAAGGTTGGCAGTTTTTGAACCCCAGATTGCGGGTAAGTGCCCGACCTTCAGCCCAGCTCACTGCCCACCTAGCAGTTCGAAAAGAGTTGTGAGTAGATAAATAGGTACTGCTCGGCGGGGAGGTATTTTAATAGCACCATAATGGTGCTATTAAATAAATAATATTAAATATTAAAATTTAATATTTAATATTAATTAATATTAATATTAAATATTTTAATATTAAATCACCATACAAGTGATCAAAAAGTGGAGGAAGTCTGTGAACAGGGCTCGGTCCACGGATTGAAATACGTTTTGGAAGGTGCCAAAGGGAACGAGAGAAGGGAAAAAAGAGGAGAGGACGGGGGACTGGTGGGACTCTCCGTGATGTTTTTCGGAAACAGAGCCAGATCTTTCTCGCTCCGACCGTGAGTCACCGAGCTGCCTCTTCTCTGAGGTCATCATCCTTCCGAAGGTCTGGAACATTCTTGGCCGTGACTCCTGTTTTCAAGGCTCAGATTGATCGGAAGGGACCCCAAAGGCCATCCAGTCCACCCCCTGGATGTATCTTACCTTCCAACCTGTCCGTCATGGGCCATCCGGTCCAACCCACCTCTACGTATATGTGCCAATGTACTTTCCTGCCTTACTACCTATAGATGCTGCCTAGAATCGCTAGACCTTGGAAAACTACAGCTCCTAGGATTACACGATGTCACACCAAAAAAATTCTATAGATCTTGTATATTTTATTATAATTGAATCAGCTCACTGGATCTACAACTGAAGTCGCGGCCGGAAGAAAGGAGAGAGAAATAAAAGGAGAGAGATAGAGAGAAAGTTGTTGTTGTTGTTCCGACTTGATATCGTTTGCGGAGACGATTATGACGAACAATCGCTCGGAAGACTGAAATAAATGTCCCTGATCCATTGGCCGCCCGACCCTTAACTGGCTCCTTTCCCTTCCCAGAACCATAAAGCCATCAAGATGGAAAGGGGATCCCAAAGGCCATCTGGTCCAACCCCCTTCCGACATAAACAACACCATCCGATCCCTCCCGGCAGATGGCCACCCGGCCTTTGCTCTATTCCACTCTATTCCACTCTCAGGAAGTTTGTCCTAATATTCCACATTGTATCCTAATCTCCAGAGCATTTGGTGCCTAGAATTGGTGCAGTCTAGACTCGCATTGGCCTTTTTCGCTGCCGGGTCACACTCTTGGCTCATGTTCAGTGATCTATATTATTATCTATATTACTTTCCTCCATCTAGACTCCAGTTGCCTAGAATCGCATTGGCCTTTTGGGCTGCTGCAGTCATATATCTTACTTATCTCAAGCCATGGCGATATTACTTTCTTCCATCCGGACACTAGACCTCTATAGATGTAGCCTAGAATCGCATGGACCTTTTAAGCTGCTGCATCACACTCTTGGCTCGTGTTCAGTCATATATCTTACTTTTCTCAAGCCACGGCGATATTACTTTCCTCCATCCGGACACTAGACCTCTATAGATGTAGCCTAGAATCACATGGGCCTTTTGAGCTGCTGCATCACACTCTTGGCTCGTCTTCAGTCATATATCTTACTTTTCTCAAGCCACAGCGATATTGCTTTCCTCCATCCGGACACTAGACCTCTATAGATGTAGCCTAGAATCGCATGGGCCTTTTGAGCTGCTGCATCACACTCTTGGCTCGTGTTCAGTCATATATCTTACTTTTCTCAAGCCATGGCGATATTACTTTCCTCGATCCAGACACTAGACCTCTATAGATGTAGCCTAGAATCGCATGGGCCTTTTGAGCTGCTGCATCACACTCTTGGCTCGTGTTCGGTCATATATCTTAATTTTCTCAAGCCATGGTGATATTACTTTCCTCCATATAGATGCAACCTTTTGAGCTGCTGCATCCAACTCTTGAAGCCTCGCAGGAATGGGACACTTTTGGGCATCAAACGTTGCCTGCGGATCTTCTCGCCTGACCAGTGAAGGCTTTGCCGGATCTCACAAAGTTCTCCAAAGTCACTTGTGACAGTACGGCTTTCACCAGAGTCCATATTTTCAGAGTGAATCTCCATCCGAGAAGGTTTCCGACGGCCCGACTTGAGCTGTTTCAGATATGCCGACACGATCCCAATATCACGTTTCTCTCTTCCTCCGACCTTCCAGATTGCCCGCTCGACATGCCCATCTCTCAACCATATCCTTCCAGGACGTTCTTCCCCTTCTTTCCTGACATCTCCCCCAGCCCCGAAAAGAAGTTAAGCACAAACGTCCGGGGGGAATATATATAAAAACAAACCCAGCCAAAGTCAATAGATAAAAACAAGGACGATCAACACAGTCGGTCAGCCTCCCCTCTGAAGCCGAAAGTAGAGTTCGGTGAGCTACGTTTGTTCAGGGAGGAAAAGGAAGCGGAGAAGGGGGAAATAAATAAATACATACATAAATAAATAAATACATTAATAAATATATAAATAAACAAACAAGGAACGTTGCCCCTTTTCTCTTGTTTTCTTAGCTTAGTGAGCGGAGTCGAGTTTTGTCCATTTGTTCGGAAGGCAAAGATATCGTCATCCCGTACGGACCCTTCCCTACCTTTTTGTGGGTAGAAATGAGTTTTAGACTTTTGACAAAGCAGAGAAGAAGGAAAGCAAGAAAGAAGAAGAAGAAAGACAGAGGAGGAGGAGGCGGAGGAAGAGAAACAAAGAGGGCGGGACTCTGCCAGGGCGATCGGAGCAATCTGCGAGGAAAACGCTGGAATCAAGAGCCAACCATCGTGTCCGCTTCCTAAGTTGTACCTTGTGGTTTCTTTCCCCCCGCAAACGACAAGGTCCCAAAGATAAAAGTTCGACCGGCTACCCGGGAGAATGTGTCTGGTGTCTCTGGAACAACAAAGAGGTCGTCTACGTAGGCAACAGTCAAGAGTCCAACCCAGCGCTGGTTGCGGAGCGGAGGAGTCGGCCATGCCTGGATGCTGGTGGCGACAGGGCCAGGAGGGCGCCGTTGCGGGCTGGAGGACGAGCGGCCGCCTGTCAAAACCCGGCGCTCTCGGAGCTGCTCCGGCTGTTGTAGCTCGGGCTGCGGCTCGGAGTTCGAGTCCGGCTGCGGCTGCTGCTGTAGC
Organism: Anolis carolinensis; assembly: GCF_035594765.1. Taxonomy (NCBI): domain Eukaryota; kingdom Metazoa; phylum Chordata; class Lepidosauria; order Squamata; family Anolidae; genus Anolis; species Anolis carolinensis. Next base: position 20,347,524 of record NW_026943818.1, read on the forward strand.
TGTCGTAGCTGCGGCTCCGGCTCCTGCTGTAGGAGTAGCTGGTCAGCGAGCTGGAAGAGGATGGGCTGGGCCGGTAGTAGGGGATCGGGCGCTTGCGGGCACTGCGGGCGAGAGAGAAATCCCATTACAACGATTTTGGGGAATGTTGCCCCTTTGGCACTGAGAGCTAGGACAGGGTGGGACCGAGAGGTGTTTTGGTCTTCAAATTGGTTCACCAAATTGTGAAACAACGGTCACAATTGTTTTGTCCTACACTTTGACTCCTTGGTAGGTGTTTGCAAAATTCCGTTGGTTGATTTGAATTCTCGGAAATGAAAATGGCTTTAAAAGATGGGAAAGATTTGTTGATTTTCAGTGTTGTAGCTTAGCAAATGGCTGAGGATTTTTCTGACATTTCAGGGGACAAGGGATTTGATGGGTTTCAGAGTGATGAGTCTGTTTGGACGAGGAGGGAATTGCAGCCAGATGCGGCCGATGCAACAAGGGAAACAAGGGAAAGTGAAAGTCCCGGGTCCCTTGCAAAACAGCCTTCATCTGATAGGGAATTCTCGGTTAATGTGGGATTTGTGTATTGGTAGTGTTTAAATGAAATTTGTGTCTGGCATGTATTGCATACTGATTGCATCATCCAGAGTATGCTATAGTCTGTAAAGAGTTAATTATTGAGAAGCTGTGTTGACCTTGATGTGTGGCTGAAACCTGGGGAGTGTCCAGACACAAGTGTGAAAGCCAAGCCTGTATTCGTCTGCAAGTCTGTTTTTCTTGTACAGTAAAGCTTTGTATATATTTTTTACCATCGTCTCTGACGTCTCTTCGTTCTGCGCTCCATTGACAACATACAACTGCTGCTACGCTGCGAATTACTCTGACATTCTCAAGAGAGGCTAGATTAGGTTTGAGAACAGAGGGAGTGAAAAATCGAGTAATTAGATGCTCCGAGAGAATCCATGAGAAGACCCCGAAGCCCAGGTGCATTCGACATGATCTCATGGCTTCTTGGTCAGGCTTACTTTAAGGAGCGTGGGCTTTAGGCCTTTCAGAAGAGACAACATTGCCTTAAAGGTAGCTCTCTCGTCTCGGCTCCCAAGTTTCCTGTTTGTCTATATTTCTTTAAAGAATTGCTTGGAATAAGTTCTTGTTTCCATGCTTATGGGTGACTGCTGTGGATTTTGGCTCTCTGGACTTTATGTACTTTCTGGATTACTACTACTACTCTTCCGCCCTTTCGGGAAATGCCCTTTTTTCTATTTGTACCTGCTTTTCCTCAATTTTCCCAATGTTATCGTAGCCCCAAATATTTATAATCCTTTAAATCAGAGCTTTCCAAAGACACGACACATTGAGTGCGTAAGTGCACAAACATCATGATAAAATGTTGGTAATGTATGCTATTGTCTTACAAATTATATACAGTAGAGTCTCACTTATCTAAGCTAAATGGGCCGGCAGAAGCTTGGATAAGCGAATATCTTGGATAATAAGGAGGGATTAAGGAAAAGCCTATTAAACATCAAATTAGGTTATGATTTTACAAATTAAGCACCAAAACATCATGTTTTACAAGAAATTTGACAGAAAAAGTAGTTCAATATGCAGTAATGTTATGTTTTAATTACTGTATTTACGAATTTAGCACCAAAATATCATGATATATTGAAAACATTGACTACAAAAATAGCTTGGATTATCCAGAAGCTTGGATAAGCGAGGCTTGGATAAGTGAGACTCTACTGTATAATGAAAGGTTTCCATGAGATAATATGCTATGTCCACATACATATATAAGGTGTTGGTTTGCTCGTAAAGCCGAATCGCTGTGTCCCAAAATGACGCATCTCTAAAAGGTGTGTCGCCAACATGAAAAGTCTGGAAAGCTCTGCTTTGAATCCAAAACCCCAAATGCATTAAGTGAAGGGAGAATTCGAATGTATTATGGTTTGATTAGGATTAGTGCCCGGTTCGCACGTACAATTCTGATATTTCTCACAAAGCATTGCAGTGTTTGCTACACACCAAATGCGTTATTATTAATCCCCACACACCAGATTGTTGGGATGTAAAAATACACTTTTAACGGACAGAATGTGGGCTATGTCCGAACACCACCGGAACCCCATTGGTTAGTCCTGGATTAGCCGGCTAGAAGAATGGAGCAAGAAAAGGGTTAGCAAACAGCGCCGGTGTTTTGGTTCAGACACCGGAGAGTTAGTGCTGCTGGAAAAACAGAAAGTTAGGTGTTAGCAGTGCAGTATGTGCTGGGCTGTGACTCCCATTTTCCTTGGCCATGGACAACGAATCCCATCATGCCCGGCCGGCACATGCTTTAAGGGAAACACACGTTCCTTAAAGGCTATGCTGGGTTTCGTTAGGACCATACGTCACTTAAAATCTAAGTGAAGCAGCCCAGGGTCTCTCCATAGATTTGCCCAATAACACGATTTTTGTTCATGGAGACATTGTAAGGTAGGCCTTCTCAGAGCTGGAGAAAGTAGGCAGACAGTGGTCCAACACCCGGGCAATTGAAGGTATATATGCTAGTAATAATAATAATAATAATTGTTAGTGAGACCAACAGAGCGAGGAAGAGAGTGAGAGACAAACAGCCGAGACAAGTAAGGCCTCACAGAGTGGCGAGTTCAAGGAGACATCAGGGTCCAGGTGGAAAGCCGTAAGGGTTACTGGAGTAACCCAACCTTGCGGCTATGGCGCTCTTTGGGGCGTTTCTCCGTGGCAGACCTTGAAACTGGATGGAAAAGGAGAGATTTGAGATGTAACACGGGAGACACATTGGGAAGAGACTCTGCTCGTGTGCAGGAGAGCTCTTTCCTCTCGGCAATTTCCCAAGCAAAATGCGCGTGAAGCGGGGGAAAAGACGGGGTCGGAAACCGAGAGATTTGTATGAATTCCAGATCTTATTTGTAAATAAACCTTTTGTGATTTTAAAGACTGGAATCTGGATCGTTGTCTCCTAAGCTCTAAATTCTTTACATTCACTTGACACTTTACACGCTGCTTGCTGTGAGCTGAATGCTCAACTTTAAGTATCCTGTTCTTGTATATTTTGGATGTTTTTGGGTAGTTTTCCTAACACACCCAGAAATTCCTTACAAGGATAGTCCAGGAAGAGGGGCTGTTTGGATAAGACTGTTTATGTCTCTCTAAGGCAGTAAGAATGGGGAGCCACCATGGTTTAATGGTTCTATTGATGGACTAGGATTCTGGAAGACCAGAATTTGAGTCCATACCTGGGCGATTCTCGGACTGAGACTGAATGAATCTTGATAAGAAAACCGAAGCCTAGGGCAGCTTGGAAGTACATAACAAGACTAATATTGTCATAGGGCCCTGGCCATAAACAGTAAACAATGCCTTCCATGGACCAAGAAACCTGTTCTAGATGTTCACCTGGTGATTCTTCTGGGCTCCATGAAGCTGGGAGAGTCGCGCCGTCGTTTCCGGATGGGAGAGTAGCTCCGCGAACGACGCCGGGCGCGGCTGGGCTCCGTATCGCTGTGCCGCGTCCGTGGCTCCGGATCTTTCTCTCTAGATTCAAGGGAAACAAACCAATACCAAAACATTGTTGTCAGACTTATCTATGAAGCTGGACTAATGGAAGAACAAGGTAGAGTCATGGGTCCATGAGGAGGTCAATCTAATCTGGGTCTAGAAGACTCGTGAGGTCTCTTTGAGCTATGTTTCCATAGGGTGTTTTATCTGGAGTGGCCGGAATAGAGTGAAGGGAATAATCAGAAGTGGACGGAATAATCCAGAGTGTACGAAATAATCCAGAATGTACAAAATGATCCGGAGTGGACAGAATAATCCGGAGTGGACAGAATAATCCAGAGTGTACGAAATAATCGGTGGCTCCCCGCCTATGGAACGCCCTCCCCATTGAAGTCAGGCAGGCTCCCTCCCTCCTGTCTTTCCGAAAGAGGACAAAAACGTGGTTATGGGACCAGGCATTTGAGCATGAGTAGCAGCAAAAATGAGATAAGAATATATGACCTACTGACAGACCCCACATGAACATGGAAAGCGCCTTAAATGTATATTTAAATGTATAATTATGTATATTTTAATGGCTATTCTTAATTTTATTGTAATTTTTAATGTTGATGGATTTTTTAATTTGATGAAAACTGTTTTTAATGTGTATGGTTATACTGTAAGCCGCCCTGAGTCCCCTGATGGGTGAGAAGGGCAGGGTAGAAGTGATGTAATAAATAAATAAATAAATAATCCAGAGTGTATGAAATGATCCGGAGTGGACGGAATAATCCGGAGTGGACAGAATAATCCAGAGTGTATGAAATAATCTGGAGTGGACGGAATAATCCAGAGTGTATGAAATAATCCGGAGTGGACGGAATGATCCGGAGTGAATGGAATAATCCGGAGTGGACGGAATAATCCAGAGTGTATGAAATAATCAGGAGTGTACGAAATGATCCGGAGTGGACGGAATAATCCGGAGTGTATGGAATAATTTGTAGTGGACTTTCATCATGAATCATATCTTAATTTGGAAAGTGAGGTGCTTGGAGAGTGAGTGTCGCCCGAAGGAGTTTAACCCGATCTTAAACTGTTGGGTTGCGCAGGTCTGGTTTAAAACTAGACAGAGCACCCCCCTCTAGTGGCAGAACAGGGCATTACAATTCTCTCACCTGCTGCCGGTTATCTTCTTCTGCGATCCCGACCGCGTCCTGCTGCGTGCCGATCGCTTCTCTCGGGACCGGGACCGGGACTTGGAGAGGGAGCGGCTCAAGCTCCAGGAGCTGCTCCGCGACAGGCTCTTCCTCCGCTCCGCATTGTGCCGGGAGGAGTGTTTGGGGGCTGGAGCTGGAGAACTGCTGTGGGGCCTTCCCCGCTGGTGCTTCTCTTTGACCCTGAAACGAGGAGTGAGCCAAAACGTCAGAGGAGATGGCAAAGGGCAAAGAAACTTTTCTGGGGAGGTGCTACAAATTCCAGAAATCCCCCAGCTAACAGCTACTTTCTTAATGCCCTTAAGGAGAACAAAAGTCTCCCCTACACTGAGATTGGGTTCGGTGGGGCAAGCACGGTCAAAGCAGAGAGAGGTGCTACCGTGTTTCCCCAAAAATAAGACAGTGTCTTATATTAATTTTTGCTCGCAAAGTTATGCTAGGTATTATTTTCAGGGGATGTCTTATTTTTCCATGAAGAATTCACATGTATTGTTGAACAAAAAAAATGAACATTTATCATATATTGTACAGTGGTTGTCATCACAAACCAGCATAACCAGACAAACTGTGAATCCAATCAAGAATTTTGTGTTACTTACCTGCATGCTCTGGTGTTGTGTTTGGCGAGCATGCTTCCAAACAAACACTTTGCTATGTCTTACTTTCGGGGGAGGTCTTATATGTAGCAATTCAGCAAAATCTCTACTAGGTCTTACTTTCAGGGGATGTCTTATTTTCGGGAAAACAGTATGGTTTGCTTTGATTTATCGTAATCTGCAGATTTCACTACAGCTGCAGTGGAGGATTCGGGGAGTTGGTGAGACTGGAAAATTCTGGGTGTTGGTTCAGTTGAATGAAGGATTTGGCTGAATGGAGGAATGGGTGAGACTGGAAGATCCTGAGTGCTGGCCAGGCTGGGTGAAGGATGCCAGGACTTGCTGCCCATGAGCTTCCCAAGGAAAACCCCCACCCCCCCTTCCGCATCCACTTACGTTTTCAGATGCACTCCGTGGTTCTTTTCCGTCCCGGCGGGATGTGAGCAGGCGGAGCCCTCGGAGTCGCTGCTGTACCCGGTGAAGGACCGGGGTGACGATCCCTTGGCCCGGCCGTGTCCCTTGTGCTTGTGGGCCGAGGCGGACCGGGCCCGGCGCCGGCGGAAGCGCTTCTCAACAGCGGAGCCCCGTCCGGGGGACACGGACCGCCGCGGGGTCTTGGGCCTGTGTTTGGCCCCTTTGGAGTGAGGCGAGGGGACGTCCGGCTTGAGGTGGGCCCTTCCCGAGTGGGGCGAGGCGGAACCCGATTTCTGCCGGACGAAAGACAAAACGGGACGGGCGAGAAGGAAGGAAGGAAAGAAGGAAGGAAGGGGAGGGAAACAAAGAAAGAAAGACAGAAGGAGACGGGAAGTTTTTAAGCGGCGATCCCTTCCCCGGCTCCACCGAGGAAAGCTGCCAATCACAAACAGCAATACACAATGATCGAATTAGGCAGGCTACACAGAAAAAGTCTACTCTGCACCTCTCTCTCTCGCTCTCTCTCTCAATCTCTCTCGTTCCTCTCGTCCTTAAACAACGCAGCTCATGCAAATCTCCGGCATGCAGAACGGAAAAAAGGAAGAGTAACCAAACAAAACAAAAACAACAAAAACAACCAAAAGGAAACCAAAAAATAAATAAATAAGGGAAGGAGGGAGAGTTTGAACCTGGGCCAGGAAGAATGAGAGGAATCATAGCAGTGTTTCCCCCCTCCCCTCCGATAAAAATGAATAAAAAATAAACATATACGCTGATGACATGATGTTTGTGTGCGTGTGTGTATATGGGATAGTTTCCCAAATAGATAGATCTCAAATGATATTATTGAAAAGGACAGGAAAGGGGAAAGAGGGCAAAGAGTGGGGAAATATTATGAGATGGAAGAAAGCAGAAATAGGGGTTCATGGCCTATTTCATGCTGCGGGTGACTTGGAGCCGTGCGAGCACAGCTGGTGCACACAGACGTTGCTTTAGGGACGGTGTGTGAGGGTTAAGCACGGTGGTGTGTTAATATTTATTGCCATAATAATAATAATAATAATAATAGTATTGCTATCATTAAATTTATCATTGAAATAATAATAATAATAAACACAAATTTTGTTCCTGGGTTATAAAGGTCATTTCCTAATTGGTTCTATCATAAAAACATGGGGAAAGTTTATTAAACTGCCAAAACATTGTTTAATATTGGTGGAGGGATTTATTGTGGCTGAGATGCCTCAAATGAAAGTCTGGCAAAAAGGGGCCTTGGCTCATCTCATGACTCCTTTGAGGTCATGCCATAAAAGACAACAAGGGACTGTTGTATATACTGCATATGCATGTGTGGGGCCGGGCTGTGGCGCAGCTGGCTAGTAACCAGCTGCTATAAATCACTACTGACGAGAGGTCATGAGTTCGAAGCCCGGGTCGAGTTAAGCCTCCGACCATAAAAAAAAAAAAAATAGCCCCGGCTTGCTGTTGACCTATGCAGCCCCGAAAGACAGTTGCATCTGTCAAGTAGGGAAAATTTAGGTACGCTTTATGCAGGAGGCTAATTTAACTAATTTACAACACCATAAAACTGCCAGCAAAACACGAGGAAATGAGGAAGAACAGCCACCAGCGGACGGTGAAGCAACAGCTCCCCCTGTGGCCGGAATCGTGAAGCTGGAAAGATGTTAAAAAATGCCTCTGTGTCTGTCTAAACTGAATGTTGTTTGTCTGTTGGCATTGAATGTTTGCCATATATGTGTTCAGTGTAATATGCCCTGAGTCCCCTTCGGTGAGAAGGGCGGAATATAAATACTGTAAATAAATAAATAAATAAATGTGTGTGTGTGTATATATCGCATACACACACACACACATAATATGGAATTGTACATGGGTTTTAGATGATCATTTGGCTAACTAAGGCAATCAAAGGGAAATCGGAAAACGGATGAGACTGGGAGATCAAAGCTTTCTCAGATTAGAACAGTGGTTCCCATACTTATTTGGCCTACCACCCCCTTTCCAGAAAAAAATTACTCACCGCCCCCTGGAAATCCTTCAACTGGAAATATATTACATATATTTTTATATTAATACATTTATTACTTCACTCTGATATTACTGTTATTACATTTATTATTTCACTCTATTATTATATTTATTATTTTACTCTATTTTTATTGTTACTATTACATTTATTTCACTTTATTTTTATTATTTTATTTATTATTTCACTCTGATATTATTACATTTATTATTTCACTCTATTTAATATTATTACTACATTATTATTTCACTCTTTGCTATGACATTTATTATTTTACTCTATTATTATGAAAAGGATACATAAGCACATTGGAGAAGATGAGAATGATTTAATCAGAGTTGGACAGTCTTATCTTAAATTACAGTTTTATGTAAAGATTCAAAAACATTTAACCTACTGATGCCTCAATTAATGTAATTGTATTAGTATATATTAGGCATGTCCGATCGATGAAAAAAACGTTTCAATTCTCGTTTCTAAAGTAGGGGGCGCTGGCGCTTCGATATAGAAAGTATTTCCGATTTTTTCACCCAAAAGTTTCGGATATTTCCAAAAATTCGTAATGATTCTAAATGTTTCTAAAATGGCGGACGCGCATGCGCAATCACCAAAAAAAAAAGGAACCCAAGGGGGTGGGGACTTTTACAGGGCTCTCCCGCCCTCATTTCTTGAGCTATCCTCATCAAATTTGCAATGCCCTTGCAAATTGTGCAAAGATACTATGAAAACTAGAAATTCCCTTGCTATATTTGTAAGCAAGAAGGACACTGGAAATCAATGGTGTCTCTGGCTATGTAATCCCACAAGCCTCAACCCAATGCCTTCAATAAGAAATGGACCAAGCAATGCCCTGGCAAGGAGTGCAAAGATACTTTGAAAACTAGAAATTCCCTTGCTAAGAGAAAGAGCCAGCAACAAAACCCTTTGCGTCCATCATGGAAGCTTCTGATTGGCCGGGGAGCAGCAGCCATGTTAGGCTGAGCTAAGCTCCCATTCAAGGTAGGTTGCAGAAACAAAAACAATTTTAAAAATATTTTAAAAAATATATTTAAAAAAATTGGGGGGGGGGGCAAAAAATTAACGAAACATTAAGAGACAATTAGAGAATGGTCCAACAATGGTTCGAATTACATTGCTGGTTGCGCTGTGAGACAATGTCTCGGAATGCGTATCAAAAAGCGAGAACAATCCGAAATAATTCCGATATACGATTCAAAACGATTTTTTGGACATGTCTAGTATATATTTTTATTTCTGAAATTTACCACTCTTGGCTTATACTTGAATCAATATTTTCCCAGTTTTTTGGTCGTAAAATTAGGTGCCTCGGCTTATATTCGGGTCAGATTATACTCGGGTATATACGGTAATCTACTTGGGACCCAATTTCCTTTCTCCTTTCTGATTGAAATGGGACAAGCAACATCTTTGTGTGCTTGAGATGGAAAGAATGGCAGGTCGTCCAAAAGAAAATGGGAAAATAAAGTTCTGAGGAGAGAGAGAAAGTGCGATGGAGGACCGGGCAAAGGGATAAAAGGGTGGAAGGTCAGGAAAAATGCAATATTTTTTTCAACGAATAAACAGAAGGAGAAATCAAAAGGAAACTCCACCAATGTCATTAGTACCGGGGAAAACGAAAAGAACAGAAAAACAAAAAGGTTCTGAACTCGTCCTGGGTCTTGACTTTTGTGCAGAGAAGTCCACCAGCATTCTATTCCTCTTTCTTAAATTAAAAAAGTTCATTGTACGATATATATATATCTTTTTTTTCTCTTTCGGTTAAATTTCCACTTATTTTTTTTTGTTTTTAAAAGTCCCTCCTATTTAATATCCACTTACCAAGAAAGTGGCATTTCCTCCTTTAGTAGGTAAGGTATGAAGAGAAGGGAAAAGTTGGGCAATATAAGTGAATCATTAGATTGACAAAAATGCAAGAGAGAGAGAGAGAGAGAGAAAGAGAGAAGGAAAGAAAGAGAGAGAGAGAAAGAGAAAAAAGAGAAATAAAAAAACAAAACCACCCTCGCTGCCTAGAGCCTTTGCGACCGATATTTGTGGGAAGAAAAAGGAGGAAGTTGCGTCTTTCCGAGCAAATTGAGAGCAGAAAAATACGCTGATTCCATTTCTCAGCCCGGGAATGAGTCCCATTGGGTTGGAAGGACAGGAAGGGATTTGAGAGGGAATATTTTAAGGTTTGAAGGTGCGCACGACCTACTGAGATCCACCTGACTTTGTTTCTTATCCAAAGTTTGGCCATTATCCTGAAAATTCCCCTTTTCCCTGCCTCCGAAAGACCAACCAGTCTTGTAAGGTCTATAAAACCTTATAAAACTATAAAAGGAATCCACGTTGACAATATAGTTCCCCACTTTGGCTCCGGCTGCAGGAAAAGGGCTGAAAGATGGCATGAAAATGTCGTATTTCGAGAAGCACAAAACAACTGAGAAACGTCTTCCTCGCCTTTCGAAGCAATGAAACGTTGCCGCCCAGGAACTACAACTCCCATCATCCTTATTATAAGAGTTGTTGCTTCCCAATTCACCCTCCTTGCCCTCTGTCTCGGTATTCGTTCTATTTCGGAGAACGTTGGCCACGTCTTCTCTCCAAGCGGACAAAGCATACAAACGGTTTCGGAAAGCGAACACTAGGTTTCTAGTCCATCCAGATATAGTTCAATCATAACCATAAATCCAGAATCGGGCACCAAGGATTGGTAAAACTGTCTCCTCTGGATATTGGTTTTAGCATCAAAATGATTCATTGAAACCATACTGAGTCCGATCTACTTCTAGAGTCTCCAAGAACTAGACTTTTTGCCTTTTAGGACACAATAGCTCTCCGCGGAGACCTTTGTTTCCTATAATAACTCTTCAGAAATGCATTTTCCGAGGGGAAGATTCCTCTTTCCTCCTGTTGTCTCAGCCCCGTTCTTAACTAGGAGTCATTTGTAAGTCAGGTGTTTATAACTCGGGGACTGTTTGTACATCAAAAGGGGTCTTCAAAAAGTTTCCGCAAAAAGCTGAAGATGGCTGAGAAGCACATAAATTGCCCCAACAGCGTTCTGTCCTAAGCTTTTCATGGGTAGAAGGTGTGCTGGGAGCACAGATCCAGCTCCGTAGGTGTGCTCAGTATGGGGATAAAGTCCTCTCTTGTTGACTGAATTGTTCAAAAATGGCAGCGCTACAAATGTGACAGATTCAGAGCACCCCGGACATCCAGCCAGAGCCAATACCACGAGGAATAAAGAAAGAACGGATTCGTGAAAACTGAAGAACAACACTATGTTATGGTTCAATCAGAGGCTGTAGACGAGGGGATTCAGCCAGAGATTGTGGGGAATGAGGGGATTTCGGATCATGATTCTGTAAGGGGCCGGGCTGTGGCGCAGGCTGGTTAGCAGCCCGCTGCAATAAATCACTCTGACCAAGAGGTCATGAGTTCGAGGCCAGGTTGTGTCAATTAAAAATAAAATATACCCCTTGCTCATTGTTGACCTAAGCAACCCAAAAGATAGTTGCATCTATCAAGTAGGAAATTTAGGTACCACTTATATGTGGGGAGGCTAATTTACGACACCATAAAAATCACCCAGCCGCTGTTGTAATGAGGAAGTGCCATCGCAGTGGATGATGAAGCAGCTGCTCCCCCTATGGCCGGAATCAAGCATACCCTCAGGAAGCTGGAAAAGGTTTAAATTGCCTCTGCGTCTGTCTCTGTCTCTGTTCTATGTTATATAGCATTGAATGTTTGCCTTATATGTGTACAATGTGATCCGCCCTGAGTTCCCTTCGGGGTGAGAAGGGCGGAATATAAACACTGTAAATAAATAAATAAAATAAAATAAATATGGGAGAATGAAAATGTGTCTGGTCAGACAGAGCAGGGTTGCACTCCGCCAAAAACATTTCATGCTGATGGCATTAAAAGATCGGTACGACGCTGGCAAAAAAATGTGTCACAAAGGGAAAGTGATGTAATTTGTTTTTTAAAATAATTCTTAATAAAGTTTTTAAAAGTGCAGAAACTTTTTGAAGAACCCTCATACGTGACACTTTGATTCCACTTATGCTTTTCCTGGGACACGCAAATTAGGATTCCCCACTGGAGAGCTCTAGTCCACCGTCCTGAGAAGAAGAGCTGAGGACTTGAAAGAAGGTCCTTCAGAAACGGTACGTTTGGTGGAGAAGAACTCCCCAACAGAGAATTCTGAGCACATAACTGAACTACACATCCCATGATTCCCTCCGTGAAAGTGCTCTCAAACTTTCACAGTTTTCTAGAGAAGACATATTCCTAGAGTCTTCAAACCTTTCCTTTCTAGGTTGGGTTTTGCTTCCCTCGCTTTTTCATCCTTCTCCGAACCCTTAAATGGAATGGGAACAGGTTAATTTTTGGACCATGATACAGTAGAGTCTCACTTATCCAACATAAACGGGCCAGCAGAATGTTGGATAAGCAAATATGTTGGGTAATAAGGAGGCATTAAGGAAAAGCCTACTATCAAATTAGGTTATGATTTTACAAATTAAGCACCAAAACATCATGTTAGACAACAAATTTGGCAGAAAAGGTAGTTCAATACGCAGTAATGCTATGTAGTAATTACTGTATTTACGAATTTAGCACCAAAATATCATGATATATTAAAAACATTGACTACAAAAATGCGTTGGATAATCCAGAACATTGGATAAGTGAGACTCTACTGTACCCCCAAAATAGCCAACTATCCAGCGTTGGCTGAAGAGTTTGGGTTTGGAGATAACCTTGATGTTATTTCAGAACTTTTTCTAGAGCTCTCCAAGACCCTGAACATATTTGGAGGACTTTGGAGAAGAAACTCTGATTCGATATAGAAAGCCCACCCTTAGAAACCCATTTTAGGGAGATCTCCCAAGTACTAAATCTATTTGGGGATCGGGCTTTTAAAATCTAGGATAAAATCTCAAGCAAAGTCATCGCAATCCCGACATGGAGGCCACTGGCCACAACTAAAATGCTTTGGGATGGGTTATGTAGAAAACAGTGGTTGACCCCGAACTCTGTGCTTTGTTATGTTTCCATCACTCAATTCCTGTCGACCTATCTATGCAACGTATCGACAGGAGGTTTATTTTTCCAGTGGGAAAGGACTTATAGAGGGATACATTGAAATTCTGCATTCTGGTTGACGGTGAGCCACATTGGAAGGGACACAAAGGACATGCTGTGGGGTCCCTGTTAGTGAAGCGATGGCCCCGGGGCTCAACCGACGGCCAGGTTGCCCTTTTCCAAACAGCCCTCCACCCGAGTCCACCTGAAGCAAGTTAGCAATCCGTCTACAGACACAGATACCTACCAGAGAGACACCCTACGGAGGCTTCAGCATGAATAAGAAAACAAAAGGAAATCAGTATATTTGGGTTGAAAAATATCATTTTCCGCTATCTACCCAGCCCCGGACTTGGGTTGCAGTCGGGACAATACATCCCCTCCCTGGAAACGTCTTGGGGATACAATGACATTGGTGGGAAAGAGCCGATTTATACCACAACGAAGGAAGGAAATGGTTCTCAAACTCTTCCCCCAACGCTTGACGTAGTGACACCACGGTATAAGAATGAAAACGTTTCACTTTGACTATAAAGAGGCCGAGTTGCATCTCGGATCTTGTGGCACTATTGTCCTGTTGCACGCCAAAGATCAAAACAAACCTATTGCATTCGGTCTCCTCGCTTCTAGTGACATACTAGAGATACTAGGGGTTTTGGGCAGCATTTGGAGGGCTGCCTGTTCTGCAGGCATGGCCTAAAATCTCAGGAATCCCATCCACAAACCACAACCGTGGGGCCTTCGACTGCCCAAAGCCCCTATTTCCAATTTGCTTAATAGTCAGAGATTCCTGGAATTGGAGGGCCGTAGTGTGAGGAGGCCTGGTCTACGTCTCACAAGTCTATATTTATCTAACCACGATGGCCAGGGTTTCGACAAAGGGAAGATAAGGGCATCTCCTCCAACGGTTCACAAACTGGGACTTAGTTGACCAATAATGTCAGGAGAAAGGAGCCAAGAAAGAAGTTAAATTGAACTGAAATCTTATCCTGGGAAGGTTTTAGGGCCTTAATTTATAATAATATATAATAATATAATATATTGTATATACATATAATATTGATAATACAGTAGAGTCTCACTTATCCAAGCTAAACGGGCCAACAGAAGCTTGGATAAGCGAATATCTTGGATAATAAGGAGGGATTAAGGAAAAGCCTATTAAACATCAAATTAGGTTATGATTTTACAAATTAAGCACCAAAACATCATGTTATACAACAAATTTGATAGAAAAAGTAGTTCAATACGCAGTAATGTTATGTTGTAATTACTGTATTTACGAATTTAGCACCAAAATATCACGATATATTGAAAACATTGACTACAAAAATGGCTTGGATAATCCAGAGGCTTGGATAAGTGAGGCTTGGATAAATGAGACTCTACTGTAATAATATTACAATGTAATGATATAGTACAATAGTAATTTAATGTTAGTATTGTACTATGCTAATAATATAATGTATTGTATGTGAATGTAATTTGTAAGCTGCTCTGAGTCCCCTTTGGGGCGAGAAGGGCGGCATATAAATGTAGTAAATAAATAAATAAAGAGGAACTCATTGCGGTAAAATTAACCAGAAGCATAGTAGCAAATTAGAGGACTTCGATGGGGTTGGTCCCATTCAATTGTATGGAGATATTGCCAAGTGGGATCACTGGTTAATAACAAAGTGGGAAAAAGTTGTAGAAGAACTGTTCCACAGAGAAACGTGTTTGGCACGGGGTTTTTTAATAACAAAAATGTGTTTTCTACACTGACAAAATCATTTTCTGCACCTCAAATGTGTTTCTTTTTGGGGAGCAGAACAAAGGATGTTGAAATGCCAAGGAAAACAGCGCAAAAATAATAATAATAATACTGCCTGAAAGAATACTGTTAGGAAAAGCCACTTTCTAGAACAGGAGGGAAACAATTGGGAGGATTCCTTCCGACGGGGAGATTTGCATGACAAATCCCAGCATCTACCAGCCGCTAGCCATTACAGCTTTTTCATCCTGGGATTTGTAGTCCTCAATCCAGCGGCTAACCCCAACTCAAGGAAACTGGTGAAAGTGACTGCTGAATGGCACGTTAACACTTTTATCCATTGGCTTTAATTCGGACTAGCCCCCAGATTTGGAACGCGAACCCATGGAGGAAGCCTATTGGAAAGCGGCAATGGTATGAACAAGAAAACGGAGATTGGAAGGGAATGCTGACAACAGAATGGCTGAAGAAGTGAAGGATTTAGAGCAGTGGTTCTCAATCTGTGGGTCCCCAGATGTTTTGGCCTTCAGCTCCCAGAAATCCTAACAACTGGGATTTCTGGGAGTTGTAGACCAAAACACCTGGGGACTCACAGGTCGAGAACCACCGACTTAGAAAGACCATAAAAAGAATGACAGTCAGTTGCTCTCATGTCACTGTGGCAATGAATCCATGCGAAGCTTTATGAGCTCTCCAAGGTGCTGGAAGTAATCTGTAACTAGGTTCAGCACCATGGACAGCTCTGTTGAAGCCAGGGAATGGATTCACAGCATCGGGTTTTGCTATTCCTCCTTGGTCTTGTGTGGCTTGGGATTTACAGCCCAACCTTTGGCATAAAAGGAAGTCTTTCCTATTTCTTTCTGAGTCACTTGGGCACAACGGAGAAGCTGCTCACCCCAATCTTCTCTTTCGGTTGGTTTCCATGTTTGCGGAGAGAACACCTCTCTGAGGAATCTCCTCCAGCAAAAGTAGGCCATACGATTACATGGTTATGGCACCATTAATTTTAATTGAACTAGGAGTGTTAAACTGGTTGATATATCTTCACCCAATAGTATTAAAGTCATCCTTCCACCAAAAATAGCCGGACGTGACTTTAGTAACATGCGGGGTGAAACACGTGATTTTTCTGACCATGCAAGGATGGCTTTTTAAATTCACGGCTGGAATTAAAAGTTATTTAAGAACTCTAGTGTCTCATTTTCTCCCTTTTAAGCCCTTTGTGGATGTTCCTTTGGTAAAGTTGGCTTCTTGGGAAAATTAAACCCAAATATGAGGAATTATTCGGACAATGTCTTTTACATGAGGAAAAATACAGAATTTCTTTGCAAACGTCAAGATTTCAGAATCAGACTGGAATAATAAACATTGGAGGCTATTTTCTCAATCTTTCCCCACCGCCTTCTGCAAAATCTATAAGCTCCAAATCCATATGAAACCAAAAAGGAAAGGTTAGTTTTGTTTCCACCGTATGGACACTCCCTTCATTGAGCAATGCTTTGATGGAGGACCTGTTTCACGAGCAGACTATTATTAAATAATAAGAATAATAATACTAAAACCACACAGAGGAAATCAAATCAGTTGGACATAATTATACAATTTATGGAAACAAACACAAAGATTGAAGAGCTGAGAAACACACAGAAATGCATTCTACAACAGAACGAGGATATTTTTCTTGGAACAAAAAATAATAATAATAAATAAAAAAATTACACGGGGGTAAAAAAAAAGAAGTAATAGTAGAAGAAGAGAAGCATGACTTTGTAGCTAATCGTAAAAATTAAAAAAAATTACAATTCAAAATTGTACAGAGCCACCAAAAAGAGACAAGCGTTAGAAGAGAGAACAGGAAGAGAGAGAAAGGAGAGCGAGAGAAAGCGAAAGAGATAGAAGAAGAGAAAGGGGGAAATAACATTTAATCAAACTACGGTGCTTTTGAACAGGCTGATCTGTAGAAGTGAACGTGCGGAGGGAGAGAAATACCTACCTTCGGTTTGGTCAGGAATGCAATAATAAAAAAAGAAACAAGAATCTCCACATTTTGGAGGGCAGAATGGGAAAAAG
Source organism: Anolis carolinensis (assembly GCF_035594765.1). Lineage (NCBI taxonomy): Eukaryota > Metazoa > Chordata > Lepidosauria > Squamata > Anolidae > Anolis > Anolis carolinensis. The sequence goes on from NW_026943818.1 coordinate 20,364,198, forward strand.
ACAAGGACTCTTTTTAGTATTTTGCTTCAGACCTCTTTAGTAATCAACTCCCCTCTTTTGGGAGAAACCCTTGCCTCTAGGAAATCGTCTTTTGGTAATTTATTCTCGCTTTTCGGAACCCAACTCTCATCTTTATGGAAGAGATTCTTGTCTTTGGGAAATCATTTGGAAATCTACCCTCATCGGGTGGAAATCAACCCTAGTCCTTTGGTAATCAATACTCGTCTTTGGGAAAACAGCCCCTGTGCTTTGGAAATCTACCCTCGTCCTCTGGAAATCTACCCTCATTCTTTGGATATCGACCTTTGTCTTTTGGAAATCTACTCTCATCCTTTGGGAATCTACCCTCATCTTTTAGAAATCAACCCATATCTTTTGGAAATCTACCCTCATCCTTTGGGAATCTACCCTCGTCCTTTAGGAATCTATCGTCTTTTGGGAATCTACCCTCGTCCTTTGGGAATCTACCCTCGTCCTTTGGGAATCTATCCCCTGTCCTTTAGGAATCTACAACCATCTTTTGGAAATCTACCCTCATCCTTTGGGAATCTACCCTCGTCCTTTAGGAATCTATCGTCTTTTGGGAATCTACCCTCGTCCTTTGGGAATCTACCCTCGTCTTTTGGGAACCTACCCTCGTCCTTTGGGAATCTACCCTTGTCCTTTAGGAATCTATCATCTTTTGGGAATCTACCCTTGTCCTTTGGGAATCTATCCCCTGTCCTTCGGGAATCTACAACCATCTTTTGGGAATCTACCCTCGTCCTTTGGGAATCTACCCTTGTCTTTTAGGAATCTATCATCTTTTGGGAATCTACCCTTGTCCTTTGGGAATCTACCCTCGTCCTTTGGGAATCTATCCCCTGTCCTTTGGGAATCTACAACCATCTTTTGGGAATCTACCCTTGTTCTTTGGGAATCTAACCTCGTCCTTTGGATATTTATCCTCGTCCTTTGGAAATCTACCTTCGTCCTTTGGAAATCTACCCGTGTTTTTTGTCAATCTACTCTCATCCTTTGGAAATTTACCCCCGTCCTTTAGAAATCTACCCTCGTCATTTGGAAATCTACACTCGTATTTCATAAATAATTTGCTAATGAAATTTTGTCTCGCCATTTTGCCATTGAGGCAGATTGATTTTGTATTTTTATTGATTTTCCTTCACCTGTCTATCAATTGTATGTATAGCGATCTGTTTCCCCCAGTTGTCTACATAGCAGCAGCCATTGGAAAAAAATAATAAAAGAAAAGGAATATATAAATATATAAATATAAAGATTTCTATGTAACATTTAGCATTGTTTGTCAAAAGAAAAAACTCCCAAAGAGCATGCAAGAAAAGCAGAAGATGAAAGCAAAATATGTTCAAGAGATATATATATATATATTTCGGGGAAGTGGGGTCTGTTTGTGTCAGAGAGTTTAGAAGTGACCCCATCAAAAGAAAAGGGAGTCGTAGTGTGTAATGAGAGAGAAAGAGAGAGAAAGAAGAAATATAGAGAGAAAGAGAAAAAAAGGAGGAAGGGAGGTAAGAAAAGGTGAGGGCATAGCAGAGAAAGGAAACAATATAGGAAGCCAACCGGCATGAAAAGAGGACAAGAGAATAGAAACAGTCCATTTAAAAGGGAAGTCAACTTGTGGAGTCAAATATGGCTTCATTTGTACGGATTGCTTGGCGGGTATGCTTCATAGGATTCTCTTGGTCCTCCAACACAACTCTATGGATTGCGGAGACCAGGAGTGAGCTATTTACATGGAGTTTGGTCATATACGCAGTCGATATGGAAGTCTTATTCGTATTAATTTAAGGGTCGCCATCATGTTACAACTCTATTGTGTAATGACGGAGTGATTGATGCACCAAGGCATCAAGCTGTTTCAATTGGTTGCAATGTGAGGAACACAATCAATCCATCGATCAATCAATCAATCAATAGATTAAAGGTGATCAATTGGGTTCATTTGGGGATTTTCCAAGAAGTCGTTTCAACTGCTTCCATGGAAAAGTTTGGGTTTGGAATCCCCTTTTGTTGGGACAGTTGTCTTCCCTTTTAAATGCGAAATCTCAACAGACGACAAAGCTCAACGATTGTAAAGAATTTAAATTGAGATGCCAGTGCATTTCTTAAATCAGCTGGGAAGATTCCACAAGAACACACACACACACACACACATACAAACCCCAATATCAAAATAAAAAGGGGAAAAGAAGAAGAAATCATATATTCTAGATCCATACGACCACAGAAGAAGAAGAAAAAGAGGGGAAAGAAAGATTGAGAGAGAGAAAGAGAGAGAGAGAGAAAGAAAGAGAGGGATAGTTTGCATTTCTGTACATTACAAAAAAGAAGAAACGGGAAAGAAATACGGGGATCCAAAAGGCTCATATCCTCCGGCCACCCGCCCCCCCCAACCCACCTTCCCTGCTTCTGCCAAAGAAGAAAATGGAACATTTACATTACTACCTTTCAGACGGGAGGCTAAAGAAAAACACAGAGTGGGATTAAAAATAATATTTTTTTTCCAGCAAAAAAAGAAAAAAAGAAAGAGAAGTCTCGTAAAAGAGCACCCGCCACAGCCGTCGATACCCAAAGGAAAGGGGGGGATGATCGTTTTTCTCAGGCGGAAAAAGAACGGGACAATTTGAGGCGTTCGCTCAATAGGGTTGATAGCCCAGATGCCCAACAAGTGCTAGATCCGTTCCAGGTTTTAGTGGGAACTTACATACAATCTGACCCACTGTTTCTTTCCAAACCAGGCTTGAATGCATCCTTCCAAGGAGATCTCCGAGGTTCTGAACCAGATTCCAAACCAGTTTCAGCACCTTCGAGAGCTCCTTTGAAGCAGGCCCAGGCTTCACCAGCGCCAGCTATTTACGAGCACAACGCAATGGAGAAATGTCCATTTGTTGTTGTTGGGAGGTTCGAGTCATTTTTGAGCTATGCTGAAGCTATCACAGGGTTTTCTGGGACTGGACGGTGATGGTTTGTTAGAGTCGTCCAACAGGTTTTCATACAGAGCTGGAATTTGAATTCTAACCCAACACTCAAACTATGACACTATGTAACACGATTTCCCTAGTGATTTGCTGTTCTAGGATCCCCCAGGATCCTCAGTTCCCTGGGGTTTCCCAGAAGACTCACATCTCTAAGGGTTTGTTCCTCCAAGGCATGGCGTAACAGAGCTTCTTCCAGACTTGTGGTCCTGTTTCATAATAAGAAGCTCATGCTAGAAATATGGCCCCAAGATCCTGTATCAGTTGGTAGCCTCCAGGTCATCCTTTCCAGCTTAGGATAGCTCCAAAGTAGCTCTCCAAAGTGCTGAACTCACGAAGGAATATGATTCAGGACCTTGGAGAGCTAACCTTTCAATTGTCCTATTTCCTGGCCTCTAGCGACTGGCGGGTTTCTCCCAAATCTGTTTGTGAGCTGAACCTAGAGAGTCCTCAATGCAATAACTGCTGACTGGGAGGGAGATATTTAAAAATGGCAGGGTGGGCAATACGGACGTTCGGCACATACATCCCATGTTTCATGGTAAACCAGAGCCTCAGTGAAAGCACAATCCCTTTCTCCCAAGTCTTAAAAAGGGAAAGGGTCTGGAATGGGGTAGAGAGTGGAAAAATAAATGATTTCGGAGGGATATAAAAATCCTTCCCAATGTTTTGTTTTCCCAGGCTCTGGGGATGGGCAGGGAGAAAGCGAGGGTCTCCATGGAATCGAGAGACCCCTTTGGCAAATCTCGAAAGACGGAAGTGACGGGGCGGGCAAGGATGGGCATCTCTGGAGAAGGAAGGACGGGGTTGAACCGGAACGGAGACAGAAGTGTCCGTACCTCCTGCTTTCTCTCCGCGAGGGCCCCGTGGCTGTGGCGTCCGTTCTGGGCACCGCCCTTGTGCCCGTTCTGGTGTGGGGTGGCCGATCGGCTGTGGCCAGTACAGGACGAGGATGGGCTGCGGCTGGACCGGGGGCTGGCAGCCTTTGGGCCTCCCTCTCTGTAGCCGGGGCTCACTCTGCAGGCAAAAACGGACAAAGAAAGAGAGTCATTCCTTCCTCCCTGGGTCCAGGCTGACCTTCATATGCAGCTACTAGGCAGTTCCTCAAATAACTGTATTCATAGAATCACAGAGTCACAGAGCTGGAAGAGACTTCATGGGCCATCAGTCCAACCCCATATAGCACTGAATGAAACATGTAGAACAGTGATTCCCAAAGTGGGCGCTACCGCCCCCTGGTGGGCGCTGCAGTGATCCAGGGGGGCGGTGATGGCACCTATTAGGACATGGGGGCGGGGCCAGTGAAAGGGCGGGGCCTCTTCACAAGTGCCGGAGACAGGGCTGAGAATCTATATCTCTCCTGAAGCGCTTGTTGAGACACAGAGGGCGGAGCTAGGGAAGGGGGCGGGGCTTCCTTCCAAGAGCCTGAGACAGGGCTGAGCCTCTATACCTCTCCTGAGAGGCCTTTAGGACTAAATGGCGGGGCTAGGGGCAGGGGCTGAGCCTCTGTATATGTCCCCTGAGGCGCTTGTTAGAACACGGGGTCGGGGTATAGAGGTTCAGCCCCGTCAGGCACTTGGGAAGAAGCCCTGCCCCCTATGTCATGGCAGGCACCACAGGACAGGGATAGAAGCTCAGTCCTACCTCAGAGCTCGTAACTCCACCCACCCCAGTCCTGGCCCCGCCCACCTCTCCCTCCCAGCCCTGCATCTTGGACTAGGGGAGAGGCTCAGCCCTGCCCTCTTGAGCAGGAGCTACAGCCGCTGAGTAATATTTTTTCTGGAAAGGGGGCGGTAGGCCAAATAAGTTTGGGAACCACTGGTGTAGAATAATCACAGGATGTCTTAAACCTACACTTGCTGATAGGCTCTATAAGCTAGCTGTCATTGCCCCCCTCTCCGATGTGCAACGGGAAGTTGTTGCCAATTACAAGAGAAATAAAGCTGAACACTGTGAAAACCACCCACAGTACGGCTATCAGCTTCCTCCCAGTAGAGTTAAATCAAGGAAAAGTTTCATGAGAACCGCCTCTCCTCTTAAGGTTCCCCCAGCAACAGCAAGAGTATCCCCCTGGGCAGATAAACCAGGCAATCCCAACTGGATGGCCCCCCATGAGGGTCTTCCTCTAGGGCCAAACAGATAACTGTTTAAAGCTACAGACAATGCAGTCGCTGTTGCCCGTTTAAATAGCATAATCACAACGTAGGACCCTGACAAGGGCAGCCTTACCTGCTGGTTGACTTGCAGTTGCTGTAGTTGGAAGAGAGAGAGGTGCTCCGCGAACTGCAGCTGCTGCGTCGGTGGGACCGCCGGGCCGAAGACTCACTGTGGGACCTGGAAGGGGACGGAGAAGAGCAAGGAGGCATTGAAGAGCCAGGGAAGGCCTAGCAGCAGGGCTTTCTTGGTGGCCGCACAATATGGTCTCGCAAGGCTAGCGACAGGGCTCTGCTTGCCTGTCATTTAGACCACTGCAGCCTGGTTTGTGCAGGATTTGAAGGGGGGACTTAGAAGGAACTTAGAAGGAACAAACCTTTTCCGGTCTTTGTTTTTCTCTTTCCGTTTGCTCTTGGGACTCCTGGACCTACGAGAGAGAGCAGAAAACTGAACACAGAAGGAAAAAGAGAGTCCCGCCTTCCAGAATCCTTTATGGGATTTATAAAGAGGATCTTCCAGAACCTTAGCTGGATTGGAAGAATTATTATTTTCACCAAGGGAAAGCAATACAGAATGGAAGAGACAGAGTCCAAAGGAAAACTAAGTTTTGGGTGGAGAAATGATTTTAATGGTTGGTATCAATGGAAAATCTGGCATTCTTTAGAAGGCAGTTCCAAAAATCCTTGTGCGGGTTGATGAATACTGGGCTTAAAACAAGTTCTCCAAGGAGAGGCGGAAAATGAATAAAATAATGGGCACACTGGGTGCCGTGCCAAAAAATCTCACCCAGCATTTGGAAACAATAGACATTGACAAAATTACGATCTGTCAACTGCAAAAGGCCACCCTACTGGGATCTGCACGCATCATCCGAAAATACATCACACAGTCCTAGACACTTGGGAAGTGTTCGACTTGTGATTTTGTGAAACGAAATCCAGCATATCTATCTTGTTTGCTGTGTCATAATAAAATAATAATAATAATAAGAAGAAGAAGAAGAAGAAGAAGAGTCGGAAACGACGATCCAGCATATCTATCTTGTTTGCTGTGTCAGACTATGTCATTGTGTCAATAATAATAATAATAATAATAATAATAATAATAATAATAGACTCTTCCAAGTCTATGTTTCCATGACAAGGTGACCCTTAGGGCATGGAACTCGTAACGGAAATGGAAATCTTGCCGAACGTAACACTGGCTAAATGGTTACATGGCAGGCGGTTGGACTAAATGGCCCATAAGGTTGCTTCCAACTCTATGATTCTATTATATGATGCTATGGTCCAGGGTTGGGACCATGAATTTTGGACAGAGGACACCATTCCTATCAATATGGCCTTTGGCCACAAGTGGGTGCCATTCCCCTCTCCAGAGATGGACCTTGCGAAGGAGGGAGACCATGAAAACTGGCAGAGAACAAGGGGGAATGGAGGCTGTTCATTCTCACCTGTGTCTCCTCTTCTTCCGGGATCCAGATGTAGACCTGGCGCACAACCAGCAAGATGGAAACAGAAAGGGAGAAAAATATGGAGATGCTCATCTGTTTCAAAGCCATTTCTCCAATGTCTCAACATGAGCCACAGTTTTGTGTGTCCACGTGAAACCTTGAGATGCTTGCTTATAGCCCTGTCCTCCAACCCCTCAATGGCTTCTCTTCTTGAGGCAACCACGGTAAAAACGGCCCTTGTTACAAGTCATGTTGTTGAACTATTTGGAACTAGAGATCCCTTTTGCATGGAAAGCATGGAGCTGAGCACCAACTCTTTGGAGGCATCTTGTTGGATATCATCCTGGACTACACAAGTCTCAGTTATGTAGTGGATAGGATCAGACTGAGGGAACCCTCTCTATATATATTCCAAGCATGTCTAGATAGGTCTTTGCTGATTTCCCTCTGTTGCTTTCCTGTTTACATCCACTCCCCACATCGTTGTTATAGTAATGTGAACCCTTTAGGGATGAGGCAACTTCCTCTATCTAGATTGGAATGTTAATTGCCTCAAAGGCTTGGACCATGTGGTCAGGCATATCTCTTCCTCCTTTGTCTTCTACCTGAGAAGGACACATTTTGCCCACTCTCCTGGCAAAATGTAGCTATTTATATATTTTGTTATTTTTACCTACTTACCATCCTTAGTGCTAGCTTAGAGAGCTAGTTAGCTCCAAAGCCTTTTCTATCCACAATGGATTTCTTTTTACCTCAATAAATGTTTTTGAACTTTCAAGGAGACTTTGCAATCCTTTGCCATCTTAAGAAACAAAGGCATCTCCAACCTCACCATACGTAAGTTTCTGCTGCTTATGAATCGTGGTTCTGCCACTCTGCTGTATTTTTGAGGAATCACCCCCGAAAGAGGGTTATTTTTTAGTCTAACCGCTCAATAGATTCCCAACACATCTCAAGAGGATTCTGGTTCTCAACCATTTTGTGGCTACCTAATGGTATCTCAAGACACTTCCAAGAGATGAACGTAGGACCTTTGGAGCATATAGGACTTCTCTTCATGCTCAAGGCCCCATAAGTCCCAAAGGCCCAACATTTAGCCTTCCACCTTCAAAGAATTGGAGATAGTGAAGGGACTAGGGCTATGATAATAGTGGAAAATATCAGCTAGGCCTAGAGTTTTATGTCCACTTATATACTGTATAAGTACTGTTTGGAAGCAGCCTTGAATCCCCCTCGGGGTAGAGAAAGGTGGGATATAAATATGATAAATAAATAAACGGAGCTAGCCAAAGCAGAGAGCTCAGTCAAGGGGAAAGTTCAAAAGGAAATGCTTAGTAACAAGCAGGAATGAGGGATAGGAGAGGGGAATTGGAAGAAAAGCAGTCACCGAAATAGTGATAACAGCTGGCACCAAGAAGGGAACAAAGAAAGAGTTAGAGGTGAGGCATACATTGGAGAACTTTAAAACTGAGCTGCGTCTCAGTATTGTGACACTTTTCTCATTCACCCGGCAGGGTGATGTGATCAAATAAACCTGTTGAATGCTCTCCTTGCTTCCAGTGTTTGAGGTTTTGGGGATACTTCATAAGAGAGGGACACGGCAGCGAGGCCCCAATAGTATCATACTTTTGGGCCTCACAACACCCTTTGGTAGATATGAGGCTTTGCAGTCCAAAACAAACTCCCTCTCAGGTCTGGGTCCATACTGATCTTGTTTAGACTCTCCCCCTTTTGGATCAGGATTTATTTCTGTTGGGAAAAATGTCATCCTGTACTGCTTAAGTCTCTATGGTTAGATAGGAAGCCTAGAAAAAGAGTTAGGGACACCTTCCCCAGTTCTATGCAAGCTTTGATTAGGCTTTACTATTGTTTCCTCCCTCATGTCCAGTTTAGGTCAACCCACCCCTTTGATGTTTTAGAAATGTGATCTCTCCTAGGGCTTTGACATAACTTCCCCAATTGGGCTTTTGGAATGTTTATGGCCCTAGAGAAGAAGCGACCCACGAGGCTTGGTCGCCATTCCTGCTTCCTGCTTTGTTCCAGAGAGAGGACGCACTCTGTCCGCTCTACTAGCAAGATGTAGCTATCTATACCTTTGTTATTTTGATCCGTCTATGTGTATTAGAACAGGATAGATTAGCTAGTTAGCTCCGAGCCTTTTCTATCCATCAATGGATTTCTTTTTACCTCAATAAATGCTTTTAAACTTTAAAGCTAACTTTGCATCCCTTTGCCTTCCTGAAGACAAAGAGGCCTTCCAAAACTCACACTGTGGGTAAGTCTCACTGCTGCATTTTTCTCTGCTATTTTAATGGGAATTTACCTCATAAAGAGGGTGATTAGAGCTTAACGGCTCTTCAATTCCTAACAATTTTGTCTTCCCCCCATTGACCCTTCTGCTGGAGGAGAAGGAAGTATACAAAAGCACTGGATGGGAAGGGAAATTGGGAAGAATGACCATCCAGAACAGAAGGCCCCACCTAGACCGACTTACCTCTCCCTCCGGTGTTTTTTCCCCGTCTTTTTCTTCTTTTCCTTCCGGACCGAGGAAGAGCTATCTCCACTGCAAAGAAAAAAGGCGAGGGAGCAGTCAGTTGAGAAAGAAAGAGGACGGGTCAAGCATTGATCAATACTGAGGGACATCCAAACACATTGAGCAAGGTTGGGTTTCAGCATGCTGAAAATTGCTAGGTGAAGTGGCCCACCATGATGTCACTGAGAGAAAGCAAGGGAAGAAGAACAGAAAGAAAAAGAGAGAGAGGGAGAAGGTATGTGGGAAACAAAGGAAAGAAAGAGCCAGAACGTTCCCATGGAGACATTGTGAGGAAGGTCTTCTCAAAGCTGGAGAAGGGAGAAAGTAGGTGGGCAATGCTCCTAATGACACCCAGGCAACACTGGGATATATTTTGGTATGTATATGTCTGTGTGTGTATTGTCATTGGTGGCATTCTTTCCAAAGCCAGGACAAGCTTTTTCAGAAATGTTGTTGGTTTTCTCCTAGTTGAATACATACATACGCATCTCCAAGGTTCTTCATTGAGAAGACAGTGCATAATATTACGCCCACGGTTAGTGTGGCAGTTGGACAATGCTGCTCTTTTAGAGGATGGAGATGTTCCACAACCATCAAATACAATGTACATTGTATGGATGACACACAACAGGGATCCATGCACAATATGCAGTATACTTTATTCCGAGAAGGAATGTGACTCACCTGCGTTCTGATCCCGGCTTCCGTTTCTTGCTGTGGCCGCAAGGGAAGAAGCAGACAAAGCAAACAGTAAGGAGAAATCCTTCATTTCCTACAAAAAGGTTCTCTACGTTCCTTCAAGACCAGACCACTCTCCAATGCCTCCTTATATGCTACAGATAGATTCCTAGGTTCTCTATGTTCCTCCAAGACTAGACCACCCTCAAATGCCTCCTTATATGCTACAGATACATTCCTAGGTTCTCTTAAGTTCTAGACCACTTTTGTAGACTATCATAAGCTCTGAACGTATCTGAGTTTGGAAGCTAAGCAAAGACAGGCCTGGTAAGTGCTTGGAGGGGAGACTGCTGGGAAGAAAGAACAGGGATGAACAGCCACAGTCAACGATTGACCTCTCAATGCTGGACGGGAGACCTTCGTGGGGTGACTCACCGGCTCCGGCGATGACCCGATTTCTTCTTCTTCTTCTTTTTCGGAGGGGGAGAGGTGGAGCTACTGGATCGCCTCTTCAGCCTATGAGAAAAGAGGAAGAGGAGTCTGGCAGCATTGGCCAGGCCTTTGCTTCTAGAAACATATTTCCTTGTGTCCAAGTTCCCACCAAGAAGAGTCAAGGAGGCATCAATCATTGACTTGGGCCCCACTGGCAAGCCATGCCTGGCCATGACCCGCTGATTCCGCTAAGGCACCTGGAACGGCTTACCTGTATTCTCGGTGACTGCTGTCATCTTGGTAACAGTCGCTTGTACAGTCCCACTGGAGTGGGCAGCCTTCCCCGTATTCTGTATACTCTCTCGCGTACCCTTCTCCGTCCTCTGTGTGATGATTTTCTATCATTCTGTCCAAGGAAAAAGGACAAGGAGATGGAGAAGGAGGAGATGGAGATGAGTGTGATAGGAATGGAGATGATGGCGATGGAGGAAGGGAAGAAGGGAAGAAGGAAGAAGAAGAGATGAGATAAATGAGGAGATGGAGATGATGGAGATGGAGGAGGGGAAGGAGGAAGGGATGGAGATGAAGGAAGAAGATGGAGGAAGGGAAAGAGTAAGAGGAGGAGATAGAGTTGATGAGGATGATGGATATGATGTTGAAGGATGGGAAGAAGGAGGAGATAGAGATGGAGTAGGAGAAGGAGATGGAGATGAGTATGAGTATGATGGAGATGGAGGAGGGGAAGAAGAAGAGATGGAGATAAATGAGAAGATGGAGATGATGGAGATGGAGGAGGGGAAGGAGGAAAGGATGGAGATGATGGAGGAGGGGAAGAAGGAAGAGAGGAAGAGATGGAGATGGAGGAAGAAGGAGAGATGGAGATGAGGATGATAGAGATGATGGAGGGAGGAAGGGAAGGAGGAAGAAGAGGACATGGAGTTGATGAGGATGATGGATATGATGTTGAAGGATGGGAAGAAGGAGGAGATAGAGATGGAGGGAGAAGGAGATGGAAATTATGCAGATGGAGAATGAGGAGGAGGAGGAGATGATGGAGATTGAAAATGAGAATGAGGAGGAAGAGAAGGAGGAGGAGACGATGGAGTATAGAAATGGAGAATGAGAATTAGGAGATGGAGAAGGAGGAGAGAGAAATGGAAATGGAGAATGAGAATGAGGAGAAGGAAGAGTACAAGGAAATGGAGATGATAGTGACGGAGATGGAGGAGGATGAGGAAGAAGAAGGGGAGAAGAAGGATTTAAATCACTGCAGGAAATATACATATACATATAAGTAAACTTAAACATGCACATACATGTACACATATATAGGTATTCTTCAGCACTCCTTCCCCTTGTTTGTGGGGCCTTTGACCCAAGCATGGCTGCATTTATTATTTTACTCTATTTATTGTGACTTGTATTATTTTCCTGTATTTATTATTATTATTATTAGGGCTCCGGGCTGTGGCGCAGGCTGGAGAGCAAGCCAGCTGCAACCAGCTGCAATGAATCACTCTTCATTGAGTTCGAGGCCCGCTCGGAGCCTATGTTTGTTTGTCTTTGTTCTATGTTAAAAGGCATTGAATGTTTGCCTATATGTGTAATGTGATCCGCCCTGAGTCCCCTTCGGGATGAGAAGGGCGGAATATAAATGCTGTAAAATAGAAATAAATAAATTAATAATAATAATAATTATTATTATTACATGTACTATTTCATTCTATTATTATTAAAAGGATACATAAGCACATTTACGTTGGAGAAGATGAGAATAATGATTTGATCAGAGGTGGACAGTCTTATCTTAAATTTGAGCTTGATGTAAATATTCAAAACAATGCTGTAAATAAATAAATAAAAACATCTAACCTACTGATGCCTCAATGAATGTAATTTTATTGGTATCTATTTTTATTTCTGAAATTTACCACCCTTGGCTGATACTGGAGTTGATGTTTTCCCAGTTTTTTTTGTGATAAAATTAGGTGCCTCAGCTTATATTCGGGTCGGCTTATATGGTAAATAAGATGTGATTCTATCCCTTTCTCTCTGTGTGATTAATATAAATGACTACATTAGTATAACCTCTTCTCTGTCTCTTCAAAGGAGAAAATACAAAGAAGAGACTGCCGGAAGAGGCAAAACACCCTTCAGCGGGCGACGGCCCCACGAGGCATCCCTCTCTCTTTTTCAGGCATCGTAACCCAATTACCAGCTGAGTGAATAATTGGACATTTTAAAGGAAATGAACCCCGGGATATTTTGGCTCAGCGGAGGAGACAAGAGGCTGAAGGAAAAAACAAGAGAAGGAAAATAATATGTGTTTGAGAGACAGCGCTGGAGAGAGCTTTGAGAGATGGACCATATTGACTAAACCAGAGGTCCTCAAACTTATAAAGAAGTCTGAAGGATTTAAACAATCCTTCAGACTGTTGAGGGGCCGAATTATCATTTGAAAAAAAAAATAAGAAAATATCCCTATGCACAGTGCATATGTCTTATTTGTAGTGCAATACAACAATAACAATTAAAGAACAATACAATATTTAAAAATGAAAACAATTTTAACCAACATAAACCTATCAGGATTTCAATGGAAAGTGTGGGCCTGCTACTGGCCAATAAGATAGTCAAGTTAATTAGGATTGTTGTTGTTGTTGTGTGCCTTCAAGTCATTTCAGACTTTGGGCGAGCCTAAGTCTAAAATTATTTATTTATTTATTTGCTACCTTTATTTATTACATTTATATCCCATCCATCTCACCCTGAAGGGGACTCAGAGCAGCTGTATGTACATACAATATATTATATTATCAGCATAGCACAATATTAGCATTATATATTACTATATTGAACTATACCACTATACTGTAATATTACAGTAGAGTCTCACTTATCCAAGCCTTGCTTATCCAAGTTTCTGGATTATCCAAGCCATTTGTGCAGTCAATGTCTTCAATATATCATGATATTTTGGTGCTAAATTCGTAAATACAGTAATTACAACATAACATTACTGCTTATTGAACTACAGTAGAGTCTCACTTATCCAAGCTAAACGGGCTGGCAGAAGCTTGGATAAGCGAATATCTTGGATAATAAGGAGGGATTAAGGAAAAGCATGATTTTACAAATTAATTGAAATCATTGACTACAAAAATGGCTTGGATAATCCAGAAACTTGGAAAAGCGAGGCTTGGGTAAGTGACTCTACTGTACTTTTTCTGTCAAATTTGTTGTATAATATGACATTTTGGTGCTTAATTTGTAAAATCATTACCTAATTTGATGTTTAATAGGCTTTTCCTTAATCTCTCTTTATTATCCAAGATATTCGCTTATCCAGGCTTCTGCCGGCCCATTTAGCTTGGATAAGTGAGACTCTACTGTATATGTAATATATAACATATAATTAATATTATTATATGGTATTATTATTAGTATTATATTGTATAACATTATAATATTTTTATCAATATTATATGTATATACAATATATTATATTATTAAAACTGATATAAAAATATTATATTATAAAACTAAGGGCGGGGGCCAGGTAAACATTCGGAAAAAACTTGGTGGTCTCCTCCTATGGAGGTTTGTCAACAGGAGCTGGATGGCCATCTGTTGGGAGGGCTTTGATTGTGTCTTCCTGCACAGCAAGGGGTTGGACTGGATGGCCCTTGGGAGTCTCTTCTAACCCTTCTATGATTCTGTGTCATAAAGTCCCTCCTGTTTGGACATGTCCTACTCCTGAGAGTTGAGTAAGGACTTCATTCCAGGTTTTTCATTGTGACCAAATGTGACCTCATTTGTTTTATGACTTGCTTTATTGTTGATTGATTTGTTTTATTGCTGTGTTTTATATTGTTTGTTTTGCCTGGGCTTGACCCCATGTGTTGGGAATCACCCTGGACTACTCAAGTCTAGATGTACAGTAGAGTCTCACTTATCCAACACTTGCTTATCCAACGTTCTGGATTATCCAACACATTTTTGTAGTCAATGTTTTCAATATATCGTGATATTTTGGTGCTAAATTTATAAATACAGTAATTACTACATAGCATTACTGAGTATTGAACTACTTTTTCTGCCAAATTTGTTGTCTAACATGATGTTTTGGTGCTTCATTTGTAAAATCATAATCTAATTTGATGTTTAATAGGCTTTTCCTTAATGCCTCTTTATTATCCAACATATTCGCTTATCCAACATTCTGCCGGCCCATTTATGTTGGATAAGTGAGACTCTACTGTAGTTAGATAGATGATAGAGTTAGATTGAGGGAATCCTTTCCCTGTTTCCAAAGCATGCCTAGACAAGCTTTACTGTGTTTCACTCTATCCTGTGTATGTCACATCCCTTACTTTGAAGTTAGTAGAAATGTGAATCTTTAGGGACACTAACTTCTCATTGGTCAGAATGTCTTTTATGACCCCAATAAACTGGACCATGAGGTTGGAACTATTTTGGTTCCTTCTTCTCCCTTTGTTCTTACAGCTAACAAGAAGCATCTCGCCATCTCTCCTGGCAAGATGTAACTATTTAGATGTTTGTTATTTTTCCTTTCTTATTTTTCCTTAGAAACCAGTCTAGAGTAGACTAGACAGCTCCCAAGCCTTTCTATCTACAATGGAATTCTTTTTACCTGAATAAATACTTTTTGAACTTTTACTGAGACTCTGCAGTCCATTGCAATCCTAAATGGTCAAAGGCTTCTCTTTGCTCGCCCCGTGTAAGTAACTGATGCATTTGAAAGCTTTTGCTTTTGCTACTCTGCTGATTTTGGTGGAATCTCCCCCAGAGAGGGTTAAATTGAGTCTAACCGCTCAGAGATTACCACAACACTTTCATGGAACCCAGCAAGCGGATGGAGATGCAGCCTGGAAAAGGCACTTTTCGGAGCTTATGTTTACTCCAAGCTAGCAAGAAGGAGGTCTTAAATATTCAGTGACTCAGCCCGGTCTATTTCTATCCTATTCTATTCTCAAAGTGGGAGGAAACCAGAGCGAGAGCATAACATTTATATGTTAAATACAAGACTGGACAATGCAACCGGGAATTGGTTGAACCAAATTGAACCCAATAGCAGCTCCTCTCTCTCTTCTTCCTTGGAGAAAAGGGCTCTTTTTCCCCAATGCATTTGGTACTCACATCTGGCGCCCGTGCTGGTCTTCGCGGGTGAGCACCCCTTCCTTCTCCATCAGCATTTGCCGGAAGGTCCCAACCTTCTGCCGGATCTCCTCTTCCGAATACCTGGAACCCAAGACGAGGGAGACAGAGAATGAGAGGCAGCTATCCCTGAGTTACAAACATCCGATTTCAAAGGATTCACACTTAAGGACTGAGACAACAGAAAGTGAGAGAGGTTTTGTTAACAAAGACAAATTGGACTTCCCTTCCCGGAGGATTTATGGACCCATTGGCTTGGCTTCAGTGGTTTTTCCCGACTCATTAACTCTGAGTTATGGGCCCAGGTTCAAAAGCTAGAAAGAAGCCCGTTGCAAAGATCATCTGGGGTCAACCCGCCAGGATTTATCGCCAGGTTGCAGTTCTCTGGGAGTTTTTTTCTTTTGGACTGCAACTCTCATCTTTCCCAAGAATACCATATGGGAGGCCGCACAATTCCCACCTTTAATTTGTAAGCCTCGGAGCAACAGTTGCAAGGGGAAGGCTAAGGGTCAGTCTACACTGCCAAAGGAATCGATATCACTTCACCTGTCACAGCTGTGGAATTATAGGAGTTGTAGTTCCAATATACTTGGTGTAATTGTGACCGATACATGAATTCTTTCTCCCTTCTCCAGCTCTTTGACTTTTCTATATGTAGAAGTAGCTAATCCTTTCTTGCTATAGGCTGCCCTCTTGTGGTTGCATCCAAGCACTGCATATATGCATCTGTAGAGGCCAGGAACTGATCCTTTCTATCTATACACTGTCCTCTTGTGGCTACACCTGAGCATTGCATACATTCATTCCTAGAAGCCAGGAGCTGATCCTTTCTATCTATAGACTGTCCTCTTGGGTCTGCATCTGAGCATTGCATACATACATCCCTAGAAGCCAGGAGCTGATCCTTTCTATCTATACACTGCCCTCTTGTGTCTGCACCTGAGCACTGCATACATGCATCTCTAGAGGCCAGGAACTGATCCTTTCTATCTATACACTGTCTCTTGTGGCTGCACCTGAGCACTGCATAAATCCGTCCCTAGAGACCAGAAGCTAATCCTTTCTATCTATACACTGCCCCCTTGGGTCTGCATCTGAGCATTGCATACATTCATTCCTAGAAGCTAGGAGCAGATCCTTTCTATCTATACACTGTCTCTTGTGGCTGCACATGAGCACTGCATACATTATCCCTAGAGGCTAATAGCTGATCCTTTCTATCTACACACTGCCTTCTTGTGGCTGTATCTGAGCATTGCATACATTCATCCCTAGAGGGCAGGAGCTGATCCTTTCTATCTATGCACGGTCCTCTTGTGGCTGTATCCAAACATTGCATACATGCATCCCTAGAGGCCAGGAGCTAATCCTTTCTATCTATACACTGCCCCCTTGGCTGTATCTGAGCATTGCATACATTCCTCCCTAGAGGCCAGGAGCTAATCCTTTCTATCTACACACTGCCTTCTTGTGGCTGTATCCGAACATTGCATACATTCATCCCTAGAGGCCAGGAGCTGATCTTTTCTATCTATACACTGCCCTCTTGTGTCTGCACCTGAGTACTGCCTATATACATCCCTAGAGGCCAGGAGCTGATCCTGTCTATCTATACACTGTCCTTTTGTGGCTACATATGAGTACTGCATACATATATCTCTAGAGGCCAGGAGCTGATCCTTTCTATCTATACACTGTCCTCTTGTGTCTGCACCTGAGCACTGCATACATACATCCCTAGAGGCCAGGAGCTGATCCTTTCTATCTATACACTGTCCTCTTGTGTCTGCATCTGAACATTGCATACATTCATTCCTAGAAGCCAGGAGCTGATCCTTTCTACCTATAGACTGCCCTCTTGTAGCTGCACCTAAGCACTGCATACATACATCCCTAGAGGCCAGGAGCTAAGCCTTTCTATCTATAAGCTGCCATACATTTATACATTGATTTTTATGTCCATGTAGTTTACATGTTCGTGGTGAGGTGTTTTTAAGCTGTGTTGTGCACCGCCTCAAAGAGAGGCGGCTAAGAAATAAAACATCATCATTATTATTATTATTATTATTATTATTATTATTACTACATAGACTGAGATAGAAAGTGGCTAACATTCAAAAATGGATTGGTCCAGCCACTGTGAGTTTGAGATAGCTCTCCAAGTGCTGAATGTCCTTTGCGCCATTGGAACTCAGGACCATGGAAAGCTGAGTTCGAAACCTTGAGTAGATGCATGGACTATCGTCATCACAGGCCTTTCTGACAGCCAACGGGAAGCCGCCAAGGCCCTGTCAATCTCCCATCAGACAAGGCTGATAATAATCGGCAACAGGCAGAGCCTTTCTTCTGGTTTTTCGAACCCATTGGGAGCACCCCAGGCTCCCTCCTAATGAAGGCATCAATAATTCCTTTTCATCTAACTTCAAACAGTGCCGGGCCACATGTTTTTTTGGAGGCACCAAGTGACTCATTACAGGAAAAACACTCAGCTTGAGCTCATAAGATACAAGGAGGGAGAAAAAAAGCAGAAAGAGATGGCTTTGATGGGCTTCTGTCAGGAGGGATCGGATGGTGTCTTCCTCATGGCAGAAGGTGGTTGGACTTGGGGTCCCTTCCAGCTCTAGGATTCCATTATTATTATTATTATTATTATTATTATTATTATTATTATTATTATGGTTAGCAGAGCTTTGATGGCCACCTGTCAGGAGGGATCGGATGGTGTCTTCCTCATGGCAGAAGGAAGTTGGACTGGATGTCCCTTGGGGTCCCTTCCAGCTCTAGGATTCCATTATTATTATTATTATTATTATTATTATTATTATTATTATTATTATTATTTTTACGGTTAGCAGAGCTTTGATGGCCACCTGTCAGGAGGGATCGGATGGTGTCTTCCTCCTGGCTGAAGGGGGTTGGATTGGATATCTCTTGGGGTTCCTTCCAGCTCTAGAATTCTATTATTATTATTATTATTAGTTGTAGTAGTAGTAGTAGAGCTTTGATGGCCATCTCTCAGGAGGGATCAGATGATGTCTTCCTAATGGCAGAAGTAGGTTAGACTGGATGTCCCTTGGGGTCCCTTCTAACTCTAGAATTCTATTATTATTATTATTATTAGTAGTAGTAGTAGTAGTAGTAGAGCTTTGATGACCATCTGTCAAGAGGGATCAGATGGTGTCTTAGGGCAGAAGGAGGTTGGACTGGATGTCCTTTGGGGTCCCTTCCAGCTCTAGGATTCTATTATTATTATTATTATTATTATTATTATTATTATTATTATTATTATTATTATTATTATTAGAGCTTTGATAGCCATCTGTCAGAAGCTCTAGGATTCCATTATTATTATTATTATTATTATTATTATTATTATTGAGCCCCGGTGGCGAAGTGCGTTAAAAGCGCTGAGCTGCGGAACTTGCAGACCGAAAGGTCCCAGGTTCAAATCCCGGGAGCGGCTTGAGCACCTGCTGTTAGCTCCAGCTCCTTCCAACCTAGCAGTTCGAAAACATGCAAAATGTGAGTAGATCAATAGGTAAAATGTGAGTAGATCAATAGATCGGTGGGAAGGTAACAGCGCTCCATGCAGTCATGCCAATGGCCACATGACCTTGGAGGTGTCTACGGACAACGCCGGCTCTTCGGCTTAGAAATGGAGATGAGCACCAACCCCCAGAGTCAGACATGACTGGACTTAACATCAGGGGAAACCTTTACCTTTTTATTATTATTATTATTATTATTATTATTATTATTATTATTATTAGCAGAGCTTTGATGATCATCTGTCAGAAAGGATCAGATGGTGCCTTCCTCATGGCAGAAGGGGGTTGGACTGGATGTCCCTTGGGGGTCCCTTCCAACTCTAGGATTCTATGATTCTTATTCCTATCAAGGAAAGACTGGGTGGACATCTGTCAAGAGGGATCGGATGGTGTCTTCCTTTATGGCAGAAATGGGGTTGGACTGGATGGTCTTTAGGGGTCCCTTCCATCTCTGGGATTCTATGCTTCTCTGTGTTGCACTGAATCCACTTCCTTCCTTCCTTCTCTGCCTCTCTTCCACATCGGGAGGGCAGCCACAACATGAAAACAGTCTGTGGCTTTGAGATGTTTCAGGAGGCTTGTCAGATAAAAGGGAGCCAGCGGAGCGAGAGAGACAAAGAGAGGAAAGAAGAGAGAAGGCAGGCAGGGGCTGCCTCGTTAAATCCTTGCCTTTTGAAATATACATCAAAATCCCAACGTTTTCTGCAGGAGGGAAAACCCGACACGAAAGACAAGCAAAAATATCACATTTGGTGATGGCTTTGGGTGACAATTATGGATTTTTAACTATGATTTTTTTTAAAAATACCACTGATGTTTTATTCTGTTTCAATGTTTGTATATCAGTCTTCTTGGGGAGAGAAAAAGCAGGGTATACATAAATATAATAAAGATAGTAGCGGGGTATAAATAAAGTATTATTATTATTATTATTATTATATAATATATTGTATGTATATATACTTGTAAGCCGCCCTGAGTCCCCTTCGGGGTGAGAAGGGCGGGACATAAATGTCAATAATAATAATAATAATAATAATAATAATAATAATAATAATAGAACTATAGAATCCATTCCAGGTTTCTCCCTCTGTTTTGAAGGAGCTCTCCAAGGTGCTGAACTCAATTTCTAAATGGATCCAGCACCTTGGAGAGCTCTTTTAAAAATAGCCCAAAACCTACGCCACTGATACAATTATTCCACCCATTAGCCGCATTCCCAAAAACCTCTGGGTCATCTCTTTTGGGATGTCAAATAGGGAAGGTCTCAGAAAGGGAAGTCATACATCCATGCATGCGTACAGGCCTAGGAAAACCAATTTGGAGAGCAAAACGTGCCACACTTTGCCCAAAACGAAGGACGTAGTAAAGAGAAAGGATGAGGGACGGAAAGGAAAGAAAAGGAGTGAAGGAGGAAAGAAAGAAAGTGTTGGAAGTCATCCTGGACTACACAAGTCTCATTTATTAGATAGGTAGTGGATAGAATAGACTGAGGGAATCCTCTCTATAATCCGATGCATGCCCAAACAGGCTTTGCTGTTTTCTCTCTTCTATCCTGTTTACATCCACTCCCTTCGCCTTGTTGTTTTAGCAATGTGATCTCTGCAGGGATGAGATTACATCCTCTACGTAGATTGGAATTTTCATTGCCCCAAAAAGAGAAGGCACAGACCAGGGGTCCCCAAACGTTTTAAACAGGGGGCCAGTTCAGGATCCTTTGGGCCGTTGGAGGGCCGGACTATAGATGGCCACTGAGCAATAATAATAATAATAATAATAATAATAATAATAATAATAATAAAGATGGTTGGAAGAGACCCCTTGGGTCACTGAGTCCAACCCCCTTCTGCCTTTGTGCACCAAATGCACAAGCAAAGCACCTCTGACAGATGGGCTCGCAGTCTCAATGTCAATAATAATAATAATAATAATAATGATAATAGACCCTTGGGCCATTAAGTCCAACCCCCTTCTGCCTTTGTGCACAAAAAGAACAAGCAAAGCACCCTGACAGATGGTCTCGCAGTCTCAATGTTAATAATAATAATAATAATAATAATAATAATAATAATAATAATAATAAACCCTTGGGCCATCGAGTCCAACCCCCTTCTGCCTTTGTGCACCTAAAGCACAAACAAAGCACCCCTGACAGATGGCCACCCAGCCTCAATGATGATGATGATGATGATGATGATGATAATAATAATAATAATAATAATAATAATAATAAGGGTTGTAAGAGAAGAAGAGACCCCTTGGGCCATTTAGCCCAACCCCCTTCTGCTCTTGTGCCGTGGGGACTGGATAAATTGCTTCGATGGGCCGCATCCGGCCCCCGGGCCTTAGTTTGGGGACCCCTGGCACAGACCATGCAGTCATCGCCTTTCTTCCTCCTTTTGTCTTCCTACCAAGAAGGATGCATTTTGCCACTCTCTTAGGCAAAATAATAATAATAATAATAATAATAATAATAATAATACTTTATTTATACCCCGCCACCATCTCCCCAAAGGGGACTTGGGACGGCTAACATGGGGCCATGCCCAGAGCAATACAATATAATAAAATATAAAAACAGCATATCTAGCATATGTAGCTATCTAGATATCTTTGTTATTTTTACCTACTTACCTACCTTAGAAGCTAGCTTAGACAGCTAGTTAGCTCCAAACCCTTTTTCTATCTACAATGGATTTCTTTTTACCTCAATAAATACCTTTTGAACTTTTAAGCTGACTTTGCAATCCTTTGCCATCCTAAAGAAGAAAAGCTTCCCTTAGCTCACCTGCTGCTTGGATGGTGTGCTTCTGCACTCTGCTATATTCTTGGGAATCTACCTCACAAAGAGGGTTATTTTTGAGCCTAACAGCTCCCAGATTCTCAATAGAAAGGGGAAAAGAAGGGAAAGAAAGGGAGGGAGAAGGAAGAAAATGGAGAGAAGGAAGGAAT
This sequence comes from Anolis carolinensis, assembly GCF_035594765.1. Taxonomy (NCBI): domain Eukaryota; kingdom Metazoa; phylum Chordata; class Lepidosauria; order Squamata; family Anolidae; genus Anolis; species Anolis carolinensis. Next base: position 20,386,122 of record NW_026943818.1, read on the forward strand.
AGGAAGGAATGGGGAAAAGGAAAAAAGAGAAGGAAGGGAAGAGAAAGGAAAGAAAGAGGGCGGAAGGTGTATGAAGGAAAGCAAGGGAAGAATTCAACTTTTTCCGATGTTTTTATGATAGATCCAATTAGGAAATGACATTGATAACCCAGGAACGGAAATCGTGCTAGATAGTGATGTTCGCCATTGCGCATCATGCTCGCTTTCGATGCCAGGCTGGGCAGCGGGAAGCGAGCAGATGGCCCCTTCTCCCATGAGCCTCTGTGCTTCTCTTCCGTGATTGATGTCCAGGTGGAAGGAGATCAAAAGGAGAAGGCTCTGAATCATCAATGAGATGTGCCGCTTCCTCCGCAGCGCTCTGTGGGGAGTGCCGATGCACAGCGGCACAATGAAGCCATGCGCCAATTAAATTCACCACGTTCTGCCCATTGGGCAGCTCCTTTCCTTGCAACTCCTGCCCCGAGGAAGCTGAAGGTTTCACACACACACAAACACACAACATATAGTAAAACTGAAAAAAATATAGAGTCTCACTTATCCAACGTTCTGGATTATCCAACGCATTTCTCTAGTCAATATTTTCAATACATCGTGATATTTTGGTGCTAAATTAGTAAATACAGTAATTACTACATAGCATTTCTGCATATTGAACTACTTTTTCTGTCAAATTTGTTGTATAACATGATGTTTTGGTGCTTAATTTGTAAAATCATAACCTAATTTGATGTTTAATAGGCTTTTCCTTAATCCCTCCTTATTATCCAACATAATCGCTTATCCAACGTTCTGCCGGCCTGTTTATGTTGGATAAGTGAGACTCTACTGTATATGTGTGTGTATGGGGTGTCGACTTACACTAGTGATGGCCAACCTATGACACACGTGTCAGCACTGACACGCCTAGCCATTTTTGCTGACATGCTGCCGCATGCAGATTGATTGGATGACTATGTCTTTTGTGGCCAAATCTGATGCGATTTGGTCCAGTGATTTTGTTGTTTAGTCCATGGGAATTATGCACATTACATACATACATACATACATACATACATATATATATATATATATAATCATTCTATTATTACTATAATATATTATCATATTATTACTATTAGATTATTATTCATTATTCATGATTACATTGAAACTAGAATAGAGAGAAATCAGCGTGGAAATTGCAAGAGGTACCATAGATTGTTGTACATGGAAATAATGGTAGTAAATAGTTTTTGATTTATTAAATGCAGTTATATATTACAATTATATATTTTTGTTATTTAAACTATACATATTGCCAAATTATGGTTTCTTTCTTGAAGTGACACACCACCCAAGTCATGCTAGGTTTTTTGGTGAATTTTGACACACCAAGCACAAAAGCTTGCCCATCATTGACTTACACAGACAACAATAGTAGCAACAATAATAGAGAAAAATAATAATGTAACAATATCAATAATAATAGAGAAAAATAATAAATGTACCATATATTCTCAAGTATAAGCTGACCCAAATATAAGCCAACCAGGACCCTCACCCAAGTATAAGCCGAACGGGGCTTATTCAGTCTTGGCTGAAAAACTAGGCTTATACTCGAGTATATACAGTAACTTTGCAGCTGCAAGGCTACTCAATGCTAATCAAGCTTGCGAATTGCAACATTCACACTTGCTTCAAATAGACACTGGTTCTTTCTCCCACCCTGGACATTCCACGGATATACATACACTCCGCTTGCCTCACTTCCATCAGACCTCTCTGAGGATGTTTGCCACAGATGCAGGCAAAATGTCAGGAGATAATGCTACTGGAACATGGCCATACAGCCCAAAAGACTCACAGCAACCCAATCCCCAAATGCCTTGTGTCCTGACTCACCCTTGTTCTTCCATCATCTCCTGGAGTTCCATGCATTTCAGCTCCACCCGCCGCTTGCGCTCATGGTCCAGGATCTCCCGGTGGGCCTTCTTCACCAGGCCGGGCTCTGCCAGCCGCACCTCGTCTTCCGTTTTATGCCAGGTCCCTGAGGCGCTGGGCTGGGAGAAGCCGTTGGAGGCCTCCTGCGGGGAAGGCGTCCTTGCCGTCCCATTGTTGTTGTTGTTGTTGCAGGCCGCCATGGAGGCAGGGGGCACCTGGGTCCGGACCTGGAAGGGAGATGGGGAAACACACACAAAGGTTTATTTCTGCAAAACACATGTGAAAAAGATCTAGGCGTCCTCGTGGACAGGAAGGTGAACAAGAGCCAACAGTGTGATGCAGCAGCTTAAAAAGCCAATGGGAATTTGGGCTGCATCAAAAGGAGTCTAGTGTCTACATCAATGGTTCCCAAACTTATTTGGCCTGCCGCCCCATTACCAGAAAAAATATTACTCAGCGCTCCTTGGAAAGGGGGGCGTGGCTTAGAGGGGTGGGCGTGGCTCCTGCTCAAGAGGGCGGGGCTGAGCCTCTCCCTTAGTTCAAGATGCAGGGCTGGGAGGGGGAGGTGGGCGGGGACACAAATGGGCAGCCAGGACTGGGATGGGCGGAGTTGTGAGCTCTGAGGCAGGGCTGAGCTTCTATCCTTGTCCTGTGGCACCTGCCAGGACACAGGGGGTGGGGCTAGAGGAGGGGGCGGGACCTGTTCCCAAGTGCCTGACGGGGCTGAACCTCTATACTCCGCCCCCGTGTTCTAACAAGCGCCTCAGGGGAGGTATACAGAGGCTCAGCCCTATCTTGCGCTCTTGGGAAGAGGCCCTGCGATCGCTCTAACCTCTCAGGAGAGGTATAGAGGCTCAGCCCTGTCTCAGGCTCTTGGAAGGAGGCCCCGCCCCCTTCCCTAGCTCCGCCCTCTGTGTCCCAACAAGTGCCTCAGGAGAGATATAGATGCTCAGCCCTGTCTCAGGCTCTTGGAAGGAGGCCCTGCCCCCTTCCCTAGCTCCGCCTTCTGTGTCCCTACAAGCGCCTCAGGAGAGTTATAGATGCTCAGCCCTGTCTCAGGTCTTGGAAGGAGACCCCGCCCCCTTCCCTAGCTCCGCCTTCTGTGTCCCAACAAGTGCCTCAGGAGAGGTATAGATGTTCAGCCCTGTCTCAGGCTCTTGGAAGGAGACCCCGCCCCCTTCCCTAGCTCTGCCCTCTGTGTCCCAACAAGCGCCACAGGAGAAGTAAAGATGCTCAGCCCTGTCTCAGGCTCTTGGAAGGAGGCCCTGCCCCCTTCCCTAGCTCCGCCTTCTGTGTCCCTACAAGCGTCTCAGGAGAGTTATAGATGCTCAGCCCTGTCTCAGGCTCTTGGAAGGAGGCCCCGCCCCCTTCCCTAGCTCCGCCCTCTGTGTCCCAACAAGCGCCACAGGAGAAGTAAAGATGCTCAGCCCTGTCTCAGGCTCTTGGAAGGAGGCCCCGCCCCCTTCCCTAGCTCCGCCCTCTGTGTCCCAACAAGCGCCTCAGGAGATGTATAGATGCTCAGCCCTGTCTCGGGCTCTTGGGAAGAAGCCACGCCTACTCCTCTAGCTCCGCCCCCCCCGTGTCCTAATGGGTGCCATCACCGCCCCCCTGGATCGCTGCATCAAGGTACTTCTCTATTCGGGTTTGGTTAGACCTCACCTGGTTTTGAGGCTTGCATCCTTTCACGACATGGTCATTTGGACTGAATAGCAATCCGGAGGTGAAACCAACCCCTTTATAAGACTTCCATACAATGTTCCTTTGACACATCTTTGCGCATGGGACGTAGCCAAAGATAGATACGGCAATTACCCATTTTCATGCAGAGAGAGAGAAAAAGAACGAAGGCCTATGGCTCTATCTCTCCTCCCATCGTTCTGGCACAAGCGCTCTTCTCTCCCACCTCCATTAAGAGGCTGATTGCTTAATTACAAGTTTCCGATCGGCGGGGCTCGTCAGCGCCGAAGCCAAGGCAGCGAGGCAGCTGTATTTATATTTCCCCTCGGTGCTTAAGTGCTCCTTCAGAATTAGGTAGGCATTACCTCCGAGAGGTGTTATGCCACACAGACCTGGAGGCGTTGGTCATGTGCTACCGACAGGGAATGCGCCCGCATCAAGCCTCATTGGGTCATCCAAAGGGGACTAAAAGACACACAAATGAATGCTCAGAGGATGCGGAATGGATTAGATGAACTTGAACTCTTAACAAAGGAAGGTAACGATGGTTATCCCATTGCCATAGCCTTAAAGATACCTACTGATGGTGGGTCAGCCCTGGCAAGTCCTTGGATGAAATGCTTTTAATGTAAGCCACTTTGAATCTCATAAACATAATGTAGGGACCATAAGCTAGAAAATAGTAAACTATTGCCTATGTAGCTTTGCCTGTGCATATGCCCCTCTCATCCTGTGAGCTGGTGCCTTTCTACAGGAAGTTCCAAGAAGAGAAGAAAGCTCAGAGTAAACAAGTTAGGTCATTGGTATCACTTGTGCCAAGTAGGTGTGGAAGGTGAGGAAGACCCTCAGCCATTGGTCAATTTTAGATAAGCCAAAGGTATATATTCTTTGTTTGCGATGGCCATTTGCATGGTACGGACCCATTAAGTGGGTACCTATGGATGTTTTGCCTTATCATCAGCTGTGATAACAATAAAAGGCTTGTTTTATTGCTCTCTTGGAATTCTCTCCTTTACTTCCCCTTCAGGCTAGTCTCTAATAATAATAATAATAATAATAATAATAATAATAATAATAATAATTGCAAAAGTATTGGAAAATGAGCACGCAAAGATACTGTGGGACTTCCGAATCCAGACTGACAAAGTTCTGGAACACAACACACCAGACATCACAGTTGTGGAAAAGAAAAAGGTTTGGATCATTGATGTTGCCATCCCAGGTGACAGTCGCATTGACGAAAAACAACAGGAAAAATTCAGCCGCTATCAGGACCTCAAGATTGAACTTCAAAGACTCTGGCAGAAACCAGTACATGTGGTCCTGGTGGTGATTGGCACATTGGGTGCCGTGCCAAAAGATCTCAGCCAGCATTTGGAAACAATAGGCATTGACAAAATTACGATCTACCAACTGCAAAAGGCCACCCTACTGGGATCTGCGCGCACCATCCAAAAATACATCACACAGTCCAGACACTTGGGAAGTGTTTGACTTGTGATTTTGTGATATGAAATCCAGCATATCTATCTTGTTTGCTGTCTCATAATAAAATAATAATAATAAAAATAATCCTAGACACTTGGGAAATCCAGCATATCTATCTTGTTTGCTGTGTCATAAAATAATAATAATAATAATAATAATAATAATAATAATAATAATAATAATAATAATAGGAGACACCGAATGCCAGGAGCCTAGATGCACAAGATTCCATCTAATATTGGATTCAAATGGGAGGACAAGAGATTCCACCAGTTCCGGCTGTTCAGTAGTAGAATATGTTGCCACCTTAGAGTCCATCTCTGAAGACCCTTAAGCAGAAGCCAGATGGCCATCTGTCAGGAGGGTTTTGGTTGTGTCTTGCTGCCTGGCAGAAGTTAGTTGGACTGGATGATCTTTGGGGTTCCTTCCCACTCGAGTGGACTATATGTCTGGGGAGTGAGGTGAGAAAGTTTATCAACAGCATCTGTCGGGAGGGCTTGGATTGTGTCTTCCTCCCAGAATAGACTTGGATTGGGTTTATCCCCAACTTCTATGACATGTGACACTGATTTTGGGGTGGCTGTTATTTCCCCCCTAAAGAAAGCCTTGCATTTTGCACCCTGGCCTCCTCTGGCGCATTGCCCCTTGGATGGGCTGGAGGCGGTTGTGTACCACCTCTGGAGCTGCGTTGCTAGGAGACACTGTTGCTAGGAGACGGACCACATGGCAGGAGCATCCCTGAAGGGATGCCCCGGGCCTGATTCAACACCATGAAGAGGAGGAGGAGGGGGAGAAGGAGGAGAACCGAACCACCCATCTCTCTGAAGTCCTAAGGGTTCGGGCATTCTCATTTATCCCTCTTTGGGTGTCACATCCTCCTTCTCTTTCCTCAGGTCCAGGTCCGAGTTCTCATTGGGGCCTAACACTCCAGCAAGGGTTTCTATGGTGCTCTTTCACTATGTTATTCCTCTACATTCGCTGAGGATAAAGCACCCCATGAAAGCCTCATTTGGGTTCTCTCTTCATTAGGCTTCTCGAATGATGAAGAAGGCCGCAGAGTGTCCACAAAACACAGGAATGGGGTCAGGCAGCATCCAAACCAGCCCTCCGTCTCTAAAACAGTACATTAAGCAAGGTAAGGGACAGCTTTGGCCGCCCAGAATGATAGCTCTGGATAGCAAAGAGTCTAGCTCTAGGAATTGTGGGAATTGTAGTCCAAAACTGGAGGACCGAAGTTTGCCTACGTTTGGTCTAGCACAGTGGTTCCCAAACTTATTTCACCTACCGCCCCTTCTATATATATAAAAGAGTGATGGCATCACGGCGACCCACAAAACAACAAGACTACAGGCCCCCCAACCTCGAAATTTGACAACACAACCCATCATCCATGGCTATAGGTTGATACAACAAAAAGAAAAGAAAAATAAAGTCCTAATTAGAAAGAGAGGAATAATTGCTTTTATCCAATTGCTGCCAGTTAGAAGGCTAAGCTCCTCCAACTTGGTCTCCTAGCAACCCAATAAAAAATAATAAAAAACACTAATAATTTAATACAATAAAATACTATAATAACAGAAAATAACTAAAAATAATACAAGAAAATAATAAAATATAATAAATAAAAAGATAACTTACAATAAAATTAATAAAAAAATACAAAAAACGTCAAATAAAAATTACACAACAATTTTTAACCAATACCACCACCACTTTGCCATAGCAACGCGTGGCTGGGCACAGCTAGTTTCCAGAAAAAATATTACTCAGCGCTCCCTGGAAAGGGGTGTGTGGCTTAGAGGGGTGGGCGTGGCTCCTGCTCAAGAGGGCGGGGCTGAGCCTCTCCCCTAGTTCAAGATGTAGGGCTGGGAGGGGGAGGTGGGCGGGGCCACAAATGGGCAGGCAGGACTGGGATGGGTGGAGTTACGAGCTCTGAGACAGGGCTGAGCTTCTATCCCTGTCCTGTAGAACCTGCCAGGACACAGGGGGTGGGGCTAGAGGAGGGGGCGGGGCCTCTTCCCAAGTGCCTGATGGGGCTGAACCTCTATACCCCGCCCCCGTGTTCTAACAAGTGCCTCAGGGGAGGTATACAGAGGCTCAGCCCTGTCTTGGGCTCTTGGAAAGAGGCCCCGCCCCTGCTCCTAGCCCCGCCCTTTAGTCCTAAAAGGCCTCTCAGGAGAGGTATAGAGGCTCAGCCCTGTCTCATGCTCTTTGGAAGAAGCCCCGCCCCCGCCCCGCCCCGTTCTTTAGTCCTGAAAGGCCTCTCAAGAGAAGTATAGAGGCTCAGCCTTGTCTCGGGCTCTTGGAAGGACTCTTTGGATGACATCGACGGGATTCTGGGAACTCTAGTCTCAAACCAAAAAGTGGACGGCCCCTGTACAAATAAATCTGTTGTATTGATCTTCTCGCTTCATAGTGTCTAACTGGATGGAGACCCTAGGGGTTCTGGGGTTGCCTTTTAAAGGGACACAGCAGTGGGTCCCAACACAGGTTCAGCAATTGACCCTAAAGGCATCTTTTCTCTGCCCCATCAGGTATCAAGCGGTTGTATCAGCAGCAAGAGCTCTGCGACGTCACCTTGGTAGCCGAAGGGAAAAGATTCCCTTGCCACAGGTGGGAAGAACCCAGAGTCCTAGAACAACACTAAGAACCACTAACAAAATTTATCCTGGTTCTCTTCCAACTCTAGGATCCGATTATTCTATCCAGACTACAATCCAGGCTGGATTAGCTCACCGCTACAAACAACAGTCACTGAATTGATAAGAACAGATACAACACTTGATCTTAGCCAGAAGGCTGAGAAAGGCTACGCCAACGATGCTGTAATTCTGTCAAGGACACCCATCGGCCTAAGATGAGCCCTAAGTAGATTTTCTAACTATTGCCAGCAAGTGCATCTTACAGTTAATCTCCAGAAAACCAAGATTCTTGCTTTGGGCAATCACCCCAAATACAGAAAGTGGCAGCTACTAGGAAATAAGATCTATAGGTTTGTAGTTTTAAGTATTTAAAACTTAAAACTTGGAACTTCAAGCCTCGGGTACGAAATCTGCTCACTGTACCTCAATAGCAAGCAAAGATGAGGGACCTGATAATAATATCCAGGAAAGGAGATTCTACCTGAACATTAGGAAGAACTTCCTGACTGTAAGATCTATTCAACAATGAAACTCTCTGCCTCGGATTGTGACGGAAGCTCCTTCCTTGGGACCTTTCAACAGAGGCTGGATGGCCATCTGCCAGGGGTACTTTGGTTGTGGACTAGAGTTGGACTAGACAGTCCATGTGTTCTCTTCCAACTATTATTCGATTCTATGATTGTTCTTCATGAAAATTGTGAAAAGCCTTGTAAGAGATTCCTTGGTCAAGTGCTAGTAGGCCTGTCAGGCTCAAACGTCAGTCACTAAATGAAGGGCTGCAAGCTCATGTTTAAGGTCTCCTGACTTCGGTTATTTCTGCTACTTCTTTTCCTCTTGTTCCCAACAGAACACTCCTGGCCTCAGTCAGCCTCTACTTCCAGCGCATGTTCTCCAGCACCTTCCGGGAATCTCGGGAAAGCGAGATTGTGCTCATGGATTTGCCTGCCACTTCCCTCCAGACCCTGCTGGTTTACGTCTACACAGGAGCGCTGCCCTTCCAGGAAAAAGAGGCGGAAGTACTGTTCACAGCAGCCAGCAGGCTCCAAATAGCATCCGCACTAGAGATTATCACCAGGTACTTCCCTAGACACTCTTGTGCTATGAATGCAGCCTAGAATCACATTGCCTTTTGTCACTGCTGCAACACTCTCTTGGCTCACGTTCAGCTTGTGGTCAACTAAGACCCCTAGATCCCTTTCCCAGGGACTGTTTCCAAGCCAAGAGTCACACATTTATATTTGTGCAATTTTTATTTTGTCGGTGTAGTACCTTATATTCCTTCCTGTTGAAATCCACAACAGTGATAAGGGAAGCCACTCACCAACATGGTCCCTTCCTAACCATGGCTCTGTGTATCTGGTCTCCGTATCCAGTGTTGGTCTCTGCATCCGGTCTCCGTATCCATATTCACCTGGAGGTTTTGCTGCTTTGTTTTTATGGCAGGTTCTTCAAAGGGAAGATTTCCGTCTGGAACTGCCTGGAGCTCTATGTCTTGGCGCATTCCCACAACTACCGTCCTCTTCTTCGCCCGGCCTCCCACCATGTTGCCATCCATTTCGAGCAACTCTTGGAGTTTCCTGCTTTCCAGGCGTTGGACTTTAGTATCTTGATGAGCATCGTAGTCTTGGACAACTTAGCTGTGGAGTCTGAAATAATCGTGTACCGGGCAGTGCGCCGGTGGGTCATGCACCGCCCGGCCGAGCGGTTGCCGAAACTTCCTTTTCTGATGGACCAAGTCCGCCTTGCCCTGCTGAGCCCAAAGGAACTCGTCGAGGTCCGTGCCGAAATGGAAGAGTCGTACGAAAGTGTGTGCCTCCCTTGGGAAGAGCTGAGCGTGGAAGAACGGCTGTGGGCGAGCCGAGGCCTGCGGCGTGGCATGTACCACGATGGGGTGGTCTGCGTGGGGCTTCCAAAGTGGAGTGCGGTGAATGTGGGCGACGAGGAGCTGGATTCCCACGTCCACTTTTTTGACCCTTCCATCGAGAGCTGGGAGCAGCTCCCCGACCTCAAGACCTTGACGTCCCCCAGTTGCGTCTCCATCGGCCACAAGCTCTATATCACTGGCGGGCAGCGTTTGGACGGCTCCTATTCAGACGCCTTGCAGGTCTATGATACGATTGGAAGCTGCTGGACCCAGTTGCCATCCATGTCCGCAGCCCGAGCTGGACACGCTTTCCTCGTGTGCCGGAAAAAGCTGTATGTTGCTAGTGGATGGGACATCACTGGGAGCTTGGTTTGTGCAGAAAGTTATGACCTTGTCGGAGAAGAATGGGCTCCCATCGCCAGTCTCCCCTTTGCATTAACGTATTTTTCTTCGATGGCACTCCACGGCAAACTGTACCTCATCGGCGGGGAGATGGGGGAGTCTGAGGTCCCGGTCCCACACCGGGGATTCCTGGTTTACGATGTGGGATCAGGTCAGTGGACCCAGGTGAGTTTTCTCTGTGACTTGGAATCAGGGACATGTCAGTCAACAAGGGTTTCTCCAAAATGAGTCATACCAGATAAACCTTATCTCTTGTTTTTGATAGATGCGGGGAATGCAATGGATGTAGCATATCTCCATTTCAGTAAGGTCCCTTGAGACAAGATTCCCCATGAGATTTCCCCAAAGAAGCTAGTAAAATAATTCTGCTGTCTAGCCCATATTTTACTGGCTTCTTTGGGTGGATTAGGAGTTGGTTGACTGTCCAAACCCAAAGGGTGCTTCCCAATGGCTCTTCTTTCTTCATTCTTGAAATAAGTGATGAGGGATGTAGGAGTCTTGATAGATCACAAAGTGACCATGAGCCCATATTGTGGTGCAGCAGCTGGAAAATATATAGGCTTCATATATATATAGAGATACATGCATGCATGCATAATACAGGCAGTTGGACTGGATGGCCCTTGGGTTCCCTTCCAACACCATGATTCTAGGATATGGATAGATAGATGGAGAGATAGATATGTAAACACATTTCATAGATAACTGGGTAATTCTCGAACTCTGTGATTCTCTGGTTCTAGGTCCCCGTGGCATTTGAGTTTTACGAGGCCAGCGTCCTGGCCTTGGGCCACTCCATCCTGGTCATTGGTGGCCTGGTGGGAGACGGAAGCCCCGAGGGCCGCCGCTTCACCCCGCGCTGCCTCTGCCTGGGCCCCGATGGAGCCGTGCGCCCTGAAGTCTGCGTCCCGCCGCTCCCCATCGCCATTTCCTACCCAGGGGTCGTCCGCTGGCGCAAGCGGGTTTACGTCTTCGGTGGGGACAGCTATGACCGCTACTCCAGTGCCATCCATTACTGGGAGGTTGGCCAGGAGAGCTGGACCCGTTGCGCAGCCGACCTCCCCGACCCCAATTACGGGGCCTTTGGCTTCGGCTGCATACCACTCAAGGTGCCCAGAAAGAACATCCTCTCCGTTTTCCACAGGGGTTCCGCCCCCACCTCGGCAGACAGTTGAGGACTCTGCTTGGCACTCTGAACTATTTAAAAAATGGGGCTTTTTAAAAAAACATATGTGTTGGTCTCTTTGTTCAATGGCAAAACGAGATTAGTTTTTGTTCTTGACTTACGGAAAACTGAAGAGAACATATCACAGGGTTTTCTTGGCACAGGTCTTTTGGTTCTGGGCAAGAATATGAACACTATAGTCCTCTTGACATAGCCTAGAATCGCATTGGCCTTTTTCGTTGTTGCATCACACCCTTGGCTCATATCCATATTGGGATCCCCTAAATGCCTTTGGCATGTATGACTGTCAAGCCATATCTAATATTACTTCCCTCAGTGTAGGCACGAGTCTCCTATTGATGCAGCCTAGAATCGCATCGGCCTTTCTAGCTGCCTCGTGAAAAAGGGAATGCGCCCATATACAAGCTTCGATTCACACATGATAGGCACAAAAACCCTGCGTTTTCCATATTCCATGCACTCACCACTCAGAAGATGGGACCCATCCACTTTGAGATGGGATTCATGAAGATATGGTCTGCTCGTCTCTCCAAAAGCTACGGCTTCCTTCAGAAATGGAAGGCTTTCTGCAGCCGATCATTTGAAGCCTGCAAGACAAAAAATATAGATAGACAGACGGAAGGTGGAATCTATGATGCTATGATTCGATCATATGGGTTTGGGGGTAAGAGTGTGTTATATGGCTGAGCAGGGATTCGAAGCGCGATGCAACCAAACAGGCATCTTCTAGGTCATCCACCCTGAAGGCCTCCGTCTGCATAGGGTTTGGATTTTGGTTATGATCTGGATGCCGATTTTCCATCAAGGGAAGGGACAGGGTCTCAGATTTCCAGTCCTGTCTCAGTCGAAAGCCGCGGCTTTGTCCCAATGACGTCTCGCTTACCGGGAAGTGATTAATCTTTCATGCGGCCCTTTTCGCAAGCAAGGTGCCTCTCCTCCTCCTCCTTCGCCTGGATCTGTTTCGTTTGCAGAAGAAGGATGGAAGGAAAGAAAGGGAAGAGCTGGACCCAAACCTCTTTCCAATTTAGAGGCAGCCTTAGCTCTTTCGAATCTGGGATGTGAGGATCATTGTGGTGTATCTATATTGTCGAATTGATGCAGTTTTATACTGCTTTAACTGTCATGGCTCCATGCCATCAGACAGACCCAGCATTCCCCAGATGTTCCCATGGCCATCAGAAGAGCCTACTAAGCATCTGAAGTGACCATCAAACACACCCAAGGTCCAACAGAAGTGCCCAATGTCTACTAGATGGACCCAATGTTCACCAGATGTGCCAATGGCTATCGGAAGTGGCCACTAAGCATTAGGCATTGCTCCCAAATATCAGGAGTAGCCCATGTCCATCAGAGATGCCTACTGAACATCAGATGGGCCCCAATGTCCAAAGATGCCCAATATCCCAAAAGATGCCCAAAAACAAATATGCCCAAAGCCAATCAGATATGCCTACTGAATATCAGAGAGGCCCCAATGTATATCAGATGTCTTCAACATCCATCAGAGATGCCTACTAAACATCAGATGGGACCCAATGTCCATCAGAGATGCCCAATATCCAACAAAAGCATTCAAAACCAACCAGAGATACCTACTGAACATCAGATGGGCCCCAATGTACATCAGACATCTCCAACACCCATCAGAGATGCCTACTGAACATCAGATGGGCCCCAATGTCCATCAGAGATGCCCAATATCCAACAAATGTGCCCAAAGCCAACGAGAGATGCTTACTGAACATCAGATGGGCCCCAATATAAATCAGACATCTCCAACATCCATCAGAGATACCTACTGAACATCAGATGAGCCCCAATGTCCATCAGAGATGCCCAATATCCAAAAAATGTGCCCAAAGTCAACCAGAGATGCCTACTGAACATCAGATGGGCCCCAATATAAATCAGACATCTCCAACATCCATCAGAGATACCTACTGAACATCAGAGATGCCTACTAAACATCGGATTGGCCCCAATGTCCATCAGAAGAACCCACTAAACATCAGATGTAGCCAATAAACTTGCCCAATGTCCAGCAAAAGTGCCCAATGTCTATTAGATGGACCCAACATTCATTAGACCAGCTCATTGCCATTGGAAATGGCCACTAAGCATCAGGCATGGCTCCGAAACATCAGAAGTAACCCAATGTCCATCAGATGTGCCCAATAGCCACCAGGCATGCTCCATGCTGTGGGAATTAAAGTCGTATAAAACTGCATCAATCTCACAATGTAGATGCATCATCACAATGACTTCTGGGAGTTGTCATTTTGAAAGGCCATTAATTAGACTTCTCCGCTAAAGAGTGCAAACTACAAATCCCAGTATCAAGAGGTGTCAAATTCCATCAATTTGACTGTGTAGGCACAACATGAACAGAGGTTGGATGGCCATCTGACAGGAAGGATTTGATTGTGGCAGAATGTAGTGGGACTAGATGCCCTTTGGGGCTCTCTTCCAACTCGAGTGGGAAATAGACCGCCTTGGAGACTCCTCCTCTGGAGGTTCTTAAGCAGTGGCTGGATGCGCGTCTGTCGGGAAGGCTCAGATTGTGTCTTTTTGCATGGCAGAAGGGGGCTGGACTGTATGTGCTTTGGGGGTCCCTTCTGTCATCCCATGTCCCCTTTCCCAGTCCTATTTCTGGCTGAACCCAGGAGACAATGCCGTGCCTGACCTTTTCCCTTACAGCTCCAGCCCCGTCTTTCTGCTCTGCTGCAGATTTAGCCCTGACCTCTGAGTGTCTAAATCTGGAAAATGCCAGTGGATCCCTTATGCGCCGCGACACACAGATAAGCCACAGGGGGGTTTCATAGGTTGCCGCTCTCCTCCCGCTCCAGATGAGCAGCCACTTCTCCCACATCCAGAAAAATCCGGGAGAAGGAATGGATGGCCACGGGAGTCCAGTGGAGGGCATTCTTGGGGACTGACATGTGTCATAACCTTCTATTATTATTATTATTATTATTATTATTATTATTATTATTATTATTATTATTAATTACAGTAGACCCTCAATTAATTGGAACACAAACAACTAGCACTTTCAACCAGCAAAAAATAAAACAATACTTTAAATGTAAACAGCAAAATGGATGGATAGATGGGTAGATAAGATGGATGGAGATAGATAGATAGGATGGATAGATGGATGGATGGCTAGTTGGGAGGTTAGATGGATAGATAGATAGGACAATAGATAGAATCCTAGAATCCTAGAGTTGGAAGAGACCTCGTGGGCCATTCAGTCCAACCCCATTCTGCCAAGAAGCAGGAAAATCACATTCAAAGCACCCCCCACAGATGGCCATCCAGCCTCTGTTTCAAAGCCTCCACCACACTCCAGGGCAGAGAGTTTCCACTGTCGAACAGCTCTCACAGTGAGGAAGTTCTTCCTGTTGTTCAGGTGGAATCTCCTTTCCTGTAGTTTGAAGCCATTGTTCCGCATCCTAGTCTCCAGGGCAGCAGAAGCCAAGCTTGCTCCCTCCTCCCTATGACTTCACGTATTTCTACATAGCTATCATGTCTCCGTTCAGCCTTCTCTTCTACAGGCTAAACATGTTCATTAAGCCGCTCCTCATAGGGCTTGTTCTCCAGACCTTTGATCATTTTAGTCGCCCTCCTCTGGACACATTCCAGCTTGTCAACATCTCCCTCCAATCTCCCAGAATTGGACACAGCATGATTCCAAGGCAGAATAGGAGAATGACTTCCCTGGATCTAGACACTAGACTCCTGGGGAGAATCATCCCTTGCGTTCAATCACTTAACCAATTACAGATCCACCTAGCCATTGTTTTGCCTAGCCTACATTTGACTAGTTTGTTTGCCAGAAGATCATGGAGGACCTTGTCGAAGGCCTTACTGGATGGATGGAAGGACAGATGAATAGATAGATAGATAGATGGATGAATGGATACATAGATAGATATGTATGGAAGGACAGATGGATGGAAGGACAGATGAATAGATAGATAGATAGATAGATAGATAGATAGATAGATAGACAGATGAATGGATACATAGATAGATATGTATGGAAGGACAGATGGATGGAAGGACAGATGAATAGATAGAAAGATAGATAGATAGATGGATAGATAGACAGATAGGATAAGATAGATAGATAGATAGATAGATAGATAGATAGATAGATAGACAGACAGACAGACAGACGGAAGGCTAGATGGAAGCTTTCTAATGAAAGCATACCATAGTGGTGCATTGCAGGACCCAAGTCCTTTCCAGGCATCGCTAGGTCATCCAGCACAACTCTATGGTTAGCATCCAGCAGAAGGATACCACAGAGTCATGCTGGAAGAACAAGAAAATGCCTAGAGAGGACCTCATGGAGGAAGCCCAGCTTGTGGTTTTGTTACAAGCTTGATCTGCAGTGGAAATGCTGCCACAAATTTAAAAAGGGGGCTTTGTCCACCCAACTGTGCCTCCTCTTGCATTGATTGGCAGCTGTCTCCGGTTGCTTAGCAAC
Organism: Anolis carolinensis; assembly: GCF_035594765.1. Classification (NCBI taxonomy): domain Eukaryota; kingdom Metazoa; phylum Chordata; class Lepidosauria; order Squamata; family Anolidae; genus Anolis; species Anolis carolinensis. Next base: position 20,401,796 of record NW_026943818.1, read on the forward strand.
CCAGCCCCCCCCTGAGGGCCCGGTGATCTCCAACTGGGGTTAGAAGCCAAAATGGGGAGCCGGGAAAGGAGAGGATGCTGCTGCCGCTGAGATGGTGTGTTTTTTCAGGCCCAGAAACACAGCCGTTGCCAAGCAACGCGACTCCTTCCTGACTTTCTCTTCGAGGAAGGGATAAAAATACCTTTTGGGAACGGGGAGGGACACTGGGGCCCATCTGAGTCTTAGTAGGTATCTCTGATGGACACTGGGCACATCTGATGGACATTGGGGCCCATCAGATGTTTTGTAGGCTTCTCTGAAGGAGATGGGCCAGTCTCGTGAACGTTGGGCACGAACTGCTTCTCCCTCATCCTATATCCAAAAGTCTCAGGTCAGCTTGAAACTCAAATTAAAAATAAATCAATGAAAAACATACTGCACACACGAGCAATAGTTGCATGTGATTCTAGGCTGCGTCAAAAGGACTATAGTTTCTCTTCTTGGCAAAACCGCCGGTCGGTGCTTCACCTTCCTGGGTTTTTCAGAACGGAAAATGAGGCACCGCGAAGCCAGAAGGGAAACCCTGTGAATTCCAAAGACCATGACTGGGAGAAAGAGCCAATGGCCATCAGACAGACCCAGCATTCACCAGATGTGCCCATGGCCACCAGAATAGCCCACTAAGCATCCAATGTGACCATTAAATATGCCAATCAGAGATGCCTACTGAACATCAAATGGGCCCCAATGTCCATCAGACATCTCCAACATCCATCAGAAATGCCTACTAAACATCAGATGAGCCCCAATGTCCATCAGAAGAGCCCACTAAACATCAGATGTAGCCAATAAACTTGCCCAACATCCAGCAGAAGTGCCCAATGTATATTAGATGGACCCAACATTCACTAGACCAGCTCATGGCCATCGGAAGTGGCCACTAAGGCTCCAAAACATCATAAGTAACCCAATGTTCATCAGATGTGCCCAATATCCATCAGGCATGCCCGCTAAACATCAGATGGGCCCCAATGTCCATTAGGCATGTCCAGTGTCTATCTGAAGTGCTCAAATCCCATCAGAAGGGCCCAGTGTCCATCAGACAGACCCAACATTCACCGGCTGTGCCCATGTCCATCAGAAAGGCCCATTCAACACCAGACATGGCTACTAAACATCAGAAGTACCCAATGTCTACCAGATGTACCCAATGTTCATCAGAGATGCCTATGAAACATCAGATGGGCCTCAGTGTCCATCAAAGATGCCTATGAAACATCTGGTAGGTCCCAATGTCCATCAGAGAAGCCCAATATCCATCAGAGATGCCTACAAAACATCAGGTGGTCCTCAATGTCCATCAGAAATGCTCACTGTCCATCAGAGATGCCTACGAAACATCAGATGGGCCTTAATGTCAATTAGACTTCTCCAATGTCCATCAGACATGCCTACAAAACATCAGATGGGCCGTAATGTCAATTGAAGGTGCCCGCTAAACATCAGACTTGGCTTCCAAACATCATAAGTATCCAATGTTCATCAGATGTGCTCAATGTCCACTAGGCATGTCCATATAGCAAGCCCAGTCCATCAGAAATGCTCACTAAACATCAGACATGACAGAGGTGCAAAAAGAACACAGGGGAAGGACCCCGTGTCCATCAAACGGACCCAGCATTCATCAGATGTTTGCATGTCCGTCAGAAGTGCCCACTAAACACCAGGCATGGCTACTAAGCATCAGAAATAGTAATAAAGACTTGATTCAAGCCACCCCAGAGAAGAAAGGCTACTTTCTTCACTCTTTGTGTCATCCCAACCTGCATCGCTGGCCATGGAGAGCCCTGATTCTTCCCACCTGGGTGCCTTCCTTCAATGCTCACCCTGAGGTTTCTCTCCTCGCTGTTGTCTTTCATCAATTGGAGGATTATATAAGGCTGAGGCAGCTATTCCTGTCCTGATCGGATTATGCAATTCAGCCGGCCACCTGTCCGGGGAAGGAGGACAATGCAAGGAGCAGGAGGATTGAGAGCAAAGGTATCTCTGGAGTCAGGCCCAAACTGTTGCCGGCCTCCTCTCTGCCCTGGCCTCCTAGGATATGTATCTAAACTGTATTTTCCCCCCTGAAAGAAAAGAGAAATTCCCATCCAGGATGAAGGAGCTAGAGTTGGAAGAGAGCCCTAAAGGTCATCTAGTCCTACTACATTCTGACACAGTCAAAGCCCTCCCATGTCGCCCCAGTTAAAAATCCATATCATAGTATCATAGAATCCTAGACTCTGCTAATAATAATAATAATAATAATAATAATAATAATAATAATATAATAATAATAATAATAATAATAATAATAATAATAATAATAATAATAGAGAACTGGTGGGATCACAAACCTGCAAAAGTATTGGAGAATGAGCACGCAAAGATACTGTGGGACTTCCGAATCCAGACTGACAAAGTTCTGGAACACAACACACCAGACATCACAGTTGTAGAAAAGAAAAAGGTTTGGATCATTGAGGTTGCAACCCCAGGTGACAGTCGCATTAACGAAAAACAACAGGAAAAACTCAGCCGCTATCAGGACCTCAAGATTGAACTTCAAAGACTCTGGCAGAAACCAGTGCAGGTGGTCTCGGTGGTGATCGGCACATTGGGTGCCGTGCCAAAAGATCTCAGCCGGCATTTGGAAACAATAGACATTGACAAAATCACGATCTGCCAACTGCAAAAGGCCACCCTACTGGGATCTGCACACAACATCCGAAAATACATCACACAGTCCTAGACACTTGGGAAGTGTGATTTTGTGATACAAAATCCAGAATATCTATCTTGTTTGCTGTGTCATAATAAAATAATGATAGAAACCATGTATGTATGTATGTTTGAATGTATTAGAATACTAGAGCTGGAAGAGACCCATCACCAAGGCACTTCAGTCCAACCCCCTTCTGCTAAGAAGGAAGACACTATCCGATCCCTCCCAACAGATAGTCATCCAGCCTCAGTTAAGAATCCATATCAGAGTATCATAGAATCCTAGAGTTGGAAGGCTCCAAGGATCATACAGTGCAACCCAGTTCACCCGTGGGGCATTTCTCTGTTTTTCTAGAAATAATCCCTGCCATCTGTTTCGGTGGTGACGATTGTGGCCACCGAAGGACGGCCTTCCCGCCGAAACCTCTCAGGATAATCCCTCATAAACCTTGCCTGCCCAGCTCCATGCCAATCACAGGCAGGCACTGGCCGGAATGCATTGACATTAGACCTTCAAGAGTCCAGAAACAGAAGAAACAGAAGCTGGATGGCCATCTGTTGGGGGTGCTTTTGATTGTGAATGAAAGCAGAAGGGGGTTGGACTAGATGGCCCTTGGGGTCTCTTCCAACCCTCAGATTCTATGATTTCCCTTGCCACCTGTCCTATGCTCGCATTGTTGACAACAACAACAAAAACAACACATTATTATTTTGGACTCTTTGGACACACTTTTCTACGATGGTACTACTGAAAAATATAAGAAACGCACCTTGCTAATTCTGGTTCAAAGACAAAAGATGTTACAGAGATAACTAAATAGACAGACAGGCAGGCAGGCAGATAAAATAATAGAATCCAAATGTTGGAAGGTGACCCTAAGGACCATCCAGTCCAACCCTTAAGAGACAGATAGATAGATAGATAGATAGATAGATAGATAGATAGATAGATAGATAGATAGATATAATTATAGAATCCTAGAGTTGGAAGGTGACCCTAAGGACTATCTAGTCCAACCCTTAAGAGATAGATAGATAGTTAATAGATAGATAGAATAACAGGATCCTAGAGTTGGAAGGTGACCCTAAGGACTATCTAGTCTAACCCTTAAGAGATAGATAGATAGTTAATAGATAGATAGAATAATAGGATCCTAGAGTTGGAAGGTGACCCTAAGGACTATCT
>NW_026943818.1:20408223-20410723 GCF_035594765.1 Anolis carolinensis
CCTCCTCTCGTCCCAAATAATCCTTAATAAGATGAGACTCTCTCTTTTCTCTTGGCACACAATCAGCAGAACAGATACATGGGCATGGGAATAAATCAGTCGATGCCCATCTCTTTTGCTCCTAGAAGGCCAGATTTGGAGGGGAAGGTGTTTTATTTCCTCCCCAGTCCCAAACCCATTTCCAGAACAAGAACTCAAATTGGAAAGGCAGTGCGGCCTTCCTCTTCTTGCCTGCCTGCTTTTGAAGAAGAGCTGACAAAGTCCAAAAAAAACGGGCCTTCGTCCATCTGGGTGGGTCGCTTTTGGCTTTGTGTTCACTCGCCAAGAGAATTGGGGAGAAAAGAAGGTGAAAAAAAAGGAGAAGAGGAAGAGGAAGAGAGGGAAGAGGATAGGGAGGTAAAGGAAAGAGAACAAGAGGAGGTAGAATGATAAAGAAGAGAAGGAGAAGGAAAAGAAAGAGGAAGAGGAGGGAGAAGAAGAGAATGAGAAAACAGAAGGAGGAAGAGGAAGAAAGAAGAAGGAGAAGAGGAGAAATGAGAAAGAAGGAGGGGAAGAGAGAGGAAGGAAGAGGAAGAAGAGGAGGAGGAAGAGAGGCAAGAGGAAGATAAGAAGGAAGGAAAAGAAGAAGAAGAAGAGGCAGCATGAGAAACAAGAGAAGGAGGAAGAAGGGGAAGAGGAAGGAGAAGAAGAGAAGGAAGAGAAAGAGGAGGAGAAAATGAGGAATGAGAAAGAAGAGGAAGAGGAGGAAGAGAAGGGGAAGAGGAAGGAGGAGAAGAGAAGGAAGAGAAAGAGGAGGAGGAGAAGAGGAATGAGAAAGAAGAGGAGGAAGAATGAGAAAGAAGAGGAAGAGAAAGGGAAGAAGAAGGAGAAGAAGAGAAGGAAGAGAAAGAGGAGAAGAAGAAGGGGAATGAGAAAGAAGAGGAAGAATGAGAAAGAAGAGGAAGAGGAGGAAGAGAATTACAATATTATACTACTAATAATAAAATATAATAATATTAATTATATATTATATATTAAATGTAATATTACTAATAATATTACCATATAATGATATAGTATAATATAGTAATTTAAGGCTCATATTGTGCTATGCTAATAATATATTGTATGTTCATTTGATTTGTAAGCCGCTCTGAGTCCCCTTCGGGGTGAGAAGAGTGGGATATAAATGTAGTAAATAAATAAATAAGAAGAGGAGGACTGAGAAAGAAGAGGAGGAGGAAGAGAAAGTAGAGGAGATGGAAGGAGAAGAAGAGGAAGGAAGAGAAAGAGGATGTGGAGGAGGAAGAAGGAGAAGAAGAAGAGGAGAAAGAAGAGAAGGAGGAGCGGGAATTGTTGTCACTATTATTATTACAAGGCGGAGGAATTGTTGTCACTGTTACTATGGTATTTATGACTGTGCTGCATTCCTCTCCTAAAGGAGACTCGAGGCAACTAAGAAGGAGAAGAAAGAAGAGGAAGAAGAAATGGAAGAAAGGGGAGAAGGAGGAGGAGGAAGACTAAAAAAGTTGAGGAATGATTATGATGATGAGTTAATATATTAGTAATTATTCCATTTTCCTTCCTAAAGGAGACTTAAGGCAACTAAGGAGGAGAAGAAAGAAGAAGAAGAAGAAATGGAAGAAAGGGGAGAAGGAGGAGGAAGACTAAAAAAAAGTTGAGGAATGAGGATGAGTTAATATATTAGTAATAATTATCCCACTTTCCTCTTCTAAAGGAGACTCAAGGCAACTAAGAAGGAGAAGAAAGAAGAGGAAGAAGATGAGGAAGAAGAAATGGAAGGAAGGGGAGAAGGAGGAGGAAGACTAAAAAAAGTTGAGGAATGATTATGATGATGAGTTAATATATTAGCAATTATTCCACTTTCCTGTCCTAAAGGAGACTCAAAGCGGCTAAGGAAGGAGGAGGAGAGGAAAGAAGAAGGATGAGGAGCAAGAAGAATGGAGGAGGAAGAAAAGGAGGAAGAGGAAGAAGAGGAGGAGGAGGATTCCCTGTGGTCGGAATCGTGAAGCTGGAAAAATGTTAAAAATGCCTCTGAGTCTGTCTAATGTATGTTGTTTGTCTGTTGGCATTGAATGTTTGCCATATATGTGTTCATTGTAATCCGCCCTGAGTCCCCTTCGGGGTGAGAAAGAAGGGCGGAATATAAAAACTGTAAATAAATAAATAAATAAATAAGAATAAAGACAGAATGGAATAGGAAGAAAAGGAGGAAGAGGAAGAAGAGGAGGAGGAGGATTCCCTGTGGCCGGAATCGTGAAGCTGGAAAAATGTTAAAAATGCCTCTGAGTCTGTCTAATGTATGTTGTTTGTCTGTTGGCATTGAATGTTTGCCATATATGTGTTCATTGTAATCCGCCCTGAGTCCCCTTCGGGGTGAGAAAGAAGGGCGGAATATAAATACTGTAAATAAATAAATAAGAATAAAGACAGAATGGAAGAGGAAGAAAAGGAGGAAGAGGAAGAAGAGGAGGAGGAGGATTCCCTGTGGCCGGAATCG
>NW_026943818.1:20415723-20455723 GCF_035594765.1 Anolis carolinensis
AGGACGGCTTGAAATTGGCCGCATCTGCCATTTGGCATTTCCAAGCGACTCCTCTCCTCCATCTTTCTTTCTCTCATTCTTTCTCTTCTTCGGAATCCGTTTTGCCCAAATTGACCTCAAACTAAGATAAACCGGCAGACCTTTCAGCCCAGAATAGCTGGCAAAGTTTTCAAGCTGAGAAAGATCATTTCGAGTCTTATTAGCCAAGGATCAATTTAATTAAAAAAAATGCAAAACGTGAGCTAACCTTCCTAAACCTTGCATTGTTGGATTTGGGGGGAAAATACTTCTCAAATCGCTTTAAGCTCGGCAATCAAAACTTCGAAGGCAATAACATTTAGTATTATTAGCTTGGCAAAATCCAATATTTCCTAAGCCGGTTGCCTAAGACCTCCAAATCCCCGCCAAGCGAGGAGAAAAATAACCCAAATGAAGGAGGCAGGGAAGAGAAAACTAGATAGGAACGTTCAATCATCATTTCTTTTGCATACAGCAAACAGAGGAATTGGTCAGCAACTGAACATACTAGAGAGGTTTGGGGAGAATTCACCACGATTTATAGGAGTTGAAGGTACTGGGATGTATAGTTCACCTGCAATCTAAGAGCATTCTAAACTCCAACGATGGACCTTGAACTAACTTGGCGAACAGAAAGCACTTTTTTTTTTTGTGTCAGGAGCAACCGGAGTTGCTTCTGGAGTGGGAGAATTGGCTGTCTGCAAGGACGCTGCCCAGGGGACATTGCCCGGATGTTTTGATGTTTTACCATCCTTGTGGGAGGCTTCTCTCATGTCCCCGCATGGAGCTGGAGCTGATAGAGGGAGCTCATCCGCACTCTCCCTAGGTGGGATTTGAACCTGGCAGCCTTCAGGTCAGCAACCCAACCTTCAAGTCACAAGGCTTTTATCCCCTAGGCCACCAGAGGCTCTGACAGATAGATAGACTGGATAAATGGATGGATTGATAGGCAGACAGGTAACAGACAGACTAGGTAGATATAGATAGATAGATGATAGACAGACTGATAGCAGGGATAGACTGGTGAGTGGATAAATAGGTAGATAGGATACATAGATTCAACAGATTAGATAGATAGATAGATAGATAGGATGGATAAATGGATGGATGGATTGATAGGCAGACATGACAGACAGACTAGATAGACAGACTGAAAGCTGATAGTTTGATGGGTGGGTGGATAGATAAGAGAGATAGATAGGTAGGTTGGATAAATTAGTGGATGGATAGGACTGCAGAGAGATGACAAACTAAATAGCTAAATAACTAGCTGGATGGATGGATGGATGGATAGACAGATAGACAGACAGATAGATAGATAGATAGATAGATAGAAAGATAGATAGATAGATAGATAGATAGATAGATAGATAGATAGATAGATAGATAGATAGATAGAATTGAGACCGACTAGCTGTTGAAGTGGGTGACTAGGTACGCAGACAGACAGACAGACAGACAGACAGACAGACAGACAGACAGACAGATAGATAGATAGATAGATAGATAGATAGATAGATGGATGGATGGGTAGATAGATGGGTAGATGGACTGTTTGATTGACAGTTGGATAGCTGGATAGACAGTTTGGTGGGTGGATAAATGGAAAGATGATAAACAGAGATAGATAGATAGATAGATAGATAGATAGATAGATAGATAGATAGATAGATAGATGATAGATAGATAGATAGATAGATAGATAGATAGATAGATAGATAGAATTGAGACCGACTAGCTGTTGAAGTGGGTGACTAGGTACGTAGATAGATAGATAGATAGATAGATAGATAGATAGATAGATAGATAGATAGATAGATAGATAGATAGATAGATGGGTAGATAGATGGGTAGATGGACTGTTTGATTGACAGTTGGATAGCTGGATAGACAGTTTGGTGGGTGGATAAATGGAAAGATGATAAACAGAGATAGATAGATAGATAGATAGATAGATAGATAGATAGATAGATAGATGATAGATAGAAAAACTGAATTGAGACCGTCTAGCTGTTGAAGTGGGTGACTAGGTACATAGATAGATAGATAGATAGATAGATAGATAGATAGATAGATAGATAGATAGATAGACAGACTTTTTGATTGACAGTTGGATAGCTGGATAGACAGTTTGGTGGGTGGATAAATGGAACATCTGCAAGGACGTTGCCCAGGGGACGCCCGGATGTTTTGATGTTTTACCATCCTTGTGGGAGGCTTCTCTCATGTCCCCGCATGGAGCTGGAGCTGATAGAGGGAGCTCATCCGCGCTCTCCCCGGGTGGGATTCGAACCTGGCAGCCTTCAGGTCAGCAACCCAACCTTCAAGTCACAAGGCTTTTATCCCCTAGGCCACCGGAGGCTCCTCAGAAAGCACATGAACAACACAAAACTACTGGAGGCCTTTGGGGGGATATATAGGAGTTGTAGTTCACCTAGATCCAGAGCGCACTATAAACCCAAACAATGATGGATCTGGACCAAACTTAGCATGCATACCTGATAAAGTAGAGTCTCACTTATCCAACATAAACGGGCCTGCAGAACGTTGGATAAGCGAATATGTTGGATAAAAATGAGAGATTAAGGAGAAGCCTATTAAATATCAAATTAGGTTATGATTTTACAAATGAAGCACTAAAACATCATGTTATACAACAAATTTGATAGAAAAAGTTGTTCAATAGGCAGGAAGGTTATGTTGTAATTCCTCTATTTATGAATTTAGCACCAAAATATCATGATATATTGAAAACATTGACTACAAAAATGCGTTGGATAATCCAGAATGTTGGAAAAGTGAGACGCTACTGTATGCCCAAATTTGAATACTGGTTGAGTTTGAGGGGAATTGGACAAGAAATTTTGGAGTTGTAGGTACTGGGATGTATAGTTTGCCTGCAATCAATGAACACTCTGAACTCCACCAAAGATGGAATTGGACCAGACTTGGCACACAGAGTTCCCATGGCCAGCAGAAAATACTGGAGGTCTTTGGGGAAAATTCATCTTGCTTTGGGGGAGTTGTAGTTCACCTACATGCAGAGAGCACTGTGAACCCAAACACCAATGGATCTGGATCAAACTGATATGCCGAAATTTGATTGCTAGAGGGGTTTGGGGGGAACTGACTCACCATAGTGGAAGTTGTACTTGTTATGTTGCCCAACATAACGAACTTTAAGTACCTGTCCTGTCTGGGAGTTGTAGTTCACCCACAGCCAGAGAAACTGTGACCTCCACCAATGATGGACCTGGACCAAAGTTAGCACATAGAACCCCCATGACTAACTCAAACTCAACCTACTGGAGGGATTTGAAGGGACGGACTCATCATAGTGTCCCGGGCTGTGACGCAGGTGGGAGAGCAAGCCAGCTGCAATGAATCACTCTGACCAGGAGGTCATGACTTCGAGGCCGCTCGGAGCCTATGTTTGTTTGTCTTTGTTCTATGTTAAAAGGCATTGAATGTTTGCCTATATGTGTAATGTGATCCGCCCTGAGTCCCCTTCGGGGTGAGAAGGGCGGAATATAAATGCTGTAAATAAAATAAATAAATAAATAGTGGGAGTTATAGTTTACCCTACAGCCAGAGAACACACCAAACCCCATTGATGATACATCTAGAGCAAATTTGCCATGGGAAGTTTCTGGGGGTTAACTTGGCATGATATCAGTTGTAGTTAATCCACCTTATGCATTTTATGCAATTCAAAATTTTTTCAAATAACCCAGGCAATGCCTTTGGGGAGATAGAGCGGTATATAAATAAAGTTATATTATTATTATTAATGCCAGATACCCAAACTAGAAATAATAATAATGTCAGGATTTTAGAAATCATAATATGAAAAATGTACTTGATGTCAAATCTTTTCTCCTTCTGCTTTGAGTCTCTTTTTAGGGAGAATAAGCAGCCCGGGCTGTGGCGTAGGTGGGAGAGCAAGCCAGCTGCAATTAACTGCAATGAATCACTCTGACCAGGAGGTCATGAGTTCTAGGTCCACTCGGAGCCTATGTTTGTCTTGTCTTTGTTCTATGTTAAAAGGCATTGAATGTTTGCCTGTATGTGTAATGTGATCCGCCCTGAGTCCCCTTCGGGGTGAGAAGGGCGGAATATAAATGCTGTAAATAAATAAATAAATATAATAATAACAATAATAATAATTATTATTAAAAGGCCACCCTACTGGGATCTGCACGCATCATCCGAAAATACATCACACAGTCCTAGACACTTGGAAAGTGTTCGACTTGTGATTTTGTGATACGAAATCCAGCATATCTATCTTGTTTGCTGTGTCATACAATATAATAATAATAATAATAATAATAATAATAATAATAATAATAATAATAATAATAAAATTACGTCACACTGGCTGCAGGATTTTAGAAGACGTAGTCTGAAAAAAGTAGTTTGCATCTTGTACTTTACATCCAAACTCTGTTCCTTCTGCTTTGAGTCTGTTTTAAAAGAGACAAAATGGGATATAATAATAATAATAATACAGTAAAGTCTCACTTATCCAAGCCTTGCTTATCCAAGCTTCTGGATAATCCAAGCCATTGTTGTAGTCAATGTTTTCAATATATTGTGATATTTTGGTGCTAAATTCATAAATACAGTAATTACAACATAACATTACTGCGTATTGAACTACTTTTTCTTTCAAATTAGTAGTAAAGCATGATGTTTTGGTGCTTAATTTGTCAAATCATAGCCTAATTTGATGTTTAATAGGCGTTTCCTTAATCCCTCCTTATTATCCAAGATATTCGCTTATCCAAGCTTCTGCCGGCCCGTTTAGCTTGGATAAGTGAGACTCTAATGTAATAATAATAATAATAATAATAATAATAATTGATGTCGCCATCCCAGGTGACAGTCGCATTGACGAAAAACAACAGGAAAAACTCAGCCGCTATCAGGACCTCAAGATTGAACTGCAAAGACTTTGGCAGAAACCAGTGCAGGTGGTCCCGGTGGTGATGGGCACACTGGGTGCCGTGCCAAGAGATCTCAGCCAGCATTTGGAAACAATAGGCATTGACAAAATCGCGATCTGCCAACTGCAAAAGGCCACCCTGCTGGGATTTGCAGTATCATCCGAAAATACATCACAGTCCTAGACACTTGGGAAGTGTTCGACTTGTGATTTTGTGATATGAAATCCAGCATGTCTATCTTGTTTGCTGTGTCATACAATAAATAATAATATATTGATTATGATATAACCAATTAGGAAATGACACTTATACCCCAGGAACAAAAACCATAGGGTTACATAGTGTTAGCAAAGGGAGAGGAGGAACTTTCAAAATCCCTTCCTGGCGCTGGTGGGTCAAACTTGCTGCTGCTTCCCTTTGACAGGGGATCTTTATATAGCTTTCCCTTGACAGGTGAATGAAACCATCTTTCATCTGGTCCTGAAGGAGCTGTCAGTTTTGTGCCACAAATCAGATTCTGAGCTGAACATGAGCCAAGAGCGTGATGCGGCAGTTCCCAAAAACCTATACAAGTCTAGGCTGCATCTCATAATAAGATAGGGTCAAAATTTGGAGATGTTGTCCCACTTTATGCTTGGCAGAAAGGGGTTGGACTAGATGGCCCTTGGAGTCCCTCCCGCCCACTGTAATGTTGGCACACCTCGGATTGGAGATACCATGACATTAATTTGATCTTCAAAACAGTACTGTCTCGCTCTCCCTCCTTTTAAAAAATATATTTTTTTTGGCTGCAGGAATAGCTGCCTTCCTCCCGCTGATCCCTCTGGTGCGGTTGGGCTGGAGCCATTTATCTCAATTTGACCTGCCGGGCTCCGGGGCTGGCAACGTCTCGCAATTCAATTATAAGATGGATGGATGGATGGAAGCGGAGGAGGGAAGAGCCACAAGCACTCATTGGGCCCTATGCGCCGGTGTGCAAAAAGATGTGCAATCGCATCTCTTGTGATGCATCCCAAAAAGGGCTGTCTGGTCAGACCCCCTTCTGCCAGGCAGGAAGGCACAAACCAATCCCGCCCAGACAGATAGCCATCCAGCCTCCCGTTAACAATCCATATCATAGAATTCTAGAATTGGAAGGGATCCCAAGAGCCATCCAGTCCAACCCCCTTCTATTGTGAGGAAGACACCATCTGATCCCTCCTGACAGATGGCCATCAAAGCTCTAATAACAATTATAATATTGATTAGAATCCATGTATACATATATACACACACACACACACACACACACACACACATGTATGTATATCTATATCTATATATATATATATAAAAGGGTAATGAAATTTCGGCCTAGGACAAAACAACAAAACTACACATCCCAGAAACACTAAACTTGGCAGCACAACCCCTCATCCATGCCTCTAGGTTGATACAACAAAAAGAAAAGAAAAATAAAGTCCTAATTAGAGGGAGAGGAATAATAGTTTGTATCCAATTGCTGTCAGTTAGAAGGCTAAGCTCCGCCCACTTGGTCTCCCAGCAACCCACTCAGCCCAGGGCACAGGCAGAGTTAGGCCTTACTTAGGCCTCTTCCACACTGCCTATAAAATACAGATTATCTGATTTTAACTGGATTACAGTATGTGGCAGTGTAGACCCAAGGCCCTTCCACACAGCTACATTTATAATCTTATATTATCTGCTTTGAACTGGATTATCTTGAGTCCACACTGCCATATAGTCCACTTCAGTGTGCATTTTATATAGCTGTGTAGAAGGGGCCTCATATAATCCAGTTCTAAGCAGATAATATAAGATTATAAATATAATATGTAATAATTACTGTGATATAATAATATAGAAGAATATAATCTCTAAAATCAGGAGAGTAAATATAGAACAACACTCTGAAAGCATAAGCCACAGCAACGCGTGGCCGGGTAAAGCTAGTATATATATATATATATATATATATATATATATATATACATACATACATACATACATACGTGTGTATACATATTAGAACTCTAGAGCTGGAAGAGACCTCCAGGGCCCTCCAGTCCAACCCTCTGCCAAGAAAGGCACACCTGATCCTTCCTAACAGATGGCCATCCAGCCTGTTAGAAATCCATATCATAGAGTCCTAGATTTATGTGTGCGTGTAAATATATATGTGTGTGTGTATGAATTATATGTACCGTATATACTCGAGTATAAGCCGACCCGAATATAAGCCAAGGCACCTAATTTATATTTTATATCACTATATACTGGTTTTATATCTGTGAGCCGCCCCGAGTCCCTCTGGAGAGATGGTGGTGGGGTATAAAAATAAAATTATTATTATTATTATTATTTACCACAATAAAACTAGAAAACATTGACTCCAGTATAAGCCGATGGTGGTAAATTTCAGAAATAAAAATAGATATCAATAAAATTACAGTAGAATCTCACTTATCCAACATAAACGGGCAGGCAGAACATTGGATAAGTGAATATGTTGGATAATAAGGAGAGATTAAGGAGAAGCCTATTAAACACCAAATTAGGTTATGATTGTACAAATTAAGCATTAAAATAAATATAGTATCCCTACTTTGCAGATTTTCACTTATTGCAGGTGGTCCTGGAACCTAACCCCAGCAATAAGTGAGGGAACACTGTATTCAGGTCAGCTTATACTTTATACTCGAGTATATACGGTATATATTATATGTAATATTACTAATAATATTACAGTATAGTGATATAGCACAATATAGTAATTTAATGCTAATATTGCGCTATGCTAATAATAAATTGTATGTACATATGATTTATAAGCTGCCCTGAGTCTCCATCGGGGTGAGAAGGGTGGGATATAAATGTAGTAAATAAATAATTGTCCCACAATTCAAAACCATGGAAAAAGAGGGGCTGCTTATATGTCACAATTGAATTTGGTACTATTACAGGGAGGATATATTATGTACAGAACTGGCCTTATCCATAATATCACCTCCCCAACGCTTTTTTGTAAAGGAAAGTTAGTGGGCCATGTTATGCTTTTCGATGCAATCCAAAAACAGAGAGAGAGAAGAGTGGAAAGAATAGACAACAAACTGTGGTGCATGTTGGAATTCAACCCTCTACGGTCTACTGAGCCCCATAACCTCCCCCACTCCTAGACCTGGTCTACTCGGATCCACTCCAAACAATGGCCTAAATTGTACTGTGAGTTTAGATATAAAGGAAAGCCACTGAATCGGCTGGATTCACCCCTCTGTCAGCTTGATATCCAAACAGTGATTCAATCAGCTACTGAATCATAGGGTTGGAAGGGGATCCCAAGGCTCACCCCGTCCAACCCCATTCTATGATAAAGGAAGACACAATCGGATCCCACCCGACAGATGGCCATCCAGCCTGTTTTAAAACCTCCAGAGAAGGAGACTCCACCAGACTTAAAGCAGCAGATTCCACAGCGTATACCATCTGGAGGTTCTTCCTCACATTTTGGTGGAATCTCTTTTCCTGCAATTTGAACCCACGGCTCCATTGTGGGGGGCGAGAAAGACATCATTCCACCATGCCTCCTATGTCAATATAGAAATATAGTAATATATAATACTAATATAATGCTATACTTATAATATATGGTTAATACATATAATATTGATAATAATATAATGTAATACAATATAATAATAATAATACACTATTATAATTGTATATTATATATTACATTCAATTTTACTAATAATATTGCAATATAATGGTATAGTACAATATAGTAATAAATAATGCTGATATTGTGCTATAAAGGTAAAGGTTTTCCCCTGACGTTAAGTCCAGTCGAGCCGGCGTTGTCCATAGACATCTCCAAGGTCATGTGGCCGGCATGACTGCATGGAGCGCCGTTACCTTCCCGCCGGAGTGGTACCTATTGATCTACTCACATTTGCATGTTTTCGAACTGCTAGGTTGGCAGGAGCTGGGGCTAACAGCAGGCGCTCATTCCGCTTCCGGGATTTGTAAGCTAATAATTTTTAATCTGATTTATAATGTACTGTACAGTTTTTATATGTGTGTTTTATTGTAAGCCACCCTGAGTCCCCTGTTGGGTGAGAAGGGCGGGATATAAATGTTATAATAAATAAATAAACAAACCTGGGACCTTTTGGTCCGCAAGTTCAGCAGCTCAGCACTTTAACACACTGTGCCACCAGGGGCCCAATATAATGTATTACAATATAATAATAATAATAATAATAATAATAATAATAATAATAATACACTATTATAATTATATATTATATATTACATTCAATTTTACTAATAATATTGATATAATGGTATAATAATAATAATAATAATAATAATAATAATAATAATAATAATAATAATAATAATAATAATGGTGTAATATAGTGTAATAAATAATGCTGATATAGTGCTATGCTAATAATATAATATATTGTATGTACATATAACTTGTAAGCTGCCCTGAATCCCCTTTGGGGTGGGGAGGGCAGGGTAGAAATGTCATAAATAAATAAATTAAATTAAATTGTGTCCCGATCTCTAGAGCAGCAGAAAATGATCCTTGCTCCCTTCCTCCCCCTCAACGGGACCCCCTTTCCAATATTTCAACATGTCCCCTTCTCTCAGCCTCTAACCAATCTCTCAGACCGAGACATATGTACACTATGACCACCACATCAGTCCCCTGAAAAAAATAAGAGAGGCTTTTAATTGAGGAAAATAATTCCAATCGACAGATCACAGGGCAGGTAACACTAAGGCCTTTTTTTAGGTGGGCAAAACAAACCCCTTGCTTTGCCTCCAGACGCCTTTAAAGTGACATGATGCACCTTAAAATAAATTAAGGGGGCTTGCGGCCCACTGGGGTCGCCTCACTTCATGCTCTTGGCAAAGTCTTCACCCTTCTTGATGGACGCCTTCAGCTCCGAAATGGCCTCCGCAACCATCTTCTCTTCGAAGGGAGAGATCTTGCCGATGCCCAGGTTCTTCTCAATGCCGTTTTTCTGAAAAAGAGAAGTCGAGGAGAGGGAGAAAGAGAGGGAAAACAGTATTAGTACACTTTTGGGCACCATGACATGGGAGTCAGCGTTAGGAGAAAAAGAAGGGAATGAAGGGGAGAAGAAAGAGAAGGAATGAGGGGAAGGGGGGAAAAAAAGACTCTTTGTAGCATTGGCCTGGGCCCTTTTACCCCGAGCAGCAGCGGCGTGGAGAAATAGGCGCACTCCGTTTCCTCGGACCGGACAAAAGAGCACTCGATGACTCCTTCCTTCCCGTTCATGGCGTCCAGGACGGAGAAAACGAAGCGGGCTCCGGCGTAGGCCATGGAGAGGGTGGCGGATCCTGTGAGCGCAGAGAAGGACAGAGTCAAAGGAAACCTTGCAACCTCCCAACAAAGGATTCCCCCAGGCAGGAATCACCCAGGTTTTGAAACTGCAAGGCTTTTCAATGCTAATCAAGGTGGTTAATTGAAACATTCACACTTGCCTCCAACAGACAAGAGTTCTTTCTCCCACAGATATATAAACCCCACTTGCCTAGTTTCTAACAGATCTCACAACCTCCGAGGATGCCTGCCATAGATGTGGGCGAAATGTCAGGAGGGAATGCTTCTGGAACATGGCCATACAACCCAGAAAACTCACAGCAACCCAACCTTTGCTTGACTTCCTTCCATAATGATAATATTAATAATCATCATAGTTATCTTCCCTGCTTGTCGTGTCTATTTGATGTATGTTCTATTCTGCAATAGACACTCCCTTCATCAGTTTGACTGTCTCCCAGATTGTTGTCCTATATTGGACCTTTTAATGCCTCGGATGATTGTTTAATATTTTAATTACAGTAGAGTCTCACTTATCCAACATAAATGGGCCGGCAGAATGTTGGATAAGCAAATATGTCGGATAATAAGGAGCGATTAAGGAAAAGCCTATTAAACATCAAATTAGGTTTTGATTTTATAAATTAAGCACCAAAACATCATGTTATACAACAAATTTGACAGAAAAAATAGTTCAATACACAGTAATGCTATGTAGTAATTACTATATTTACAAATTTAGGACCAAAATATCACAATGTATTGAAAACATTGACTACAAAAATGCGTTGAATAATCCAGAACGTTGGATAAGCGAGTGTTGGATAAGTGAGACTCTACTGTATGTCTGTTTTAAATCATGATTTGCTAATTTGTTTTAAAATGCATTATTTGATGTCTTAACTGTTGTTTTTATGATATTATACGATTGTATTGGGTTTGCCCCCTTGTGAGCCGCCCCGAGTCCCCGTTGGGGAGATGGAGGCGGCATACCAAAATAAAATTATTGTTGTTGTTATTATTATTATTATTATAAAAGCAGACTGGTAAATTCTCTGGCGATATATAAAGTCTGAAGCAGGTATCCACCAGGTATAAACCAGCATTAAAACTAACATTTTAACAGGCATTATCTTAAACTCTCAAATTTGTCATTCTCTATCTCTTCTCAAGGTAAATTTTGCCCTTTTCCGATGGAAATTATGCACGGATTCTAATCCAGATCCAGAACAGTATAACTATGCCTTGGGTTTTGCAATGTAATCACCTGTTTTGAATTATGATGCTCACCGTAGTTAATGTTTTTTTTTCTTATGTGAGAAGACTATATATGTATTCTGCCAGGTTTTTAATGGGTTTAATTTGTCTATTAATTGTGCTATTTTGGTTTGTTTCTACGGTTTCATTTTCCTTTCCATCAGAAGCAGCAAGAAGACGACTATCCTCCCAGCTGCTGTCAGCACACACTGTGCATAGGCATGGCTCCTTGGGACCTGCAAACCCACCTGCGCCAGCTTTGGCCTTGACCACTTCTGTGCCAGCCTCCTGGATCCGTCCCGTGAGGGCTGTCAGCTGGTCCTGAGGGAACTCCACTTTGGGCGTACACTGTGGAGAAACAGCAGGAGAGGGTGACAAAGAAGCAAATACAATGTGGGCTGGACAACGCTAATACAAGGTGGATTGGGAAGGGGCTGCCTAGTTGAACCCAAAGGGTGCTTCTGTCCAATGGCTGCTCTTCTTTCTTCCTCCTGGAAAGCAGTGACAAAG
The DNA here is from genome assembly GCF_035594765.1 of Anolis carolinensis. Lineage (NCBI taxonomy): Eukaryota > Metazoa > Chordata > Lepidosauria > Squamata > Anolidae > Anolis > Anolis carolinensis. The sequence goes on from NW_026943818.1 coordinate 20,427,814, forward strand.
GACGTAGGAGTCTTAGTAAATCACAAGCTGAGCATGAGTCCACGGTATAATGCAGCAGCTGAAAATGCCAATACCATTCTAGCCTGCATCAAAGGTTCTATCCTGGGCGTTTCATGGCTCTTCAACATCTTTATCAATGACTTGGATGATGGTATAGATCAAATTTGTAGATGGGACCAAATTGGGAGAGCTAATACCCCAGACGACAGGATCTGGATCCAAAATAACCATAATAGGCAAGAGAGCGGATTGGCCAAAACTAGCAAAAGGATTCTCCCTTCAACACTGAGACAATAAAATGAAATGCTAATTATATATGTGTGTGTGTATATATATGTATGTACAGTAGAGTCTCACTTATCCAAGCTAAACGGGTCGGCATAAGCTTGGATAAGCAAATATCTTGGATAATAAGGAGGGATTAAGGAAAAGCCTATTAAACATTAAATTAGGTTATGATTTTACAAATTAAGCACCAAAACATCATGTTTTACAACAAATTTGACAGAAAAAGCAGTTCAATACGCAGTAATGTTGTTATAATTACTGTATTTACGAATTTAGCACCAAAATATCACGATATATTGGAAACACTGACTACAAAAATGGCTTGGATAATCCAGAAACTTGGATAAGCGAGGCTTGGATAAGTGAGACTCTACTGTATATGTATATATGTATATGTACACACATACATATATACATATGTACCTATATACATATATATATAATATAATTTACAATAATATATGTTATAATATATTGTATATGCATATAATATTAATATTATTTTGTAATACAATATAATACTAATAATACAATATAATAATGTTAATTATATACTATATATTACATGTAATATTAATAACAATATTACAATACATTGATATAGTACAATATAGTTATTTATTACCAGTATTCTGCTATGCTAATAATATAATATTGTATGTAAATTTAATTGGTAAGTCGCTCTGAGTGGCGGGATATAAATGTATTAAATAATAAATAATAAGATATAAGCAGGGTGACACTTGGCTTGAAAACAGTCCACAGGAAAGTGATCTAAAGAGTCGCAAGCTGAGTGTGAGTCAACAATGTGATGCAGCAGCAGAAAAGGCCAATGTAATTCTGTGCTGCATCAATAGAAACCTAGTGTCCAAATCAAGGGAAGTCATAGTCTCTCTCTATTCTGCTTTGATCAGTCATGTGTCCAGTTCAAGAAGCACAAGGTGTGAAGAGAAGGGAGAGCAAAATGGCCAAAAGTCTGGAAACAATGAATGCCTTCGAGGAGTGGCTGAGAGCTGGGGATGTTTAGCTTGGAGAAAGAAAGGCTAAGAGAAGAGGACATAAAAGCCATGTTTTACTATTTCAAAGGACGTCACACCGAAGAGGGGCCAAGCTTGTTTTTTGCTGCTCCAGAGACTGGGACACAATGGAGCTATGAATTCAAACTGGAGGAAAGGAGATTCCACCTAAGAGCTTGGGTGGTGTCTTCCTGCCTGGCAAAATGAGATTGGGCCAGAAGGCTCTTGGGGTCTCCTCCAAATGTATGAATTTACGATCGGGGTGGAATTGTTGAGAAAAGGCTTCTTTCTCATTCTTCTTGGACTTCCCAACTCTTTCAGGCCCTGGAATCATGGGATGCCCCTTGAACCCACACACAAACCTGAGAGATCAAGGGGATGATGGTCTTCCCTGCATGGCCGCCGATCACTGGGACATTAACTCGAGCTGGATCCAGGCCCTGTGGAAGGAAAGAGAAGCTTTCAGGACAAAGCATCAGAAGGATTGGCTAGGGATTGGACGAACCATACAGCCCAAACCCTCAGACATATCATCTTTCAAGAACAAAGCCAAACTTCTAGTGAATATTTAGAAATAGCAGCATTCAGTATGTGTTTGCATTCTACTCATTCCCTGGGTCTCATTTTTCTTATTGTTCTTACAGTTCTTGTAAGGACCTGGCACTGAGCCAGAGCTTCAAAAGGCATAAGTCAAAGCCATGCTTCTATTTATGGTCTCTTCAACCTTCAGTCAAAAGGGCAGAGTCCATCAACTGGCCAACGGCCAGTTTTCATCGGCTTGGGACATTGGCTTCCTGTTGCTCTCACAAGACTTTCCCCGCTGCCAAAAGGAATCCCCACTCCAAGGCAGCCAATATCCAAACTAACTCAAACTTGCCTTCAGTTGTGCCACAAAAGTATTTGCTCGGACAATGTCCAGCGTCGTGACCCCAAAGATTCTGTTGGGGTTGTACACCCCGTGCTTCTTAAAGACCTCCGAAGTAATGGGGATGGTGGAATTGACCTGGAAAGCAAAGAGAAAGCGGTCCGCTCAGGCTCGTTTGAAAAGTATTATCCTGCTTTAAGGCCCTCTCAACACTAAGAGCTTAATTGCAGAAACATAAACTCCATGTATAATTGTATATACAGTTGGCCCTTCACATTCACATGTTGTGGATTTGATGAATATGCTATCTAGCAATCTACAGGCTCTCCAATGTGATTCTATGGTCCATTTCCAGGAGAAGCTGTAGTTTCCTAGAGAGGGTATCTTAATACATTCTAGGAGAAACTGACCATTAAGCCATGCTGGAGGGCCTCGACATTCCTAGAAAGTTCTTTTCTCATGTTAAACAAAGAACATTTAATCAATTTTTGGAAGATACAGGATGTGCCCACGCTTCCCCAAAATGTAGCTAAGAAAGGAATGTCAGACACTTGTTCCCAATCTCTTGTGGAATGCTGGGTTTGGCTTACCGGGTTCGCAATGACACAGATCATGGCCTCTGGGCAGTGCTTGGCACAGGCAGTGGCCAGGTTGGCTACAATGGTGGCATTTGTGTTGAAGAGGTCATCACGGGTCATGCCTGTGGGTCAGAGCAGACATGACTAGTTCTAGCGTTACCCACCCCAGGCAATAACTGGTTTAGGAGCCCAACTGCCCCACAATGTATCCAGCGAAAGACTTGCCTGGTTTTCTAGGGACTCCGGCAGGGATCACGACAACTTCGCAGCCTTTTAGCGACTCCGGCAGTTGTTCGGGTCCTAAAAAACCTGTAACAGCATGATGTGCATCCACTTTAATTTCCTTACAGATTGTTATCCATTCCATGCATGCAAATGGCATATAAGAGCCATCTGTGTGGGTTAGGAAAGCCTTTTGCTCCAGACTACCAGAACATTGCATTTAATGCCAGCTCTGAAGAATTTACTGTTACAACCTTGCGTATATCTATCTATTACACCCTTTCAATATCCTGCTAGTTGTTTCAAAGGACAGGAGAATTAGGGGTGGCATTGGATTCAACCCAATGCCACCCCTAATTGGAAATCAGCCTCACATTCCTTGGGCCTCAAGTCCCAAAAATGTAATTTAAAATAAGGGATTATATTATAGGGCATGGATAAAGACGGGACTATGAATTCACAAATTTTGTGGATTTGTAACTCAATACCAGACAGGAGAATGGAGCATCGCACCAACAGCAAGAGGTCCTCCAATACCTTTCACTTCGGCTCTGGTTTCGATATGGCTGAGGTCGGCAGCCACACCAGGAGTGTGTGCGATATCATAGAGGCTCAGGTGACTGACCAAGGGGCTGTTCTTCAGCAAGAGGGAGAGAGGCTGCCCAATTCCACCAGACGCACCCAGCACAGCCACTTTCGCATTGCTCTAGATGGGACAGACCAGGAGAAAACAGTGACAGATGTCAATGAGGTGCCAATGAGAAACAGAGATGTGTTGTTGAAGGCTTTCATGGATGGAATCACTGGGTTGTTGTGAGTTTTCCGGGCTGCCTGGCCATTTTCCAGAAGCATTCTTTTCTGACATTTCACCCACATCTATGGCAAGCATCCTCAGAGGTTGTGAGGTTTGTTAGATACTGTGGAATGATGTCCAGGGTGGGGGAAAGAACTCTTGTCTGTGGGAGGCAAGTCTGAATGTTGCAATTGGCCAGCTTCATTAGAAGACAGGGGAATTCTGGACAAGAAACAATCAGAGCCAGTTAACATTTCCCAACAAAGGATTCCCCCGGGCAGGAAACAGCCAGGCATTGATGCTGCCAGGCTATTCAATGGTAATCAAGATGCAACATTCATACTTGCCTCAGGCAGGCAAGAGTTCTTTTTCCCACCCTGGACATTCCACAGATATATAAACCCCACTTGCCTAGTTTCCAACAAACCTCACAACCTCTGAGGGCGCCTGCCATAGATGTGGACAAAAAGTCAGGAGAGAATGGCTCTGGAACATGGCCATACAGCTCGGAAAACTCACAGCAACCATTCCGTTGTGCTTTTGAGTAGACAAGTCCGTTATAACCTGGCCCATATCCACATTGAAACTTGCCCTGTCACTTTATAGTTTGATTTCCATTCAGATTTATCTTCCCTGCTTGTCATGTCTATTTGATGCATATTCTATTTTGTAATAGACACTCCCTTCATCAGTTTTGAGTGTCACCAAGACTGTTGTCCTATATTGGACCTTTTAACACCTTGGATAATTGTTTAATATTTTAATTATGTCTATTTTAAATCATGACTTGTTTAATTTGTTTTTAAATGCATTCTTTGATGTCTCAACTGTTGATTTTATGATATTATATGATTGTATTGGGCTTGCCCCTGTGTGAGCCGCTCCGAGTCCCCGTTGGAGGTGGCATACAAAAATATACATTTTTATTATTATTATTATTATTATTATGTTAGACTTTTCTTAATTTCTTTTACAATTTATCTAATCACAGGTTTATGTGACATTTTAAGAAAAAGACAAAGGAGAGAAAAAGAGGGCAGCCTCTTTAAAAAAAAACAGATTTTAAAAGCTGTCTGCAGCATTGAATGATCCCCAACTACTTGGCTCAGGGGCTGCGCATGCGCAGTGGCCTCTGCAGGTAGGCCGCAAGCCCTGCTGCTTTGCCGCCCTCGCTTTCTTTCTTACTCTCTTCGCTCGCCGGGCTCCGTTACCTGGGAGGAGGAAGTGAAGCCTCTCCGGAGGGTCAAGGCAGCGGCCTGGAGGGAAAGCCGGGAATACATGGCGAGAGACAGCACGGGAAGGCAGCGGCGTCTTCTCCTCTTTCCTCCTCAAGCGACGACCTCCAGGCAGCAAGGGGCACGGCGAGACTTTGGGCCGCCGCTCTCGCGAGACTTGGCGTTTCCCTGGCTCTTCTCGCGCTTCCTCGGAACATTGGCCTCTCCCCTTTCCTCACAGAGCCGAGAGCCCAAGTTGGTAGGTTTGTTTGTACCACCAAAGCGACGCGATTGCGGGATGGATCTGCACCAAATTTGGCCCGCAGACCCATCGTGACCCAGCTTAAAAGAATGGTGGGGTTTGGAATATCAAAACCACCCGGAGAAGAGGGAAAGGAAAGGAACGAAGCTGATTGGCTGTGGCTAGTTTAAGGATCATCTGTTGCTAGGTAAATTAGCCCTCTGAGGTCACTGGGAAAGGCTAACTTAAGCATCATCTGTTGCTAGGTAAATTAGCCTTCTGTTATGTCACTGAGAAAGGAAAGGAGTGAAACTGATTGGCTGTCTGTTGCTAGGTAAAGTTGCCCTCTGTGATGTCACTGAGAAAGGGAATGAAGCTGACTGGTTGTGGCTAGCTTAAGGATCATTTGTTGCTAGGTAAATTAGCCCTCTGTGATGTCATTGGGAAAGGAAAGGAGTGAAGCTGATTGGCTGTGCCTATCTTAAGGATCATCTGTTGCTAGGTAAATAGCCCTCTGTGATGTCACTGGGAAAGGAGTGAAGCTGATTGGCTGTGGCTATCTTAAGGATCATCTGTTGCTAGGTATATTAGCCATCTGTGATGTCACTGAGAAAGGAAGGAAGTAAATAATAATAATAATAATAATAATAATAATACTTTTATTGCATAAATGTCATACTTCCTGTTGGCGTTCCTTTTGCTAGTTTTGGCCCATCGTCTCGCTCATCCATGAAGGTCCTTTTGGGCCCAGATCCTCACTCTCCCTCCCAAGTTGGGGCCATTTGCAGGCGTGACCCACATGCTTTCTATACCATCATCTGAGTCATCGATAAAGAGGTTGGATGGCTCTGAAAGTCCCGAGACAGAACTCAACAGTCTGCTGAAATTGTGCGAGAATTGAGAATGAATGAGATTGCGCATGTGACGTCATTCTAGTCTATGGGGTTTTCCCTTAGCAACGGAATTCCAATGAGGTTCTACGGAAGCCAAGGTGGGCTATTGTGACGTCATCAATATTTCCTTTCCATCGGGTTCATTGCTATCCATGGTTTTCTGATCTTGCAGTAAGTTTGGGGGGGGGGTGACCCCTCCTCGATGGTTTGACTGAATGACCGTGTCGCAAAATGACGCATTTGGGATAAAATTATTAGTTTGGTCATACGTTACGCTATTTCTTAGGGGAAAAAAACTCAGTCTTTACTTTTGTGTTTTATGAATGCTCCCATTAGAAAATGCATAAGGATGTAGGTGAACTGCAATTCCCAAAAATCTTGGGTTAATCCTCCCCAAACTCCACTAGTATTCACAGTTGGCCATGTTGGGTCTGTGTGCCAATTTTGGTCCAGATCCGTCATCTGCTGGGTTCAGTGTTCAGAGAATACAGGTGAACTATAACTCCCTTATGCCAATGTCAATCATCCCCAAACTCCACCAGTATGTATAGTTGGACAAGTTGGGTCTGTGTGCCAAGTTTGGTCCAGATCCGTCATTGGTGGAGTTCAAAGTGCTCTTAGATTCCAGGTGAACTATACATCCCGGTCCCTACAACTCTTATAAATCATGGTGAATTTTTTTTAATTTAATAGATTTATATCCCGCCCTTCTCACCCCGAAGGGGACTCAGAGCGGCTTACAAATTAAATTTACATACAATGTTATATTATTAGCATAGCACAATGCTGGCAATAAATTACCATATTGTACTACATCTATATATTGTAATATTATTAATAATATTACATGTAATATATAATATATAATTAATATTATATTGTATTATTAGTATTATATTGTATTACAAAATAATATTATTAATATTATATGCATATACAATATATTATATTATATATTATTGTAAAATATATTGTATATATGTATACAGTGTTTCCTCACTGTAACCTACAATGTCAATGAAGGGAGGGCTTTGGTGGCTTCCCAGCACTGTGAGTTAAAGCTGTTTGTGTGGCTGTGTAAGCGGACACCCCTGCCACATACACACATACACATTTTCACTTTTATTATGTGTACAGATATGTATAAGGTAAAGGTTTTCCCTGACGTTAAGTCCAGGGGTTGGTGCTCATTTCCATTTCTAAGCCGAAGAGCCGGCATTGTCCGTAGACACCTCCAAGATCATGTGGCCATTGGCAGACTGCATGGAGCGCCGTTACCTTCCAGCTGGAGCGGTACCTATTCATCTACTCACATTGGCTTGTTTTCGAACTGCTAGGTTGGCAGAAGCTGGAGCTAACAGCGGGCGCTCACTCCGCTCCCGGGATTTGAACCTGGGACCTTTCGGTCTGCAAGTTCAACAGTTCAGTGCTTTAACACACTTTGCCACCGGGGCTCCCTATAAATGTGTATAGATTATTATTATTTAAAGTTGAATAGTCAACCAGAATTCTTGCTCAGGATGGAAGATGTGGGATTTCCCATTGCACCTACCCTGTTTCCCCGAAAATAAGACAGTGTCCTATATTAATTTTTGCTCCCAAAGATGTGCTAGGTCTTATTTTCAGGGGATGTATTATTTTTCCACAAAGAAGAATTCAAATTTATGATTGAATTTTTAAAAAATGAAAATTTATTATCTACTATTATTTAGTCAAACGTTATGTTTTGTTTTTGTTTTTAATTCTTATAGCGTTTTATAGTGTTTTCAGTGTTTTATGCTGATTTTATATTGGAAACCGCCCTGAGTCCCTTTCGGGAGAGAGGGCGGTATACAAATAAACTTTTACTTACTTACTACTTAATACTTACTGTACAGTAGTTGTCATCACAAACCAGTGTAACCAAACTGTGAACCCTTTCAAGAATTTCTATATTATATTTTATTGCTATACGGTTTTTAAATTACTGTTTGTATGTGAATTTATGTTGTTGTTGGGCTTGTCCCTGTGTAAGCTGCCCTGAGTCCCTTCTGGGAGATGGAGGTGGGATGCAAGAATAAAGTTATTATTATATTATTATTATTTCTTGTTACTACCTTTATTTCCATGTACAACGATCTATGGTATGTACATTTACTGATCCTGCATGCGTCCAAACAAAAACTTTACTAGGTCTTACTTTTGGGGGAGGCCGTATATTTAGCAATTCAGCAAAACCTCTACTAGGTCTTATTTTCTGGGGATGTCTTATTTTTGGGGAAACAGGGTATCTTCCGATTCACAGACGACTCCTCCCAATGTCAAGATGGTTCACAATTGATGCGGCTGCCGTCAGCACCTCTTAGCTTTCCACGATGGCAGGAGTGACCTTGTGTGAGCCCAACGAACTCTACAATTTGCTGAACCAAGCTACCCGGGTCTCCAGGTTGGCAGAGCCAAACTACCTCTGTTTGTTGGGTAAGTCACAGTCTGGTAATGGATTGTACGTATGAATTAAAATAAATAAAAAATAACAAAGACGACGTCGGAAATCTTAATGAGGGCAGAAGTGGATGATCACTTCCCACTTTTCACATGTTACGGCTTGTTTTCAGACGCCCGGAGCAAGAGGGAATACAATGAGGACCACCTGGTGACGGCGATACGAGCCAAAACGGTGGGTTGCCCTTTTGGGGGGCTGCGTTTCCTCCCTGCCGCCGGTGCCAGGCTGCTGAATGCCGCTTTCTTCTTCTTTATCCCCGTGTCTTCCTCGGCCTGAAGAACGCCTTGGGCAAGTACTTGGTCCCGCAGAACGTCAACCTGGAGTGCGTCCGCCACTGCGTGGTCTATGACGGCGTCACCGGGTCCGTGGAGGCCGCCTTCGACATGGATTACGACTTGTTCGAAGTGGACACAGACCTTAAACGTACGAGTGGCTTCCTTCCGTATAGATCGTAGAACTTCTCAGAGCTGGAGAAGGGAGAAAGTAGGCCTTCTGAGAGTTGGAGGAGAGGGAGAGGAGGGCTTTGTCTCAGAACTGGAGAAGGGAGAAAGTAGAACTCAGAGCTGAAGAAGAGAGAAAGTAGGTCTCCTGAAAGCTGGAGAAGGTAGAAAATAGAGCTGGAGAAGGGAGAAAGTAGAACTCAGAGCTGAAGAAGAGAGAAAGTAGGTCTCCTGAAAGCTGGAGAAGGGAGAAAATAGAGCTGGAGAAGGGAGAAAGGAGAACTCAGAGCTGAAGAAGAGAGAAAGTAGGTCTCCTGAAAGCTGGAGAAGGGAGAAAATAGAGCTGGAGAAGGGAGAAAGGAGAACTTAGAGCTGAAGAAGAGAGAAAGTAGGTCTCCTGAAAGCTGGAGAAGGGAGAAAATAGAGCTGGAGAAGGGAGAAAGTAAAACTCAGAGCTGAAGAAGAGAGAAAGTAGGTCTCCTGAAAGGTGGAGAAGGGAGAAAATAGAGCTGGAGAAGGGAGAAAATAGAGCTGGAGAAGGGAAAAAGTAGAACTCAGAGCTGAAGAAGAGAGAAAATAGGTCTCATGAAAGCTGGAGAAGGGAGAAAGTAGAACTCAGAGCTGAAGAAGAGAGAAAGTAGGTCTCCCGAAAGCTGGAGAAGGAAGAAAATATTGCTGGAGAAGGGAGAAAGTAGAACTCGGAGCTGAAGAAGAGAGAAAGTAAGTCTGAAAGCTGGAGAAGGGAGGAAAATAGAGGTGGAGAAGGGAGAAAGGAGAACTCAGAGCTGAAGAAGAGAGAAAGTAGGTCTCCTGAAAGCTGGAGAAGGGAGAAAATAGAACTCAGCTGGAGAAGGGGGAAAGTAAGCCTCAGAGATGGAGAAAGCAGGCCTTCTTGGAACTGGAGAAGGGAGAAAGTAGGTGGTCAGCGGTTCCAACGACATGAGTAGATAAGCTAGTATGAGTAGATAAGCTAGTTACCTAACTGAGTAGCTAGTCTAGTACTCTACTAAGTCGCTACTCTTGAAAGGAACTTGTAGCTCATTCTGTGCAGGCTTCAGCCTCCTCTTTGTGGTTCCTTGGGCAAACAGTTTGGGGTATGGGATGGCCGCTATATTTGTGTTTCTTGAAATAATTATAATATGTGTGACTGCTCTTCCTCTTTTTTCCGCTCAGCTTTTGACACGGGGGCAGACATCAAGGAGCTGCGGCACATACCTGCTTCTGAGGACAGTAAGGCTCATTTTCTCTGTCTAATTTGTAGCAGGAACGTCTAGTGGGCCTTGTCTGCAGGGTCTTTCCTTGCCTTCAACACAAGTGGAAGGTTCTTGGGCTGGGATGGCTATGGGGCAGGCGGGCAATAGTGGCATCGCGTTGGCTCGTTCCCGTGATATCACCAAGACCCATTCCTCCCTTAGGTATGATTTCAGAGAGAACAGGAGCCGTTTTCATGGAAATGAATATGGAATACAGGCAGTCCCCGAGTCAGAACATATATATTTTAGGTTCCTCCGGCATGATTCCACAGTCTGTGTCCCCACTCTTTCCATGTTCCTCTAGACACCAAGGACGGCTCCGCGGCTCGCTGTGCCCGGGTCATGCAGCGCCTCACCCGCTTCCCCGTCCTGGTCCTGCGCGGAGGTTACCAGCGCTTCACCCGCTTCTACCATTACCTCCGGACCCAGAAGATCATATGGATGCCGCAGGTAGGCACCCCCAAGGGCCATCCAGTCCAACCCCATGAATGGAGGAAGACACCATCCGATCCCTCCCAACAGATAGCCATCTGGACTCTGCTTAAAATCCATATCATAGAATCCTAGGGTTGGAGGGAGCCCTTAAGAGCCATTCAACCCAACCCCATGAATGAAGGAAGGCACCATCCGATCTCTCCCAACAGATGGCCATCTGGACTCTGCTTAAAATCCATCTCATAGAATCCTAGAGTTGGAGGGGGCCCTTAAGAGCCATCCAGCCCAACCCCATGAATGCAGGAAGACACCATCCGATCCCTCCAAACAGATGGCCATCTGGACTCTGCTTAAAATCCATACCATAAAAGCCTAGAGTTGGAAGGGACCCCCAAGGGCCATCCAGTCCACCCCTCTTCTGCCAGGACTGAAGACATAATAAATGCACCAATAAATCATAGGATCCTAGAGTTGGGAGGGACCCCCAAAGGCCATCCAGTCCAACCCCATGAATGGAGGAAGACACCATCCGATCCCTCCCAACAGATGGCCATCTGGACTCTGCTTAAAATCCATCTCATAGAATCCTAGAGTTGGAGGGGGCTCTTAAGAGCCATTCAACCCAACTCCATGAATGAAGGAAGGCACCATCCGATCTCTCCCGACTGATGGCCATCCAGTCTCTGCTTAAAATCCATCTCATAGAATCCTAGAGTTGGAGGGGACCCTGAAGAGCCATCCAGTCCAACCCCATGAATGCAGGAAGACACCATCCGATCCCTCCCGACAGATGGCCATCTGGACTCTGCTTAAAATCCATACCATAAAAGCCTAGAGTTGGAAGGGACCCCCAAGGGCCATCCAGTCCACCCCTCTTCTGCCAGGAATGAAGACATAATAAATGCACCAATTAGAGTTGGAAGGGACCCCCAAAGGCCATCCAGTCCAACCCCATGAATGGAGGAAGACGCCATCCAATCCCTCCCAACAGATGACCACCTGGACTCTGCTTAAAATCCATCTCATAGAATCCTAGAGTTGGAGGGGGTCCTTAAGAGCCATTCAACCCAATCCCATGAATGAAGGAAGGCACCATCCGATCCCTCCCGACAGATGGCCATCTGGACTTTGCTTAAAATCCATCTCATAGAATCCTAGAGTTGGAAGGGACCCCCAAGAGCCATCCAATCCAACCCCATGAATGGAGGAAGACACCATCCAATCCCTCCCAACAGATGGCCATCTGGACTCTGCTTAAAATCCATACCATAAAAGCCTAGAGTTGGAAGGGATCCCCAAGGGCCACCCAGTCCAACTGCTTTCTGCCAGGAAGGAAGATACCATCTGATCCCTCCCGACAGATGGCCATCCAGGTTCTGTTTCAAAACTTCCAGAGAAGGAAGAAGACTCCGCTGGAGTCCCAGGCAGTGTCTTCCCATCCGAATGTGTGTATGAGAGGAAGGAAGGAGGGTCCGTTCTGCCTTCCCTCTGCAGGAACTGGAGGCCTTCAAGCCGTACCCCGTGGAGATCCTCCCCATGAAGCTCTACATGGGGAATTTCGCCCAGGCCTGCGACAGCCAGATCCAGAAAGACCTGAAAATCAAGGCCCACATCAACCTCTCCGAGGAGGACGGCATATTGTGAGTCGTACGGCCCTGAGTCGCAACATGCTCAGGGTCTTCATTCTGCTTTCACTCTTGCGCATATAGACGATCTATGGTTTTGCTTTTTGGGCAGGCCCAATCCGATCCCTCCGTTGTGTCTCCAGAGCAGTAGAACACAACTCTGGCCCCCATTTTCCTCAATGGGACGTCCTTTCAGATGTTTAAACATACCATATATACTCAAAAATAAGCCGAGTTTCTCTCTTCTCCTCCCTTATCAGTGTGTTTTCTTTTGCAAAGCCTCCCTTGCTCTTAATCAAGGGAATGTTTTGAAAAGAGAAAGACGTCCTTGCAAGTCAGGAAGAAGAAAAATATATATTCATTAATCTTATGAAAGCATTTTCCCTTGAAATATTTGTTAAACTCTCCTACAGATATACGGTAGAGTCTCACTTATCCAACATAAACGGGCCGGCAGAATGTTGGATAAGCGAATATGTTGGATAATAAGGAGAGATTAAGAAAAAGTCTATTAAACATCAAAATAGGTTATCATTTAACAAATTAAGCACCAAAACATCATGTTATACAACAAATTTGACAGAAAAAGTAGTTCATTACACATTAATGCTATGTAGTAATTACTGTATTTACGAATTTAGCACCAAAATATCATGATATATTGAAAACATTGACTACAAAAATGTGTTGGATAATCCAGAACATTGGATAAGTGAGTGTTGGATAAGTGAGACTCTACTGTATAGGCATTAACCCCTTGCAAGCTTTTGCCATCTCTATGTACCTTTATATTTATATCTATCTATATACATTAATTTTATATATGAATTTTCCCCTCGTATGTTTGCAGGTCTTTGCAAATTCTATATAGATATAATTATCTATATAAAGAGAGATGTCTGGATAGATATGAATATATTCTGGAAATATTACAGGGGGCAAATGAACACACAAATATATATAGACATCTCTCTCTCTCTCTCTCTCTCTCTCTCTCTCTCTCCCCCCCCCCCCCCCTCTCTATATGTATATATATATATACAGTAGAGTCTCACTTATCCAAGCCTCGCTTATCCAAGCCTCTGGATAATCCAAGCCTTGTTTTGTAGTCAATGTTTTCAATATATTGTGATATTTTGGTGCTAAATTCGTAAATACAGTAATTACAACATAACATTACTGCGTATTGAACTACTTTTTCTGTCAAATTTGTTGTATAACATGAAGTTTTTGTGTTTAATTTGTAAAATCATAACCTAATTTGATGTTTAATAGGCTTTTCCTTGATCCCTCCTTATTATCCAAGATATTCGCTTATCCAAGCTTCTGCTGGCCCGTTTAGCTTGGATAAGTGAGACTCTACTGTATGTGTGTGTGTGTATACATATGTGTGTGTATATATCTGGCTTGCAAATATTGCTGGAGGGAAATGCATATATATAGAGAGAGAGGATTTGCAAACGTTTCAGGGGGAAATACATATATAAAATTAGTATCTATAATTATAGATCTATATTTAGCTCTGCATTGTATATATAAGCATTGAATGTTTGTCTGTTACTATGTTGGAAGCGGCCTGAGTCCCCATGAGGAGATAGGGTGGGATCCAAATGAAGTTGTTGTTGTTATTATTATTATTATTATTATTATTATTACTATTATTATTTTATTGTATGACACAGCAAACAAGATAGATATGCTGGATTTCGTTTCACAAAATCACAAGTCGAACACTTCCCAAGTGTCTAGGACTGTGTGATGTATTTTCGGATGATGCGTGCAGAACCCAGTAGGGTGGCCTTTTGCAGTTGGCAGATCGTGATTTTGTCAATGTCTATTGTTTCCAAATGCTGGCTGAGATTTTTTGGCATGGCACCCAGTATGCCCATCATCACCGGGACCACCTGCACTGGTTCCTGCCAGAGTCTTTGAAGTTCAATCTTGAGGTCCTGATAGCGGTTGAGTTTTTCCTGTTGTTTTCCATCAATGCGACTGCCACCTGGGATAGCGACATCAATGATCCAAACCTTTTTCTTCTCCACAACTGTGATGTCTGGTGTGTTGTGTTCCAGAACTTATTATTATTATTATTATTAGGTTATTGTTGATACCATATTGTTTTTGTTGCCCCTACTTTTCCACTTATAGAGCTAGTTTATTGTTTTTCTTTGAAATACGATAGATATTCAAAAACATTTAACCTACTGATGCCTCGATTAATGACATTTTATTGGTATCTATTTTTATTTTGAAATTGGCCAGTAGCTGCTGCATTTCTCACCCTCGGCTTATACTCGTGTCAATAAGTTATCCCGATTTTTTGTGGTAAAATTAGGTACCTCGGCTTATATTTGGGTTGAGTATATACGGTAGCTCTCGTGTCTCCTCTTGATCCCAGTTTCATCGGAGACAGCGAGAAGCTCCTTCACATCCCTGTCCCGGATTCTCCGGAGGCCAATATCTTTCCGTACTTCAGCGACATCTGCCACTTCATCGGTGAGTGGTTTGCAGTGCCTTTCCGCCTTCTCTCCCCACCTTAAGGTCACCATAAGTTAAAAGCAACTATTCTTTTATTCCGTGTAGATTCTCGCATCCATAAAGAAGCCATCTTGGTTTTTTCGACACTTGGCATCAGCCGCAGCAGCACAGCCGTCATGGCTTACCTGATCCATTCGTGCCGGCTCTACTTAAAGGTGAGCATAACTCCCAGTAAGGATGGGGACTCTTCTTTTGAGTTTCTATATGGTGATTTAAGTTTCTGTTGGGTAAGAGGGAGGGGGGCGGAATGCAAAAGTCTCAAAGCCCCAGTAGCATTTGATAAAATAATACTTGCCGTTCTCTATCTTTTTACAATTACAATTTTTATACTGTGCACTTCATTTAGTTTATTATCATAACCTCGCTGTTTTTAATTTTATTAAATGTGTTTTATATCGAGTGTTTAAATTTTATAATTTGCGTATGTTTTTGCTCATTGATGTATTGTACAGCAGAGTCTCACTTATCCAACGTTCTGGATTATCCAACGCATTTTTGTAGTCAACGTTTTCAAAACATCATGATATTTTGGTGCTAAATACAGTAATTACTACATAGCATTACTGCATATTGAACTACTTTTTCTGTCAAATTTGTTGTATAACATGATGTTTTGGTGCTGAATTTGATGTTTAATAGGCTTTTCCTTAATCTCTCCTTTTTAAGGAATATTAAGGCCGGGCTGTGGCGCAGCTGGCTAGTAACCAGCTGCTATAAATCACTACTGACCGAGAGGTCATGAGTTCGAAGCCCGGGTCGGGTTAAGCCTCCGACCATAAAAAAAATAAATAAAAAATAGCCTCGGCTTGCTGTTGACCTAGCAGCCCTGAAAGACAGTTGCATCTGTCAAGTAGGGAAAATTTAGGGACGCTTTATGCGGGAGGCTAATTTAACTAATCTACAACACCATAAAACTGCTCACGAAGAAAAGAAGAGGAAGAACAGCCACCAATGGATGGTGAAGCAACAGCTCCCCCTGTGGCCGGAATCGTGAAGCTGGAAAGATGTTAAAAAAATGCCTCTGTGTCTGTCTAAAACTGAATGTTGTTTGTCTGTTGGCATTGAATGTTTGCCATATATGTGTTCATTGTCATCCGCCCTGAGTCCCCTTTGGGGTGAGAAGGGCGGAATATAAATGCTGCAAATAAATAAATAAATAAATATTATCCAACATATTCACTTATCCAATGTACAGCCAGCCCGTTTATGTTGGATAAGCGAGACTCTACCGTATATTGTTATTTTTTATCTGGTATTATCCGTGAGCCACCCTAGTCCTCTTTGAGGGAGATGGAGACGGGGGTATAAATAAACTTATTATTTATTTATTTATTTATTTATTTATATACAGCATTTATATTCCGCCCTTCTCACCCTGTGTCTAACTGTCTCTGCTTCCATCCGACCCGGCCTCTATTTCTAGCCAGCGTGTCCCTATTCTTCCCAGGCTTGTTCTGACCTTCTTAGTAAACCTTGCTTTGCCTTTGCAGAATGCTTGGACCTATCTGCAGAAATGCAAGGGCAACATGCGGCCCAACCGGGGATTCGTCAAGCAGCTCTCGGAGTGGGAAGAGCGGATCAACTTCACCAGCATCACCAACATCTCTGAACCGAATTACTGAAGGGCAGGCATCTCCCAGTGCATTGGCCTAGGATGGATTGGGTTCTTCTTTCAATCAGAGAGAAACGAAAGATTAGCCTTTTATTTCAAAATTGAATCTATTTCATATTTTTTTAATATATGTATTGAATTTGCAGTGACTCTGTGTGATATAAGAATATAAGAATAAAGTATTATTATTATTATTATTGACACAACGACATTGTATGACACAGCAAACAAGATAGATATGCTGGATTTCGTATTTATTATTAGTAATTTATTATTATTATTATTGACACAGCGACATTGTATGACACAGCAAACAAGACAGATATGCTGGATTTCGTATTTATTAGTAGTAATTTATTATTATTATTGACACAACGATATTGTATGACAGCAAACAAGAAAGATATGCTGGATTTCGTATTAATTTATTATTATTTATTAGTAATTTATTAGTAATTTATTATTATTATTATTGACACGACAACATTGTATGACACAGCAAACAAGATAGATATGCTGGATTTCGTATTTATTATTAGTAATTTATTATTATTGACACAACATTGAATGACACAGCAAACAAGATAGATATGCTGGATTTCGTATTTATTATTAGTAATTTATTATTATTATTGACACAACAACATTGAATGACACAGCAAACAAGATAGATATGTTGGATTTCGTATTAATTTATTATTATTAGTAGTAATTTATTTGTAATTTATTATTATTATTATTGACACAACGACATTGTATGACAGCAAACAAGATAGATATGCTGGATTTCATCTTAATTTATTATTATTTATTATTAGTAATTTATTATTATTATTATTGACACAACGATATTGTATGACACAGCAAACAAGATAGATATGTTGGATTTCGTATTAATTTATTATTATTTATTATTAGTAATTTATTATTATTATTATTATTGACACAACGACATTGAATGACACAGCAAACAAGAAAGATATGCTGGATTTCGTATTAATTTATTATTATTTATTAGTAATTTATTAGTAATTTATTATTATTATTATTATTGACACAACGATATTGTATGACACAGCAAACAAGATAGATATGCTGGATTTCGTATTAATTTATTATTATTTATTAGTAATTTATTAGTAATTTTTTATTATTATTATTATTATTATTATTGACACAACGACATTGTATGACATAGCAAACAAGATAGATATGCTGGATTATTATTATTATTTATCCTCTGTGTGTTTATTACTCCTCCTATCAGCTGTCAATCAGAGTGCCATCTCTGGGCCCATCAGGTTCTTTTGTGCAAGGAATGCCTAAGCCCCGCCCACAAAGGGGCGTGGGTAGAGTTTTCCCCGCCCTCTGCGTATGGACGCCGGTTGCCCTTGGCTACGCCCCATACTCCCGCCCCCGCGCGGCGCTCATTGGCTGAGATGGCGTCGGTTGGGTGGGCACTGATTGGCCGATTCCTTTTCCGGAAGCTAGGCCGCTTTTCCTTCCTTCTCGGATTGTGTGGGCAGGGTGGCCGCCATGAGCCGCCGAGTCTCGGTCAGCGACTGCTTGAGGGACTGGGAGGAGCTGCAGGACGGCTTCCAGCGGGTCCAGGTGAGGGCAGGAGCCCTTTGATTGGCGGGGAAGAAAACAGGAGTGCTCCTGGGCATGTGCAGAGGGCCTGCTGGAGTAGCAGCCGTTGTTTATTGTCACAAGACACTCAGGGAGAGGGTGGGGCTGGGAGACAAAGTTTGTGAAAGGGATCTGGGCCTATGGACTGAGCAGGAGGCAATGGTGGGATGCAGCAGCGAAAAAGGCCAATGCGATTCCAAAGTACAGTATTACACTTCAGCTTTGAAGTAATGGACTGTGTGTATATATACACACACACACACACACACACACACACAGTAGAGTCTCATCCAACATAAACGGGCCGGCAGAACGTTGGATAAGTGAATATGTTGGATAATAAGGAGGCATTAAGGAAAAGCCTATTAAACATCAAATTAGGTTATGATTTTACAAATGAAGCACCAAAACAGCCAGGTTAGACAACAAATTTGGCAGAAAAAGTAGATCAATACGCAGTAATGCTATGTAGTAATTACTGTATTTATGAATTTAGCACCAAAATATCACGATATATTGAAAACATTGACTACAAAAATGCGTTGGATAATCCAGAACGTTGGATAAGCGAGTGTTGGATAAGTGAGACTCTACTACATTTATTTCCCACTCTTCTCACCCTGAAGGGGACTCAGAGCGGCTTACAAATCAAATGAACATACAATATATTATTAGAATATCACAATATCAGCATTAAATTACTATATTGTACTATATCATTACATGGTAATATTATTAGTAATATTACATTTAATATATAATATATAATTAATATTATTATATACATACATACATATATATATAAAAAGGTAAAGGTTTTCCCCTGATGTTAAGTCCAGTCATGTCCGACTGGGGGTTGGTGCTCATCTCCATTTCTAAGCCAAAGAGCCGGCGTTGTCCATAGACTCCTCCAAGGTCATGTGGCCATAGGCATGACTGCATGGAGCGCCGTTACCTTCCTGCCGCAGCGGTACCTATTGATCTACTCACATTGGCATGTTTTCGAACTGCTAGGTTGGCAGGAGCTGGGGCTAACAGCGGGTGCTCACTCCGCTCCTGGGATTTGAACCTGGGACCTTTTGGTCCACAAGCTCAACAGCTCAGTGCTTTAACACACTGTGCCACCATGAACGGGCCGGCAGAAGGTTGGATAAGCGGATATCTTGGATAATAAGGAAGGATTAAGGAAAAGCCTATTAAACATCAAATTAGGTTATGATTTTACAAATTAAGCACCAAAACATCATGTTATACAACAAATTTGACAGAAAAAGTAGTTCAGTACGCAGCAATGCTATGTAGTAATTACTGTATTTACGAATTTAGCACCAAAATATCACAATGTATTGAAAACATTGATTACAAAAACATTGACGACTAAATGACAGACTGCGTTGGATAATCCAGAACGTTGGATAAGCAAATGTTGGATAAGTGAAACTACTGTATATACATACATACATACATACATATACATACACACCCACACATACATACATATATATATACACACATATATATGTGTGTATGAATATACCCTGGGGGAGAAGAGCGGTATATAAATTAAATGAATACACACATATATACACATATATTTATACACAAATACATGTATATGCACACACAAATAATCACACACACACACACAGTCCATTGCTTATATATATATATATATATATATATATAGAGAGAGAGAGAGAGAGAGAGAGAGAGAGAGAGGGATTGAAGATGGGAGACACTTGGCTTGAAAACAGTCCATGGAAAAGGAATTTAAAGGTCTTCATAGACCACCAACTGAACATGGGACAATGGTGTGATGCAGCAGCGAAAAAGGCCAATGTGATTCTAAAGTATTAGACTTTAGTTGGAAGCAATGGACTGTGTGTGTATTTGTATATATGTGTGTGCGTGTGTATGTATACGTATACAGTAGAGTCTCACTTATCCAACATTCACTTATCCAACGTTCTGGATTATCCAAAACAGTCTGCCTTTTAGTAGTCAATGTTTTTGTAGTCAATGTTTTCAATATTTTTGTATCCCGTCACCATCTCCCCAAGAGGTCACGGGGCAGTTTACAAGCACGTGGTAGTGCAATGAAATAATAATAATAATAATTTTATTTTTGTATCCCACCACAATCTCCTCAAGGGGACTCGGGGCAGTTTACAAGCTCGTGGTAGTGCAATGAAATAATAATAATAATAATAATAATAATAATAATAATAATAATAATTTTGTATCCCACCACAATCTCCTCAAGGGGACTCGGGGCAGTTTACAAGCACGTGGTAGTGCAGTGAAATAATAATAATAATAATAATAATAATAATAATAATAATAATTCTATTTTTGTATCCCACCACCTCCCCGAGGGGACTCGGGGCAGTTTACAAGCTCGTGGTAGTGCAATGAAATAATAATAATAATAATAATAATAATAATAATAATAATAATAATATTTTTGTATCCCACCACAATCTCCTCAAGGGGACTCGGGGCAGTTTACAAGCACGTGGTAGTGCAGTGAAATAATAATAATAATAATAATAATAATAATAATAATAATTCTATTTTTGTATCCCACCACCTCCCCGAGGGGACTCGGGGCAGTTTACAAGCTCGTGGTAGTGCAATGAAATAATAATAATAATAATTCTATTTTTGTATCCTGCCACCACCTCCCCGAGGGGACTCGGGGTGGCTCACAAGGAACAAGGGCCAACAGCACAATTAAAATGAAAATTACATAAAATGCAATTCACAGCATAAACAGAATAAAACAACAACATTATAACAATAAATAATAACATCATGATATGGGGGACTAGACAACCGAAGCTGTCCCAAAAGAAAGCAGGAACAGGACATTTTTCAAATTTTGTAACATAGTGTAATAATATTCTGGTTTCTTTGTCGCTGATAGGAGACTCACCGGCTCTACAAGCAAAAGTTGGAGGAGTTGACCAAGCTCCAAGATGGCATCTCCAGCTCTATCTCGAGACAGAAAAGGCAGCTGAAGGAGCTCTCGCTTGCCCTCAAAAAGTACGTCCATCCATTCTGAGAAGTCACGGCTTCCCATCCAAATCATAATCAGGCCTGGCCCTGCTTCACTGCCCAAATTGGAGATCCTTAGTGCATTTTAAGCCCTTGGCAATGAGACTGCTGTCTTTGTTTGCATTAAGAGATTAAGTTCATCTCATTTGTTTCCCATTCTCTTTGTATTAATGTCATAATTTCATGGTTTTCCTATGGCTGCCTATGAAACGTAGCCCACATTACATGATATTCCTTGATGCTCCCCCTTTCCAAGGATGCTCTGTCTCTCTTTGACTGGTCTGGATTGCGGAAACAAGACCCAGACGGCCACCTTGATCTTATGGGAGTCAAAGCAGTGTAAGAAGGTGGTTTATGAATGTAAGAAACGTGTTGTTTTGCTGCAGGTGCAAGACTTCTCTTACTGACCAGGAGGCCAAAGAGAAAAGCCCTGCCATCCAGGAGCTGCAAGGCATGGTCAAAGACCGGCAGGGTGTCTTCTTTGAAATGGAGGCCTACTTGCCCAAGAAGAACGGGTGAGATTGTGATCCCTTTTCCATTTTTTAAAATATTTTATTTATTTATTTAATACATTTATATCCCGTCCTTCTCACCCCGAAGGGGATTCGAGAGCGGCTGACAAATTAAATTTACATACAATATTATATTATTAGTATAGCACAATACTGGCAATAAATTACCATATTGTACTATATCTATATGTTGTAATATTATTAATAATATTACATGTAATATCTATATATATAAAAGGGTAATGAAATTTCGGCCTAGGACAAAACAACAAAACTGCACATCCCAGAAACACTAAACTTGGCAGCACAACCCCTCATCCATGCCTCTACGTTCATACAACAAAAAGAAAAGAAAAATAAAGTCCTAATTAGAGGGAGAGGAAGAATTGTTTTTATCCAATTGCTGCCAGTTAGAAGGCTAAGCTCCGCCCACTTGGTCTCCTAGCAACCCACTCAGCCCAGGGGACAGGCAGAGTTAGGCCTCACTTAGGCCTCTTTCACACTGCCTATAAAATACAGATTATCTGATTTGAACTGGATTATATGGCAGTGTAGACTCAAGGCCCTTCCACACAGCTGTATAACCCATTTATAATGGACTTAATGTCAGGGGAAAACCTTTACCCTTTACCTTAACTACCACCAATTCCTCAATACTTTATTTCCCATACCAACAGACTTCGCCACAGCAACGCATGGCTGGGCACAGCTAGTATAATATATAATTAATATTATTATATTGTATTATTAGTATTATCGTATATACTCGAGTATAAGCCGACCCGAATATAAGCCGAGGCACCTAATTTTACCACAAAAAAACTGGGAAAACATTGACTCCAGTATAAGCCGAGGGTGGTAAGTTTCAGAAATAAAAATAGATACCAGTAAAATTACATTAATTGAGGCATCGGTAGGTAAAATGGTTTTGAAAATTTACATAAAGCTCAAATTTAAGATAAGACTGTCCAACTCTGATTAAATCATTATTCTCATCTTCTTCAATGTAAATGTGCTTATGTATCCTTTTAATAATAATCGAGTAAAATAATACATGTAATAATAATAGTAATAATAAACACAGGAAAATAATACAAGTAATAATAATAAAATAATAGAGTAAATAAAATAAAAGAGTAAAATAATTATTTCCATTAAAAGTAAGATCAGAGTGAAATAATAAATGTATTGATAATAATAATAAAATAGAGTAAAATAAATGTAATACAATAGAGTCTCACTTATCCAAGCCTCGCTTAGCCAAGCCTCTGGATAATCCAAACCATTTTTGTAGTCAATGTTTTCACTATATCGTGATATTTTGGTGCTAAATTCGTAAATACAGTAATTACAACATAACATTACTGCATATTGAACTACGTTTTCTGTCAAATTTGTTGTATAACATGAAGTTTTGGTGCTTAATTTGTAAAATCATAACCTAATTTGATGTTTAATAGGCTTTTCCTTAATCCCTCCTTATTATCCAAGATATTCACTTATCCAAGCTTCTGCCGGCCCGTTTAGCTTGGATAAGTGTACTCTACTGTAGTAGCAACAATAATAGAGAAAAATAATAAATGTAATAATACCAATAATAATAGAGAAAAATAATAAATGTACCATATATTCTCGAGTATAAGCTGACCCAAATATAAGCCAACCAGGACCGTCACCTGAGTATAAGCCATGGGGGCTTTTTCAGTCTTTAAAAAAGGGCTGAAAAACTAGGCTTATACTCGAGTATATACAGTATATTGTATTACAAAATAATATTATTAATATTATATGTATATACAATATATTATAATATTATATATTATTGTAAATTATATTGCATATATTTATATATTTAGACATACACACACATACACATATATACATATAATTAGCAAAGCATGGAGTTGTCAAGCCATAGGCATCACCTGTCCTATATCTGCATTTCCTTTTTGTTGCCAAAGTGTAGTTCTGTACATTTCTCTATTGCTTAGTTTTGGCCTTGATGTCTTTCTCTCTCTTCTTTTTTTTTTTGCCATCCAGGTTGTACCTGAGTCTCGTCCTGGGGAACGTCAACGTCACGCTGCTCAGCAAACAAGCCAAGTAAGGATGCTCATGGCCCTTTATGGGCACATCCCTCCTATTAAAAGGCACAATACAGCTTTGCTTTTGGTCTTTATTGTGGCTGAATCCATGGGCGCAGATGGGAACCCCCATGCTATTTCTAATCCAATCTAAATGGGACTGCGCTATGTAACGTGACTTTTGTTCCCCGGTTATCTATGTCATTTCCTAATTATTTCTGTCATAAAAACATGGGAAAATAATAATACAATATAATACGATTAATTACTGTATATACTCGAGTATAAGCCGAGTTTTTCAGCCCTTTTTTTGGGACTGAAAAAGCCCCCCTCGGCTTATACTCAGGTGAGGATCCTGGTTGGCTTATATTTGGGTCAGCTTAAACTCGAGAATATATGGTACATTTATTATTTTTCTCTATTATCATTGGTATTATTACATTTATTATTTCTCTCTATTATTATTAGTATTATTACATCTATTATTTTTCTCTATTATTATTGGTATTATTACATTTATTATTTTTCTCTATTATTATTGGCATTCTTGCATTTATTATTTTTCTCTATTATTATTGGTATTACATTTATTATTTTTCTCTTTTATTGTTGCCACTATTACATTTATTTTATTATTATTATTATTATTGCAGTGGAGTCTCACTTATCCAACATAAACGGGCCAGCAGAACGTTGGATAAGGGAATATGTTGAATAATAAGGAGGGATTAAGGAAAAAGCCTATTAAACATCAAATTAGGTTATGATTTTACAAATTAAGCACCAAAACATCATGTTATACAACAAATTTGATAGAAAAATAGTTCAATATGCAGTAATGCTGTGTAGTAATTACTGTATTTACGAATTTAGCACCAAAATATCACGATGTATTGAAAACATTGACTACAAAAATGCGTTGGATAATCCAGAACGTTGGATAAGTGAGACCCTACTGTATTATTATTAATACATTTATTATTTTATTCTGATCTTATTATTATTCTTACATTTATTATTTTACTCTATTTATTATTACATGTATTATTTTCCTGTATTGATTATTATTATTATTACATGTATTATTTTACTCTATTATTATTAAAAGGATACATAAGCACATTGACATTGAAGAAGATGAGAATCATGATATAATCAGAGTTGGACAGTCTTGTCTTAAATTAGAGCTTTATGTAAATATTCAAAAACATTTAACCTACCGATGCCTCAATTAATGTAATTTATTGGTACAGTCGAGTCTCACTTATCCAACACTCGCTTATCCAACGTTCTGGATTATCCAACGCATTTTTGTAGTCGATGTTTTCAATACATCGTGATATTTTGGTGCTAAATTCGTAAATACAGTAATTACTACATAGCATTACTGTGTATTGAACTGCTTTTCCTGTCAAATTTGTTGTATAACATGATGTTTTGGTGCTTAATTTGTAAAATCATAACCTAATTTGATGTTTAATAGGCTTTTCCTTAATCACTCCTTGTTATCCAACATATTCGCTTATCCAACGTTCTGCTGGCCTGTTTATGTTGGATAAGTGAGACTCTACTGTATCTATTTTTATTTCTGAAATTTACCACCCTTGGCTTATACTTGAGTCAATGTTTTCCCAGGTTTTTTTGTGGTAAAATTAGGTGCCCCGGCTTATATTCTGGTCGGCTTATACTTGAGTATATACAGTAAATCCAGTTCAGACCTAAGTAGGTGCGACACCACGATTCCTTTACTATACAGAAAATATAGAATAGAAATATAGAACATAAATATAATTTACTTTAAACCATACTATATACCATGCTTTTCCTTTTTTACATTCTACTGTGGATTATAGACATCTGCATGTATAGTTAGTTCTAGATTTGAAACCCGGGGTTCTAGATTCAGGAATGGTAAGAGGACTTGGATGACCTGACCAGATCTGCATGAGGCCAAGAAGGAAAGAGCTGTCAATTTAGGAGGATTTCCCCCCTAATCTTTGAGCTAAAGTTGAGCTACGAGGCCTGATCCATCCCTGCTTCACCCCCTCCTGACAGGTTTGCCTACAAAGACGAGTATGAGAAGTTCAAGCTCTACCTCACCATCATCCTTCTCATCATCTCCTTCACCTGCCGGTTCCTTCTGAACTCCAGGTGAGTCTGCAGCCTCAGGCTGGACGGTGTCTGTCCCAACCTATTCCAATCTATTTGTCGATCTATCTGCTGTTTTTGGCATTTTTTCAGGGTCACGGACGCCGTCTTCAACTTCCTCCTGGTCTGGTATTATTGCACTCTGACGATCCGGGAAAGCATCTTGATCAACAACGGCTCCAAGTAAGGGCCGCTTCCCCGCCAGGCTTCGAGGCGCTCAAGCTCATTGTTTGAGCCTTGAGCCATGGCAGGTCAAGTGGGGTTCGAAGGGTTTGAAGCTCAATCCATATACGGGGGCTATCCACAAAGTAGGTTACGTTTTGGATTTTAAAAAGGACAAAGTATAGGAGAAATCATTTACCATATGCAGCTGAAACACACATTCCAATACTACAATCTCACGTAATCCCCACTGAAATCTAGACACGTCATATATAGATAAATGAGTTTGAAAAGTACTGCTCCAGTAAATTCCTCAGCCCTTCCCCCTTCTCCCTTCCTGCAGCGTAGCCAAAATGCTGCGCTGCCAGCCATGGCCCCATTGTTGGAGGAGAGAGGCGACAACTTGGTCCATCCTCCCCCAATCTGCCCCAGGACGGAAAGGGGCTCATGGGGGTTCTGTGTACCTAGTTTGGTCCAGTTCCGTCAGTGGTGGGCCTCACAGTGGCCTGTGGGAGTCGTAGCGATTTAAAGTACTACAAATCCCATCACCCATGGTCCTTCGTCCCGCAAATGGCACCAGGACGTAAAGTGCGTCATGAGGGTTAAGTGTGTCAAGTTTGGGCCAGGTCCGTCGTTCCTGGTGGTCACAGTGGCCTTTGATAGTGGAGGCCAATCCGAAAGCTGGCACATACCCGCATACCCACATACAAACACTGACTTTTATAGATATAGATATATATACACACACAGACACTCAAGTTTTGGGTCGCATAGGGAAGGGTGAACAGGCAGCAAAGGGAATTCAAACTCCTCCTTTCTCTCTCTGGCTCTGTTTCCTCTCCCAGGATTAAAGGCTGGTGGGTTTTCCATCACTACATCTCCACCTTCCTCTCTGGAGTCATGCTGACCTGGTGAGTAGCTGGCACTTTCCATAAAATCCCTCATTTCTTTGCTTTTTTTTTGGGGGGGGGGGATCCATAGCATCACAGGATCATCACTTGATGTTGAATTTCCAGGATTAAACACAACTTCCTCTCTTTCTCTTTCCGGTGTCGCTCAGGCCAGACGGACTCATGTACCACAAGTTCCGGAATCAGTTCCTCACCTTCTCCATGTACCAGAGTAAGTCTTTCCTTAACCCTCAAGTCTATTATCTATCTTTTTCTCTCTCTGTATCAGTCCTCTACCTACCTGTCTATATTCTTTGTTCCATTTATCTATTTGTTTATGTATCCATTTATCTGTCCTCCTGTGTCCCAATTTCCGCTGGGCTACAAACCTAGCCGGCTTGTTTCGGCATGATAAACATGGAATGACTCTATTTGCCCGATTATAACCAGCAACTGTTCTCTCACAGGTTTTGTCCAGTTTCTCCAGTATTACTACCAAAGTGGTTGCCTGTACCGGCTGAGAGCGCTGGGCGAGCGGCACAACATGGACCTCACTGTGGGTAAGTGGGCAAAAGCGCGGCTGAGACCGTGACATCGCGATGGCCATCTTCACAATACTTCATCCTGTATTAAAACAAGATTCCACCTAAATGTTCGGTGGTATGTGTTGTGGAATCTGCTTCTACGTGTTTTGAAACAGAGACTGGATGGCCCTCTGCTGGGAGGGATCAGAGTGTGTCTTCCTTTATGGCAGAACAGGGTTGGACTGGATGGCCTTTAAAGTCCCTTCCAACTCTTGGATTTTATAATAGACAGACAGATTGATCCCTTGAGGTCCCTTCTGACGCTGTAATTCTATTAATTCTATTTAATTGATGTATTATTGTTGTGTTAATTTTTGTATGATGTTTTGCACCTTTGAAACCACCATGAGTC
>NW_026943818.1:20460723-20658223 GCF_035594765.1 Anolis carolinensis
TGGTATCTTTTCTTTTTTCAACCAGTCTTTAACTGGTTTCCAGTTGGTAGCAGTTCTTGGTTTATTTTCGGCCTTTGATAACAAGTAGGTTAAATTGGTCCATGTTCATAATGTCTACTATTTTTGTTATCCATTCGTTTTTTTTTCTGGGATGGTTTTTTGTTTCCATACTTCGGCGTATACTAGTCTGGCAGCTGTTGTTAGATATATGAAGATTTTATCTTCGCTTTTTGACCATTCTAAGTTTACCATTCCCAATAGGAAGGATTCTGGCGCTAGTGGTAGGTTTACTTTTAGGATTTTTTTTGGCAAGCGCTGTGTATTGTTTTCTTTCCTTCTTTTTTAGGTCCTGATGTGCGGCCTCCCCTTCTTCATCCTCTTCGCCGGCAACTTCTTCACCACTTTGCGGGTCGTCCACCAGAAGTTCCAAGACAAGGCCCAGAAAGCAGAGTGAGGACGATGGGAAGCCAAATACCTGCCCTATTCCGTCCCAGTTTGTTGCGCGCTGGCCCTGAGGTCTTAGCGTCCTGAAAAGCCAGGCCTTGAGGATTGTGGACAAAGGCCTGTGACCCTCGTTCGGACACTACTCTTTCTCTGAAAAAACCCAATTCCAGGACTGGGGCCAGTCTAATGTGAGAGCATTGGGACCATTTGTCTGAACTGGGATCCCAAGGGAAAGTTGTCTTATCTCCCCTGCTCTGGCTTAAGGCCCGTGGCTACATATACTGCCATCCTCAGAGCCCCAAAAGGTTTTGATATTCCGCTCGGGCCGAAGTCAGGTATCTGGAAACGGTACTGTTTTGAATGTTGTTTGCGTCCGTTGTGTGTCTTGAGTGCCGCCTTGAAAGAGCTGGCTTGTGTCTACAAGCAACTCTGGTCTACGAATGTACTCCTTGTTGTTCCGTTCATGTATCCGTATATATGTGTATATATATATATTGCCATTTGGGAAAATAAAGAAAAGGGAAATGCCTTATTTGTCCTGCGTTATGGTTTGAGCTGCAAAAATGGTAGTACAGTAGAGTCTCACTTATCTTGGATAAGTGCTTATCCAAGTTTCTGGATTATCCAAGCCATTTTGTAGTCAATGTTTTCAATATACAGTAGAGTCTTACTTATCCAACATAAACGGGCCGGCAGAATGTTGGATAAGCGAATATGTTAGCTAATAAGAAGGGATTAAGGAAAAGCCTATTAAACATCAATTTAGGTTGTAATTTTACAAATTAAGCACCAAAACATCATGTTAGACAAAAATTTGATAGAAAAAGTAGTTCAATATGCAGGAATGCTATGTAGTAATTACTGTAGTTACGAATTTAGCAACAAAATATCACGATATATTGAAAACATTGACTACAAAAATGCATTGGATAATCCAGAACATTGGATAAGTGAGTGTTGGATAAGTGAGACTCTACTGTATCATGATATATTTGATGCTAAATTCGTAAATACAGTACAGTAGAGTCTCACTTATCCAACACTCGCTTATCCAACCTTCTGGATTATCCAACACATTTTTGTAGTCAATGTTTTCAATATATTGTGATATTTTGGTGCTAAATTCGTAAATACAGTAATTACAACATAACATTACTGTGTACTGAAATACTTTTTCTGTCAAATTTGTTGTATAACATGTTTTGGTGCTTAATTTGTAAAATCATAACCTAATTTGATGTTTAATAGGCTTTTCCTTAATCCCTCCTTATTAGCCAAGATATTCGCTTATCCAAGCTAAACGGGCCGGCAGAAGCTTGGATAAGCGAATATCTTGGATAATAAGGAGGGATTAAGGAAAAGCCTATTAAACATCAAATTAGATTGTGATTTTACAAATTAAGCACCAAAACATCATGTTAGACAACAAATTTGATAGAAAAAGTAGTTCAATATGCAGTAATGCTATGTTGTAATTACTGCATTTACTAATTTAGCACTAAAATATCACAATGTATTAAAAACATTGACTACAAAAATGCATTGGATAATCCAGAACGTTGGATAAGCGAGTTGGATAAGTGAGACTTTACTGTATCGTGATATATTTGATGCTAAATTTGCAAATACAGTAATTACAACATAACATTACTGCATATTCAACTGCTTTTTCTGTCAAATTTGTTGTAAAACATGTTTTGCTGCTTAATTTGTAAAATCGTAACCTAATTTGATGTTTAATAGGCTTTTCCTTAATCCCTCCTTATTATCCAAGATAATAATAATAATAATAATAATAATAATAATAATAATAATAATAATAATTTTATTTTTGTACCCCGCCACCATCTCCCCAGAGGGACTCGGGGCGGCTTACAGATATAAAACCAGCATACAGTAATATCAAATACAAAAACACACAAATAGGCATTAAAAGGCATTAAAAAAATTATCCAAGCTTCTGCCAGCCCGTTTAACTTGGATAAGTGAGACTCTACTGTATTTCCAACTATTTTCATACTTTGGGAAAGAACAGCCCAGTTTCTGGATCTATTTGGTGGCTCAGTCTATGTCTAGAGGCAGGTAGCTAATTTTTTCTATCAACTTCAATTTTCTACTTTTTGTGGTTCTTGCCATTGATTTTGCAATTCAAAGCCCTCCATTATTTTATGAAGGGTCCAGATCCATCAAGCCATGGACATGGACCACATTTGGCACACAGAACCCCCGTGACCAACACAAAATACTCAAGAGGTTTGGGCAGAATTTACCATGATTTATAGGAGTTATCTGGACCAAACTTGGCATGTATACCCGATATGCCCAAATTTGAATACTGGTGGGTTTTGGGGGAATTGCCCTTGACATTTGGGTATTGTAGATACTGGGATTTAAAGTTCACCTGCAATCAAAGGGCACGTCGAACCCTACCAAAGATGGACCTGGACCTAACTTGGCACACAGAATCCCATGACCGACAAGGGTTTTGGGGGGAATTCACCTTGATTTGGGAGAGTTCACCTACATCCAGAAAGCATAGTGAACTCAAACGACAATGCACACACGCCCAAATTTGAATACTGGAGAGTTTGGGGAGTTGTAGTTCATCTCTAACCAGATAAACTCTGAACCCCACCGACGATGGACTTGGATCAGACTTGGCACACAGAACCACCATGACCAACTGAATATACTTGGAGAGAACTGACTTTCATTTCTGGGAGTTGTAGTTCACTGACATCCAGAGACACTGTGACTATCACCAATGACGGACCTGGACCAAACTTGGCACACACAACCACCATGACCAACTGAACCTACTAGAGAGAATTGAGGGAGACTAACTCACCATAGTAGGAGCTGTAGTTCATCCTAAAGCCAGAAAGCACACTAGAAAGCAAGAAAGGGCTCTCAATAGGCTGGACTGTATCTTCCAGAATCCACTCCACAACAATTCCCCTCAAGAGCCATGTGAACGGCAACCACGGCACAACACTGCACGCTTTGATACACTGCAAAGAAAGGAAATGGTGCAAAAGAACCAAGGGTTGTTTTTATTTGAAGAGCAAGTCTCCTTAACCTTACGTACATTCGGCGGGGGACCGAATGCAAATAGAGACTGTTTGGGGCCCCATAGCAGCTTCAATGTGCGGAAAGGAGCAAGCGAGGCCACAACGGGAAGGCCCTGCCAGCCAAATCCCCCCAGTGTTTCGAGGATTTTCGAGCAAATTTGACTGGAGAAGCATTAGTTCGGCGGTTGGTCGAAAGAGGTTTTGCCGCCGAGTTGGGGAGTAAGAAAACGGAAACGAAGCCCAGCGCAAACCGTTTCGCCGATTCCTCCGCTCCGAAGGAAACCGGTCTCGAAATGAGCCATTTTCCTGCCCTGTTCCCCGTGTTGAGAAAGGAGAGAGAGAAAAACGCCAAGCAGCCACCCAAAGCTCCTCCCCGAATGGGTTTCCGAACAGGCCAAAGGAAGGAAAGCGAGAAGAATAATAATAAGAGTGTCGTCGTAGTTTTGAGTCTGGGGCCAGCGGAGGCGTCTCGCCCAAAAGAGACGCTTCCGAGACAAAAAAAGAAAGAATGAAAGATGTATCGAGGAAGAAAGACGGGCACTCCCTCGTCTGCGAGAGAAGCAGGCGATAAAGGAGGGAAGGGAGAGGAAAGGGGGCCGTGTGTTTTCTCCTCGCCAAAGAGCCCCAAAAGTCCCAAAAGGGAGCGGATCGGATCGGCGGAGGGACACTTTCTTCCCTTCCACCAACCCTTTGAGAAGCACCGCCACCTCCTCCTCCTCCTCCTCTCCCCGGCGAATAAGTCTCCACCCCCCTTAACTCCAGATGTCCAAGGAGTAGCGGCCCTTGGTCATGAGCTTCTTGATGTAGTCCACCGCCTGCGGCTGGTCCATCTTGCCGAACTCGGCCACGATCTCGTAGAAGGTGTTCTGCACGTCGCGGGCCATGTTGCGGGCGTCTCTGCAAAAGGAGAGAAAGCATGACATTGCCAATCATGTTTGATTGGATTATGACATATTCTGTTGTAATGAAGTGTGATTTTTTTTGTTTTGTTTACAGATGTCATGTTTAATTGTGTTTTAAAAGGGTCAATATTTCAGTTAGGGCATCTCTGCACTCAAGAGTTGGTTGCCAGGGAGAAGTGGGTGGAGCCAACTGCCGTTTTGGTGGAGAAGTGCAGGTTTGAAAAAGAAGCAGTTAGTCTGTGTCCTGATGAGGTACAGGGAAGACTGACTCTCAGTTGGAAGGGATCAGGGAGGCTCAACTGCTTATTTCTGAGTCAGTTTAAAATAAGTTTGGTGACTTATTTTAAGGTAGTCTGTCTCCTGATGAGGAACAGATAATCTGTTATTGTAATTCACAGGGTGACTGCAGTTTAGAGCAGTAGAGAAAGAAGTGACATTTTAAGGAATTTGAAACACCTCATTCTAGCTTTGCAACTGTTAATCAAAGTGCCTCTAAAGAGAAAGTTACTGTAACCATTAAGCTTTGTGCCTGAATAAACGTGTTATTGTTCTTTTAAACATCTCAGCTTCTGTCATATATATATTACCATCAAAAGCAAACAAGAAGAAGGAAGAAAAAGCTAGTGGCTGCATCTTCCCATAGTGGTGGCAAGCGTAGATAATCCCCTTTGCATCTGGTGGCCGCATTATAAACATCTTTACATTTGGTGGCAACGTTTAAATAAAACATTATTACACTGGTGGCAGCGGATATAATATAAATTGTAATATAATATATTTAATTAAATAAAAACAACCTACATTTCTTCTCCGCACCTGTGTCCCTGGACAGGCGGGAACAAAGGACAGGAAACGGGAAGGTTTTATTCACCTACATTAAAGATCGATGGCTCTGTAACCCAGAGTGTTACGGGTTTGAGCCCTATATATATATACACACACACACACACAAACAGTCCCCAAATTACAGACAAGATGAGTTCTGTAGGTTGGTTCTTAAGTTGAATTTGTATGTACCGTATATATTTGAAGATAAGCTGAGTTTTTCTGCCCTTTTCTTGATCTGAAAAAGCCTGGAGGCCATTGCTTGCAATATATGATATATTTCTCACTCCTCTTCCCTTCCCTTAACAGTGTGTTTTCTTTTCCAAAGCCTCTCTCGCTCTTAACCAATTATTCTCACACACACACACAGAGATATCTAGATAGGCAGGCACAAACAAAGCCCTCCCGACAGATGACTCACCCGCAGACGTAGATGTGGCCGTTGTCTTCGTGGATCAGCTTCCAGACACTCTCCTTGTTCTTCTTCAGAAGGTGCTGGACGTAAACCTGGGGAGGGATCGCAAAGGGAGATGAGCTGCAAGCGGACTGCAAGGGCTCAGGCTCCGTATCTTTGCCCTGAAGGCCCAGAAATGCCTTGTTTTCCGTCTGCATGATTAGGAATCTCCTCTCTGACGTTTTGCCCACATGTATGGCAGGCATCCTCAGATGCTGTGAGATCTGTTGGAAACTAGGCAAGTGGGGTTTATATATGGAATAATGTCCAGGGTGGGAGAAAGAACTCTTGTCTCTTGGAGGCAAGTGTGAATGTTGACATTGGCCAGCTTGATTAGAATTGGATAGCCTTGTAGATTCAAAGCCTAGCTGATTCCTGTCTGGGGGAATCCTTTGTTGGGAGGTGTTATCTGGCCCTGATTGTTTCTTGTCTGGAAGGATTCCCTCAGGCAGGAAGCAGTCATGCTTTGAATCTGCAAAGCCATTCGATGCTGATCAAGCCGGCCAACGTCTCAAGGAGACAAGAGTTCCTTCTCCCACCCTTTCCACAGATACAGTAGAGTATCACTTATCCAAGACTCGCTTATCCAAGGTTCTGGATTATACAAGGCATTTTTGTAGTCAATGTTTTCAATATATCATGATATTTTGGTGCTAAATTCGTAAATACAGTAATTACTACATACCATTAGTGCATATTGAGCTACTTTTTCTGTCAAATTTGTTGCATAACATGATGTTTTGGTGCTTTATTTGTAAAATCATAACCTAATTTGATGTTTAATAGGCTTTTCCTTAATCCCTCCTTATTATCCAAGATAATCGCTTATCCAAGGTTCTGCCAGCCTGTTTAGCCTGGATAAGTGAGACTCTACTGTATATAAACCCCACTTGCCTAGTTTCCAACAGACCTCACAACCTCTGAGGAACCCTGCCAAAGATATGGGCGAAACATCAGGAGAGAATGCTTCTGGAACATGGCCACACAGTCTAGAAACCCAGTGATTCTGGCCATGAAAATCTTCGACAAAAGATAGATGATACTCTAGAAAGATATATAGATAAGATTATATAGACTAGATAGATAGATAGATAGATAGATAGATAGATAGAGAAGATAGCCAGCCAAACAGATAGATGTTATCAGACAAGATAAAACAAGATGGATAGATGACAGGAAGACAAGACAGATGGGTGGATGGATCAATAGAGATAGATACCTTCTGGGCCTGATCCCGGGAGAAGGCCACGTGGAGCTGCGTGAGGGCTCCTTCCTTGAGGAAGTTGGCCAGTTCCTCCTTGTAGAGGTAGTCCTCATTCTCATGCCGGCAGCCATAGTAGAGCACTGTCTCGCCCACTTCTTTGCCTGGAATGAAGGAGGGCACAGATCCCAATGGTTACAATGACTGCCCCAATTGAATAATGATAATAATAATAATAATAATAATAACTTTATTAATAATAACTTAATAAAATTGAAGGAAAAGCTGACAAGGAGAAGACCTGGCTAATGATAATAATAATCATCATCATCATCATCATGCCCTGGCAGAATATGTAAAGCAAAGTGAAGAACCTGCTTTGATTGAAGTCAAAACTCAGAAACTCCTCAAAACGCAGCAGACAAAGAATCAGTACAAGAAAACCACACTACAAACTAGAGCTGACAGCTGGCACAACAAAACATTGCATGGAAAGTTCCTTGACAAAATTGAAGGAAAAGCTGATAAGGAGAAGACCTGGCTCTGGCTCACGAATGGGACCCTGAAGAAAGAGACAGAAGGCCTGATCCTTGCAGCCCAGGAGCAAGACATCAGAACAAAGGCAATTCAGGCCAAGATCGAAAAATCAGCTGATGGCCCAAAATGCAGACTCTGCAAGGAAACTGACGAAACCATGGGTCATCTCCTCAGCTGCTGTAAGAAAATTGCACAGACAGACTACAAACAGAGGCACAACTGTGTGGCCCAAATGATTCATTGGAACTTATGCCTCAAGTGCCACCTCCCAGCAGCAAAGAACTGGTGGGATCACAAACCTGCAAAAGTATTGGAAAATGAGCACACAAAGATACTGTGGGACTTCTGAATCCAGACTGACAAAGTTCTGGAACACAACACACCAGACATCACAGTTGTGGAAAAGAAAAAGGTTTGGATCATTGATCTCGCCATCCCCAGGTGACAGTCGCATTGACGAAAAACAAGAGGAAAAACTCAGGACCGCTATCAGGACCTGAACTTCAAAGACTCTGGCAGAAACCAGTGCAGGTGGTCCCGGTGGTGATGGGCACACTGGGTGCTGTGCCAAAAGATCTCAGCCAGCATTTGGAAACAATAGACATTGACAAAATTACGATCTGCCAACTGCAAAAGGCCACCCGACTGGGATCTGCACACATCATCCGAAAATACATCACACAGTCCTAGACACTTGGGAAGTGTTCGACTTGTGATTTTGTGATACGAAATCCAGCATATCTATCTTGTTTGCTGTGTCATAATAAAATAATAATAATAATAATAATAATAATAATAATAATAATAATAATAATAATAATAATAATAATAATAGAGTTGGAAGAGACCCCTTGGGCCATTGAGTCCAACCCCCTTCTGCCTTTGTGTACCAAAAACACAAGCAAAGCACCTCTAATAGATGCCTCCCAGCCTCGATGTTAATAATAATAATAATAATAATAATAATAATAATAATAATAATAATAATAATAATAATAATTACCTTGCTTCTTGTGCAATCCCCGCTCCTGGATGAAGCCTATAAAGGGAGCCACGCCGGTGCCGGGCCCGATCATGAGAACAGGCGTGCTGGACTTGAAGGGCAGCCGGAACTGGGACTTGCGGACGTACATGGGCACCACGGACTTGTGCCCGTTGTCCATGGGCTGCTTGCTCTTGAGCCAATTCGTGGCCACTCCTTTGTTCACCCGCCCCGTCTTGGTGGTGTACTCCACCACCACCGCACAGATGTGGATGGAGTTCGAATGCACCTGGGAGAGCAAAAGGGAGAGCGAGGAAATGGGTCAGCGGGGTGGTTTTTGCAAAGGCAAAAGATTAAAACCAGTCCCCAAAATACGAATAAGACACAGGGTTTAATGCGTTATCAAATCTAATGTTCACCTAAATGCTTATTCCTTCTTTAAGACCCCCAGCCATAACATTATTTTTGTTGCAATGATGGATCTGGACCAAACTTGGCATGCATACCTGATATGCCCAAAGTTGAATAGTGGTGGGTTTTGAGGAGAATTGGCCTGGACATTTTGGAGTTGTAGTTACTGGGATTTATAGTTCACCTGCAGCCAATGAGCACTCTGAACCCCACCAATGATAGCATTGGACCAAGCTTAGCACACAGAGCCCCCATGACCAGCAAAAAATATTGGAAGTCTTTGGAGGATATTTATTTACAATATTTATATTCCGCCCTTCTCACCCCGAAGGGGACTCAGGGTGGATTACAATGAACACATATATGGCAAACATTCATTGCCAACAGACAAACAACATTCAGTTTTTAGACAGACACAGAGGCATTTTTTTAACATTTTTCCAGCTTCCCCTTGATTTGAGGGAGTTGTAGTTCCAGAGACCACTGTGAGCCCAAACACAGATTGATTTGGACCAAACTTGGCACGCAGACCTGATATACCAAAATTTGTATTTGGGATTTATAGTTCACCTACAACCAGGGAAACTGTGGCCTCCACCGATGATGGACCTGGGCCAAACTTGGCACACAGAACTCTCATGACTAACTCAACCTACTGGAGGGGTTTGAGGGGGCTGACTCATCATAGTGGGAGTTATAGTTTACTCTACAGCCAGAGAGCACATTGGTGTTTGCACCCAGATTACAACATGAATGGAATTTCCCCCCCCCCCAAAGACATTTGCGCCTCTGCGCTGCTCACCTTGGAGGAAGAGGCGATAGAGTAGTAGCGCGCCTGGAGGCGGGGAAGGAGCTCGCAGAGGTGGTCAATAGGCGGTCGCAGGGATGGTGTGTCTTGCAAGATGGCCAGGATGTTCCTCCGGGCCTCCACCACCCAGCTAAGGTACAAGGCCTGCAACACAAGGCAAGAAAGGCAGAGGTATAATAGAATGTGTGATACTTGGTGTAATGAAGTGTGAATTTTTGGTTTACAGATGTTATGTTTAATTGTGTTTTAAAAGAGCCAATATTTCAGTTATTGCATCTCTGCACTCAAGAGTTGGTTGCCATGGAGAAGTGGGCGGAGCCAACTGCCGTTTTGGTGGAGAAGTGCAGGTTTGAAAAAAAGCAGTTAGTCTGTGCCCTAATGAGGTACAGGGAAGACTGACCCTAAGTTGAAGGTATCAGGGAGGCTCAATTGCTTATTTTTGAGTCAGTTTAAAATAAGTTTGGTGACTTATTTTAAGGTAGTCTGTCTCCTGATGAGGAACAGATAATCTGTGATTGTAATTCACAGGGTGACTGCGGTTTAAAAGCAGTAGAGAAAGAAGTGACATTTTAAGGAGTTTGAAACACCTCATTCCAGCTTTGCAACTGTTAATCAAAGTGCCTCTAAAGAGAAAGTTACTGTAACCATTAAGCTTTGTGCCTGAATAAACGTGTTATTGTTCTTTTAAACATCTCAGCTTCTGTCATATATATATTACCATCAAGAGTAAACAAGAAGAAAGAAAAACAAAATTCAAAAGGTCTCCTCTCTGAGTTTTACATTCCTTTGTACGCATCTCCGAGATGCTAATGTACATGGGACTATGCTGAATGTATCTAAAGTGTGAACCACAATTTACAGAAGAAATTATCAGTTCTATTTTATTTTATTGTCCATGCATTCCTAAGACTTTTATCTGCGTGGGACAATACTGAAATTTGGAGTATTGAACTCAGTCATTGAATATACTTATCTGTCACTGTGGAAAACATATAAGCATGAATATAATGTTATGTTGTAAACAGTCTTCATCTGTCCAATTTTCATGCGTCTGGAATGATTATATGGAGTTTGTCACCATTGTTCTATTCTGTAGATTAGCTAGTAATGGGACAATTTTATATCTACGTGTATTCATAGATTTCTGTGTACTTTTAGTGATCCCTTAATAATGTAAACAGAATATAGGTGGAGTTTCCGCTTCTTGAGGACTTGAAGCAGAGGCTGGATGGGAATCTTTTGGGAGGGATCGGATTGTGTCCTGCTTGGCAGAAGGCCCCTTGGGGTCCCTGCCTTCCCCTTTGAGGGTGCCCACCTTGCCTTCGGCGGAGGAGGAGGCCATCTTGCGCAGGTGCTCCTGCTCACTGGCCGCGGAGGCGTACTGGGCCAGCTCGTAGAGGACGTTGGTGCGTGGCGGGTTGGTGATGTCCAGGTAGTGAGTCAGTGCCGTCCGGTAGGTGGTCGGGCATGGGAAGGGGTGCTTCTTGTTGGACTCCTCTGCAAAGGGAGGAAGGGGACAAGAGCAAAAAATCCGTCAGCGAGGAAGACAGCCAAAGGCTTCAGAGTTCACTACCTCTTTGGGGGACTACAACTCCCAGAATCCCCCCACCAGTAGAGAAAAAGGGAAGCGATGATTCCCACGTTCCCCCAGCTAACCCGAAGGTACACTGCATTGGAAGGCTTAAAATGTACTGAAATGATTCCTTGTGGAGAGAAAAAAACGGGGTATAAATTAAAATAATAAACAAAAACATAATAGTAATAATAATATCACACAATCCTAGACACACAGTCCTACATCACACAGTCCTAGACACTTGGGAAGTGTCCGACGTGTGATCCAATACAACAGCCAACAGAGTGTCTGCTGTGGACTCATCTTGTTGTGTTTCAAATAATAATAATAATAATAATAATAATAATAATAATAATAATAATAATAATGTGTGTGATGGGCACACTGGGTGCCGTGCCAAAAGATCTCAGCCGGCATTTGGAAACAAAAGACATTGACAAAATTACGATCTGCCAACTGCAAAAGGCCACCCTGCTGGGATCTGCACGCATCATCCGAAAATACATCACACAGTCCTAGGCACTTGGGAAGTGTTCGACTTGTAGTTTTGTGAAACGAAATCCAGCATGTCTATCTTGTTTGCTGTGTCATACAACGTCGTTGTGTCAATAATAATAATAATAATAATAATAATAATAATAATAATACATCACACAGTCCTAGACACTTGGGAAGTGTCCAACGTGTGATCCAATACAACAGCCAGCAGAGCGTCTGCTGTGGAATCATCTTGAAGTGTTTCTAATAATAATAATAATAATAATAATAATAATAATAATAATAATAATAATAAAGTGTAAGGCCTGCTGGGTGATTCTGGAAGTTGTAATGACCCCGTCTTTTCATATGATCCCCCATTTTGCCATTAGGCCAAGATGGGGGATTCTGAGAGTTGTAATATTCCTTTTCCTGCTTGTCTACCATTGGGCCAGGTAAAGATTCTGGGAGCTGTAGTCTTCCTTTGGCCTATTTCCCTCCAACGTTAACATTGGGATGGCTGGAGGATGCTGTATGTGTATATATTGGTTACGTAGAGTAATTAGAAGCGACTGGAAGTTGATTTCCCAAAGCCGAATGCCAGGACAGGGTGCTCTACGTATCCCAGCCAGCCTTTGGGGAATACTGCCATGGGCCACAGACGACATGCCGTTTGCAGAGAAACCGGTTTGCTCGGGAGGTTCCAGAAAAGGTTGAAGTCGGCACCAACCCCGTGGGAGGAAAGAACCAGATCGTCTGGAAAGGTTTCTCAGAAAAAAAAAAAAACAGGGCTAGAAATGCCACCTTTTTTGCCCCAGGAGCCAGTACAAGAGACAATAGTTTTAATGGCTTTTAATGTTAGCCACTTTGAGTCTCCTTATGGAGAGAAAAAGTGGGATATAAATACACATAATAATAATAATAATAATAATAATAATAATAATAATAATAATAATAATAATGGGTCGGGCTGTGGCGCAGGCTGGTTAGCACCCAGCTGCAATATATCACTCTGACCAAGAGGTCATGAGTTCGAGGCCAGCCTGTGTCAGGGTGAGCACCCGACAATTAAAAATAAAAAAAATATAGCCCCTGCTCGTTGCTGACCTAAGCAACCCGAAAGATAGTTGCATCTATCAAGTAGGAAATTTAGGTACCTCTTATATGTGGGGAGGCTAATTTATGACACCATAAAAATCATCCAGCCACCGTTGGAATGAGGAAGTTGCCATCGCAGTGGATGATGAAGCAGCTGCTCCCCCTGTGGCCGGAATCAAGCATACCCGCTGGAAGCTGGAGAAGGTTTAAATTGCCTCTGCGTCTGTCTCTGTCTCTGTTCTATGTTATATGGCATTGAATGTTTCCCTTATATGTGTACAATGTGATCCGCCCTGAGCCCCCTTCAGGGTGAAAAGGGCAGAATATAAATACTGTAAATAATAATAATAATAATACGATCTGCCAACTGCAGAAGGCCACCCTACTGGGATCTGCACGCATCATCTGAAAATACATCACACAGTCCTAGATACTTGGGAAGTGTTCGACTTGTGATTTTGTGATACGAAATCCAGCATATCCATCTTGTTTGCTGTGTCATAAAATAATAATAATAATAATAATAATAATAATAATAATAATAATAATAATAATAATAATAACAACAGCAGAGCACTTGATGAACCAACCTGGACACAGCATATTATTTGAAAACACAGAAATGCTGGACCACTCTAACAAACACCATGTCAGGCTACACAGAGAAGCCACTGAAATCCACAAGCATTTGGACAATTTCAACAGAAAGGAGGAAACCGTGAAAATGAACACAATCTGGCTACAAGTATTTTTTTTTTTAAAAAAAAAAACCTAGAATCAGGACAATAAATAAAGATCCATTCCAGACAGGAAATTCCAGACAGGAAAACAATCAGGGCCAGCTAACACATCCCAACAAAGGATTCCCCCAGGCTTCGAAGCTGCAACGCCATTCTATGCTAATCAAGGTGGCCACATTCACACTTGCCTCAAACAGATTTCTTCCTCCCGCAGATATATAAACCCCACTTGCCTAGTTTCCAACAGACCTCACAACCTCGGAGGATGCCTGCCATAGATGTGGGTGAAACGTCAGGAGAGAATGCTTCTGGAACATGGCTATACAGCCCGGAAAACTCACAGCAATCCAGTGATTCTGGCCACAAAGCCTTTGACAACACAATAATAAACTAGTTCAGTCCTGCCACTCACCATCCAGGTTGTTTAGGGAAATGACCGTATCCAAATCGGCTCCCAGGATCTCTCCCAACTGGTTCACCAGCGAAGTGTCATTGCAGGGATAGACGGCCACGTGGTCTCCAGACTCATATCTAGATGATTTCAAAATAATAATATCAATAACAACAACAGTATGCAACAAAATTTGAAACATTTTCTGTTCTGTGTGGTCTTTCCTTTGAGAGTAGTTGATCTACTCCAAAAACTTCATTCTTGTGGCTGCCACAAACCAGGTTGAACACACTGTGCCACACTGACCTGATCTTAGACCCGGTGATGTCCACCTCGAGGTGCATGAGGTGCCGCTCCCCACCTTGGTTCAGCTTCCGGTTCACCAACACAGGAGCCAAGAAGGGGTTCTTGGCATCAAACGGCCTAGAAAGAAACCAAAAACACTTGAAGCCGAGGCTGGATGGTCATCTGTCCGGAGGGCTTTGATTGTGTCTTCCTTCCTGGCAGAATGGAGTTGGACTGGATGGCCTTTGGGGGTCTCTTGTGACTCTAGGATCGTATTGGTCTATAGCCCTACTTTTCCATTAACTTTCTGATGTCCATGAGGCCAGATGGCCATCTGCTGGGAGGGTTTTGATGGTGACCCCTGCCTGGCAGAAGGAAGTTGGACTGGATGGCCCTTGGGGTCTCTCCGAACTAGGATTCTATGAAACCAAGATGGCATATTTTAACAATGGCTCACAACTCTTCCAAATAGAACAAGCATATTTATTTGTTTATTTACTACATTTATATCCCACCCCTCTCACCGAGAAGGGGACTCAGAGTGGCTTACAAATTATATGTGCATACAATATACTGTATACACTCGAGTATAAGCCTAATTTTTCAGCCCTTATTTTAAGGCTAAAAAAGCCCCCCTCAGCTTATACTCGGGTGGGGATCCTGGTTGGCTTATATTTGGGTCAGCTTTTACTTGAGAATATATGGTACATTTATTATTTTTCTCTATTATTATTGGTATTATTACATTTATTATTTCACTCTATTATTATTACATTTATTATTGTACTCTTATTGTTGCTACTCTTACATTTATTTTACTCTATTTTTATTATTATTATTAATACATTTATTATTTCACTCTGATCTTATTATTATTATTATTACGTTTATTAGTCTACTCTAATTATTATTACATGTATTATTTTACTCTATTATTATTAAAAAGATACATAAGCACATTTACATGAAGAAGACGAGAATAATGATTTAATCAAGAGTTAGTCTTATCTTAAATTAAGACTTGATGTAAATATTCAAAAACATTTAACCTACTGATGCCTCAATTAATGTAATTTTTTGGTATCTATTTTTATTCCTGAAATTTACCTCCCTCGGCTTATACTTGAGTCAATGATTTCCCAGTTTTTTTGTGGTAAAATTAGATGCCTTGGCTTATATTCGGGTCGGCTTATATTCGAGTATATACGGTATTATATTATTAGCATAGCACAATATTAACATTATATATTACTATATTGTATTATACCACTATACTGTAATATTATTAGTAATATTACATGCAATATATAATAATAATTATTATATTGTATAATTATTAGTATTATATTGCATTACCTTATATTATTATTATCAATATTATATGTATATACAATATATTATCTATATATATAAAAGGGTAATGAAATTTCGGCCTAGGACAAAACAACAAAACTACACATCCCAGAAACACTAAACTTGGCAGCACAACCCCTCATCCATGCCTCTACGTTCATACAACAAAAAGCTCCAGCTACTCCAGAAAACGGCCAGGCTTTGAGGCTGCAAGGCTGTTCACTGCTATTCCATAAGGATTCCCATAAGCCACAGCAACGCGTGGCCGGGCAAAGCTAGTCTATATATATAAAAGGGTAATGAAATTTCGGCCTAGGACAAAACAACAAAACTACACATCCCAGAAACACTAAACTTGGCAGCACAATCCTCATCCATGCCTCTACGTTTATACAAGAAAAAGCTCCAGCTACTCCAGAAAACAGCCAGGCTTTGAGACTGCAAGGCTATTCACTGCTATTCCACCTGGCCAACAAAGGATTCCCATAAGCCACAGCAACGCGTGGCCGGGCAAAGCTAGTATTATATATGATTGTATTTTATATTGTATATTATATATACAATATAATATATATATATATATATATATATATATATATATATATATACATACACATACACACACACACACACACACACACACACACACACACACACACACACATAATACATATTATATTACTAGGATAGCATGTTACTGGCATACGGCCTCCTTGTTTTAATAGCTATGACTCCCTAGAGGAGTATGGACACAAGCTAAGTCCACCTTCAAGACGCAAAATGATCCCATTTTAATGAGGAGTGCATTTTTGGGATACTTTGGGGGACCCTTAAGCTACAAATGGCACATGGTTGGCGTGATCCTGCCCGTATGTCTTTACTTACGGTTTCTGGTTCTCGAAACTCTTCAGCCGACCCATCTCGCCGGTGTAAACCTTGTTTGCGTTGATGTCCGTGTGGACGACCAGCTCATACTGGCGTATGCTGCAGAAGGAGAAGAAGGCTGTTAGAAGGCAGACTGGGACTCAATGGAGCCATGGGATCAAATGACAGGAAAGAAGATTCCAACTGTTAGAGCTGTGCTGTTCAGCAGTGGAACTCTCTGCCTCCGAGTCCGGTTGAGGCTTTTAAACAGAGGCTTATTTGGGGCTTTTCCTCCCTGGACTAGAGGGAAATTGTGGTCTCTTCCACCTCTATGATTC
This sequence comes from Anolis carolinensis, assembly GCF_035594765.1. NCBI lineage: Eukaryota > Metazoa > Chordata > Lepidosauria > Squamata > Anolidae > Anolis > Anolis carolinensis. The sequence continues at coordinate 20,477,481 of NW_026943818.1, forward strand.
TCAGAAGGGAGCATGACTGTCCTTGCAAACCCCATTCAAGAACCAAGCCCATTCTTCTCAACGTCCGTACACACGCACTGACCTGGATTCATCTCCTGTCGCCTCCACGCCAAAGTGTTCACAGACGGCCGGCCAGAACTGCTCCCGCCACGTGATGAAGTCTTCCTCCAGGCTGTTTGGGAGGGAAACCAATGCAAATGTTATTCTAAATCAAGTTATCAAGATCACCAAATAGGATCCTTCTGTGTCGCTTTGGAAGACCCAACTTCGATTTGATAGTTCAATAGCTCCAAACCCCAGGAAGGCTTTCCTGACGGTCAGATATCAGAAGCAAAGAAGCATCTATAGAGATAGTTTGGAAATCTGGGGATTCGGACAGCTGCCCTCCCTGGCACGAAGCTTATTATTATTATTTGTGCTTATTATTATTATTATTATTATTATTATTATTATTATTATTATTATTATTATTATTATTGTATGACACAGCAAACAAGATATACTGGATTTCGTTCCACAAAATCACAAGTTGAACACTTCCCAAGTGTCTAGGACTGTGTGATGTATTTTCGGATGATGCACACAGATCCAAGTAGAGTGGCCTTTTGCAGTTGGCAAATCGTAATTTTATTATTATTATTATTATTTTATTATGACACAGCAAACAAGAGAGATATGCTGGATTTCGCATCACAAAATCACAAGTCGAACACTTCCCAAGTGTCTAGGGCTGTGTGATGTATTTTTGGATGATGCGCGCAGATCCCAGTAGGGTGGCCTTTTGCAGTTGGCAGATCGTAATTTTATTATTATTATTATTATTATTATCATTATTATTTTATTATGTCACAGCAAACAAGAGAGATATGCTGGATTTCGCATCACAAAATCACAAGTCGAACACTTCCCAAGTGTCTAGGGCTGTGTGATGTATTTTCGGATGATGCGCGCAGATCCCAGTAGGGTGGCCTTTTGCAATTGGCAGATCGTAATTTTATTATTATTATTATTATTATTATTATTATTATTATTATTATTATTATTATTATTTTATTATGTCACAGCAAACAAGAGAGATATGCTGGATTTCGCATCACAAAATCACAAGTCGAACACTTCCCAAGTGTCTAGGGCTGTGTGATGTATTTTCGGATGATGCGCGCAGATCCCAGTAGGGTGGCCTTTTGCAGTTGGCAAATTGTAATTTTATTATTATTATTATTATTATTATTATTTTATTTTATTATGACACAGCATACAAGATAGATATGCTGGATTTCGCATCACAAAATCACAAGTCGAACACTTCCCAAGTGTCTAGGGCTGTGTGATGTATTTTCGGATGATGCGTACAGATCCCATCATCATCATCATCATCATCATTATTATTTATACCTTGCTTTTTCTCTCCACAAGGACACTGAATAGGGGCCGGTCTTAGCACAGCAGGCTAAACCTCTAGCTGCAGAAAGTCCTGCCAATTGAAAGGTCAATAGTCCGAGCCCAGGTCAGGGTGAGCACTTGCCGTTAGCCTCAGCTCAAAAGCATAAATGCGAGTAGATAAATAGGTACCACTTTTAGCAGGGAGGTAATAAAAAGTGCCCTTAAGGACATATGTTAGGAGGACGTCTAAGAATGACAAATCTCCTTGGCTTGGAAGATGGAGTTACAGCACCCGCCATGGCCAGAGTCGAGCACAGCATCCAAGATGCCAGAAATAAGATGGGAAAGGCATTTATCTCTGTCTGGGTATTATCTGCCCTTGTTAATTGTATAACGGCATTGAATGCTTGACATTTGTATGTGAGTCCTCTTGGAGAGATAGAGCAGAATATAAATAAAGTATATTATTATTATTATTATTATTCTTGACAGAAGGACACAGTATAACACAGCAAACGAGATCAATATGCTGGATTTTGTATCACAAAATCTCAAGTCGAACACTTCCCAAGTGATTAGGACTGTATGATTTATTATTATTATTATTATTATTATTATTATTATTATTATTATTATTATGACACAGCAAACAAGATAGATATGCTGGATTTCGTATCACAAAATCACAAGTCGAACACTTCTCAAGTGTCTAGGACTGTGTGATGTATTTTCGGATGATGCGTGCAGATCCCAGTAGGGTGGCCTTTTGAAGTTATAGATTGTGATTTTGTCAATGTCTGTTGTTTCCAAATGCCGAATGAGATCTTTTGGCACGTTATTTGAAACACAACAAGTTGAGTCCACAGCAGACACTCTGATGGCTGTTGTACTGTTGTAATACTGTATTATTATTATTATTATTATTATTATTATTATTATTATTATTATTATATTATGACACAGCAAACAAGTTAGATATGCTGGATTTCATAACACAAAATCACAAGTCAAATACTTCCCAAGTGTCTAGGACTGTGTGATGTATTTTCGGATGATGCGCGCAGATCCCAGCAGGGTGGCCTTTTGCAGTTGGCAGATCATCATTATTATTATTATTATTATTATTATTATTATTATTATTATTATTATTTGAAACACAACAAGTTGAGTCCACAGCAGACACTCTGCTGGCTGTTGTACTGTTGTAATACTGTATTATTATTATTATTATTATTATTATTATTATTATTATTATTATTATTATTATTATTGGGTCCACTCACTTCCCGTCGTCATCACCCAAGCCGAGTTCGAAGATGCGCTGGGCTCCCAGTTCCTCCATCCGCTTGTCCACATATTTCCCCATGGCGTTGAAGTGTTCGTAAGTCTTGTTCCCGAGCCCAAAGACCTGAATTGCAGTGAGAAGAGGAGAATCCATTCAGGAGTCTGAGCCCAAAGAATCAAAACTTGGGACCAAGTTCCTTCCTGATGGGATGCTCTGCAGAAACCAGTCTTTTCTAGGCATCACTATAAGTTACAAACATCTGACTTATAAACGATTCAATGGAGACACAGTAAGGTAGGCCTTCTAAGAGCTGGAGAAGGGAGAAAATAGGCAAGCAATGGTCCCGATGCCACAGGGGCAACATCAGGGATAAACACTAGCAGGATATAATAACTATCGATATATATAAATCTGTTCTGGACATTTCTACCTTAATAAAAACAGCGAAACTACAAAACCCAGAACCACGAAACTTGGCAACAAAATACATGGTCCTCCCCGCTGTGTTTAGACATAAAAAAAAACAAGAAAAATAAAGTCCTAATTAGAGGGAAAGGAATACCGTATATACTCAAGTATAAGCCGACCCAAATATAAGCTGAGGAACCTAATTTTATCACAAAAAAACTGGGAAAACATTGACTCCAGTATAAGCCGAGAGTGGTAAATTTCAGAAATAAAAATAGATACCAATAAAATTACATTAATTGAGGCATCGGTAGGTTAAACGTTTTTGAATACAGTACAGTCTCACTTATCCAAGCTAAACGGGCCAGCAGAAGCTTGGATAAGCGAATATCTTGGATAATAAGGAGGGATTAAGGAAAAGCCTATTGAACATCAAATTAGATTTTGATTTTACAAATTAAGCACCAAAACATCATGTTATACAACAAATTTGACAGAAAAAGTAATTCAATACGCAGTAATGTTATGTTGTAATTACTGTATTTGCGAATTTAGCACCAAAATATCATGATATATTGAAAACATTGACTATAAAAATGGCTTGGATAATCCAGAAGTTTGGATAAGCGAGGCTTGGATAAGTGAGACTCTACTGTATTTACATAAAGCTCAAATTTAAGATAAGACTGTCCAACTCTGATCAAATCATTATTCTCATCTTCTTCAATGTCAATGTGCTTATGTATCTTTTTAATAATAATAGAGTAAAATAATACATGTAATAATAATAATAATAAATATAGGAAAATTATACAAGTAATAATAGAGTAATATAATAAATGCAATAATAATAAGATCAGTCAAATAATAAATGTATCAATAATAATAATAAAAATAGAGTAAATAAATGTAATAGTAGCAACAATAATAGAGAAAAATAATAAATGTAATACAGTAGTCTCACTTATCCAACACTCGCTTATCCAACGTTCCGGATTATCCAACGCATTTTTGTAGTCAATGTTTTCAATACATCGTGATATTTTGGTGCTAAATTCGTAAATACAGTATTAATTACATAGCATTACTGTGTATTGAACTACTTTTTCTGTCAAATTTGTTGTCTAACATGATGTTTTGGTGCTTAATTTGTAAAATCATAACCTAATTTGATGTTTAATAGGCTTTTCCTTGATCCCTCCTTATTATCCAACATATTCGCTTATCCAACATTCTGCTAGCCCGTTTATGTTGGATAAGTGAGACTCTACTGTAATACCAATAATAATAGAGAAAAATAATAAATGTACCATATATTCTTGAGTATAAGCTGACCCAAATATAAGCAGGACCCTCACCCGAGTATAATTGAGGGGGGCTTTTTCAGTCTTAAAAAAAGGGCTGAAAAACTAGGCTTTTACTCGAGTATATACAGGAATTGTTTTTTCCCCATTGCTGCCAGTTAGAAGGCTAAGCTCCGCCCACTTTGTCTCCTAGCAACCCACTCAGCCATTTAATGGTGCCCAGGGCCTCTTCAATCAGGCCTCTTCTACACTGCCCATAAAATACAGATTATCTGATTTGAACTGGATTACATGGCAGTATAGACTCAAGGCCCTTCAACACAGCTATATTACCAATTTATAATCTTATATTATCTGCTTTGAACTGGATTATCTTGAGTCTGCACTGCCATATAATCCACTTGCATTTTATACAAAAGGGCTGGACGGGGGTTTGTCCAGAGACGAAAGACTATTTTATTTTGTGCTCCATAATTGGACAAAGCGAGCAGCATCTGCGTCGGACCCGTGTCTCCTTCAGTTCGGTCCTGAGAGCCGGCCAGGCTTCTCTTTGCCTCATTACTCCCGGCAATTAAGACCTGAAGCACCGGAAAAGAGCGACTAAATTGGGGCAGCGGATCAGATCGAGACGGATGGAGGCCCAATTATCCGGCCCTCCAAGGAGCCCAAAGAGAGCCATCTGTGTCTATAAATACACACACTGTTTCCTCGGTGATGCAAGCGCTCTGAAACGGCAATGGGTCTCAGGCAGATTTCCCAATCCCCGAGCCTGGGAAAAAGGAACTTTTCTAAGAGACGGCTGGAGGGGTGGGTAACTTGTTTTTGAAAAATCCATGCCGATGTTTTGTGAGCCCGGCATTCCTTTCTAAGTGCTTACAGATTGTCTCTTTCAAGATCCGCTCCAGAATCTTTCGATGTCAGGATGACATTGTTTTGGTCCTCTTTCCCCCCATTTTTTGAAGATAGGGACAACATTGGCCGTCTTCCAGTCTGCTGGGGTTTCTCCTCTTCTCCAGGAAATCTCAAAAAGAATGGCTATGAAGCGATTTCTACTGCTTGTTTTAACATCCCTGGACGGAGCCAACCTGGTCTTGGGGACTTGAATTTGTTTGGAGTAGCCAGATATTCCTGCGCTGCCTCTTTACCTATTCTGTGTCACATTTCCCCATTTGCATCCTCTGCTTCATAATCTGGCCTTCAAAGACTTGAACCCATTTGGACTGACCAGACGGTGCCGGAGACAGGGCTGAGCACCTGAAACACCTATTAGGACACAGAGGGCGGAGCTAGGGAAGGGGGCGGGGCCTCCTTCCAAGAGCCTGAGACAGGGCTGAGCCTCTATACCTCTCCTGAGGCGCCTGTTAGGACAGAGGGCGGAGCTAGGGAAGGGGGCGGGGCCTCCTTCCAAGAGCCTGAGACAGGGCTGAGCCTCTATACCTCTCCTGAGGCGCCTGTTAGGACAGAGGGCGGAGCTAGGGAAGGGGGCGGGGCCTCCTTCCAAGAGCCTGAGACAGGGCTGAGCCTCTATACCTCTCCTGAGGCGCCTGTTAGGACAGAGGGCGGAGCTAGGGAAGGGGGCGGGGCCTCCTTCCAAGAGCCTGAGACAGGGCTGAGCCTCTATACCTCTCCTGAGGCGCCTGTTAGGACAGAGGGCGGAGCTAGGGAAGGGGGCGGGGCCTCCTTCCAAGAGCCTGAGACAGGGCTGAGCCTCTATACCTCTCCTGAGGCGCCTGTTAGGACAGAGGGTGGAGCTAGGGAAGGGGGCGGGGCCTCCTTCCAAAAGCCTGAGACAGGGCTGAGCCTCTATACTTCTCCTGAGGCTCTTGTTAGAACACGGGGGCGGGGTATAGAGGTTCAGCCCTGTCAGGCACTTGGGAAGAGGCCCCGCCCCCTCCTCTAGCCCCGCCCCCTGTGTCCTGGCAGGCGCCTCAGAACAGGGATAGAAGCTCAGCCCTGCCTCAGAGCTCGTAACTCCGCCCATCCCAGTCCTGGCCGCCCATTTGTGGCCCCGCCCACCTCCCCCTCCCAGCCCTGCATCTTGGACTAGGGGAGAGGCTCAGCCTCGCCCTCTTGAGCAGGAGCCACGCCCACCCCTCTAAGCCATGCCCCCTTTTCAGGGAGCACTAATATTTTTTTCTGGAAAGGGGGCGGTAGGCCAAATAAGTTTGGGAACCACTGTGCTAATAATAATAATAATAATTTTATTTTTATACCCCGCCCCATCTCCCCGAAGGGACTCGGGGCGGCTTACATGGGGCCAAACCCAGTCAGCAACAATATAAAAACAAAGCAATAAACCTGATCAAACAAGTCATAAAAAATCACATACAAAATATAATAAAATCTTGGAGTGGATCCAGAGGAACTGGGCCAATAGTGCTAGTTGTCAATATCATCAGGGAGGGGTGGCTATCCAAGTTGTCATAGCCATTAAAGGTGTAGATAAGGGACTATTAATGAATAGGCAACAGGTCGATCCTACTAGATCAGCTGCCAAAGGCCTGTTGGAGGAGCCAAGTTTTTAGGCTAAAAGATCTTTGATTTGGAGGGATTTGCTACGGATCCGGGGAGGTACTAGGCCTTCTCCACCAAGGAACTCCAAAACAACACATCCCAACAGTGGTGATCTAACCAGTCTTAGGAACGAATTGAGATCGGGGCAGGAGGAAAGGACTTACCGCAAACTTGAGGCCGGACAGATCGGCGTCCGTCTCCTGCAGCCAGTCGTAGAAGTCCTGGGCGTTGTCCGTGGGGTCTCCCTCGCCGTAGGTGGCCATGCAGAAGACCGCCAGGGATTTGTCGATCTCGGGGAGGCGGTTCAGGTCAGACTGCGTGGGAAAGGAGGACGGGCAGAAAAGAGCGAATGTCAAGGCTATGAAGTCCCAGCGCAAGTGAGAAATGGAGCAGAAGCATACCATACAGTTCAACCGGAGCACCTAGTGAGTCCTCTCGAGGCATTACTGGATCCTCTAGTGTGATTCATATGGTCAAGTGATGGACAAAGCATGTCACACAGTTACATTAAAGAACGTAGGAAATCTCCAGGCATTGCTAGGTCCTCCAGCGCAACTCTATTGTCAACTGATGGCGGAAGCACACCACAGAGTAGCCTTTGAGGACCTAGCAAAATGTTTAGTGAGGTCCAACGCGGATGAACGAAACCGTTAGTATTGGCCCTATAAGGGATTGGATTGTAGGTTACCTTTAATACAAGCTGAAATGAGAAATGGTGGTGAACATACCAAGTTGTACTCCTCCGGGTCGGCAGACATGCCCCGCATCCCATAGCGATGGGCGTCCTTGGCAAGGCGGTTGGCGAACTCCTCGGCCGTCCCCGTCTGGGAGCCATAGAAGACGACAATGTTTCTTCCCTGAGAAGGAAACATCAAGGACAACCAAGTGAGGCCCTTGGAACCGAGGTTCGAATCCCCAGCAAAAGGTGGGCCGAGCTTTCCTATCTTGAAAGGCAGAAATAGGCAACCAGCGGCAAGATATAGGAGCATTTACCTGCCAATCAACTTTTCCCCTCCCTTCTCAATACAGTTGTACCATGCAGTCAAACCACTTCTTAACTGGACCCAAGCTAATAATAATAATAACAACAACAACAATATATCATCTATATAATACACAATAAATATATAATTATGTCATACACTGTATGTGCATATGATGTTGATATTGTTGTAAGGTGGTGCTAATAATTATATAATTTAGTAGCATTAATTATATGTTGTATGTTGCTGGTAGTGTTGCGGTGTGGTGCGGTATGGTGATGTGTAGTGCTGGTTTTTTGCTGTGCTGGTAATATGACTTATTGTATGTACATATTATTTGTAAACTGCTCTGAGTCCCCTTCGGGGTGAGAAGAGCGGGATATAAATGTAGTAAATGAGTAACTAATAACTAAATAACAACAACAACAACAATTTCTCTTTGTTTCAGCATAGAGTCCTTTGGTGCATGGTAGTGGCTGCTTTTGATCCCTTTTTACACATCTAGAGGATTTTAGATATAGTTTGTGGATACATTTTCTAAAAAGTATCCCAGGAAAATAGGGAATCGGGGTTTTGGAGAGGCATCTATGGCCACCCTACGCTTGCCCTGATCCACATGAAGCAGATGCCGTTCGAGTTTTTCCAAAGGAAAAATGTTTCCATTCTCCAAGGGAGAAGAAATGCATCATGATTTCAACAATGCTTCGTTCCTTCGAATTAATGAATAACACAGTACACAGAGCTGGGTGGTCTTTCGTTTGGGGCTAAACGGTTTCAGGTGGCTCTCCATTGGAAATGCATGCACCTCCTATTTTTGGGGTGCAGGGAAAACAAGGGCATTGTAACGGTCTTTCTGGGTCTGTTTTGAAATGTATTCCATACAAGTCTGAAAAGGAGAGCTTTCATACACCATGGGCGGCATCTGTATAGAATTACAACACAGTTTGAAATCACAGTAATTGCCATGGCTCAATGTTATGCAATCCTGGTGCCTTAAACTACATTTCCCAGGATTCCATAGCACTGAGTCACAGCAATCCAAGTACTATCTATCATACCACATTCCATGTATTTGAATGTGTGTGTTTTTAAAATGTGCTCTTATGGATGTATTTGAACTGTGAGCCGTAAAGAGAGGGGGATAATAATAATAATAATAATAATAATAATAATAATAATAATAATAATAATAATAATCTGGAAATGCAGCAAAGAGTAGGCAAATGAGCAGCACAGGAATGTCTGGCTTAGTGGCTACTCCAAATGGATTCAAGTTGTTGTTATTATTATTATCATTATTATTATTATTATTATTACTATTATTTAGGGAAATGCAGCACAGAATACGATTCAATTTGTTGTTGTTATAATAACAACAACAACAACTTGAATCCATTTGGAGTAGCCAGACATTCCTGTGCTGCTCATTTACATACTCTTTGTTGAATTTCCAGATGATGATGATGATGATGATGATTATTATTATTATTTCTAGTGTAGATTCTCCCCTGGAAGGTAGAGGCACATTTTGATTGATCAATCTATCCATCGATTCCTATTGGAGGCCCTTGAATCATCCCTCCTTTGCATTAAGCACTGCTGTTGCTGCTTTCACCAAACTTACCGTCTTTTTCATTTTTTCAATGAAGCTGCTGTCATTCGTCGACTGTGCTCTGAAAGAGAAAGAAAAAGAGAAGTGTTGGACTCTGAACCAGAAGATGCATGGCCGTCTGTCAAGAGGGTTTGAGTTGTGTAAAAAGATGGGAGGGAAATGTGTTGAAAGAGATCTAGACGTCTTAGTTGACCAAAAACTGAACATGAGCCGCGAGTGTGATGTGGCAGAAAAAATACAAGTGGGGTTTATATATCTGTGGAATAATGTCCAGGGTGGGAGAAGGAACTCTTGTCTGTTGGAGGCAAGTGTGAATGTCACAATTGGCCAGCTTGATTAGCATTGAATGACCTTGCAGCTTCAAAGCCTGCCTGGAGACATCCTTTCTTGGGAAGTGTTAGCTGGCCCTGATTGATTCTTTCTCCCACCCTGGACATTTCACAGATATATAAACCCCACTTGCTTCGTTTGCAACAGACCTCACAACCTCTGAGGATGCCTGCCATAGATGTGGGTGAAACGTCAGGAGAGAATGCTTCTGGAACATGGCCATTCAGCCCGGAAAATTCACAGCAACCTAGTGGTTCTGGCCATGAAAGCCTTTGACAACACAATAATAATAACAATTACAATTGGAGGATGCACCGCCACACTGTAGTACACCACCACGCCGCAACACTACTAGCAATACCACATGCAACACACAATACACAATTATAATAGTGTATTGCTATTATAGGGTTTAGTCTGAACTCTTCCATGTATCTGAATGAGCAGAATGAAGAAGGCGGGGCCTGGAAGACATCTTTCCACCATGTCTCCTGAATCAATGTAATGATATAATAATATATAATAATATTACACTAATACTAATATTATAATATATTGTGTTAATAATAATATTATGATGTAATACAATGTAATAATAATTATAATTCACTATTATAATTATATATTTATATTACATGCAATATTACTAATAATACTGCAATATAGTTGTATAATATAATATATTGTATGTATATACACTTGTAAACCACCCTGAGTCCCCTTTGGGGTGAGAAGGGCGGGATATAAATGCCGCAAATAAATAAATAAATAAATAAATATTAATTGCATTTGAAAGGACAGTCCATTTTGCGATTCAGCTTGAACTCTTTACATCTACTATATTTGAATTTTTTTCCATGTTGAAACTGCAAGCCGCTTCTGGTGTGAGAGAATTGGCCGTCTGCAAGGACATTGCCCAGGGGAGGCCCAGATGTTTGACGTTTTACCATCCTGTTGGAGGCTTCTCTCATGTCCCATCACAGGGAGCTAAAGCTGACAGACAGGAGCTCACCCCACTCTCTGGATTCCAACTGCCAACCTTTCAGTCAGCAGTCCTGCCAGCACAAGGGTTTGACCCATTGTGCTACCAGGGGCTCCAATATATTTGAATGTACAGTAGAGTCTCACTTATCCAAAATAAACGGGCCGGCAGAACGTTGGATAAGCGAATATGTAGGATAATAAGGAGGCATTAAGGAAAAGCCTATTAAACATCAAATTAGGTTATGATTTTACAAATGAAGCACCAAAACATCATGTCGGACAACAAATTTGACAGCAAAAGTAGTTCAATACACAGCAATGTTATGTAGTAATTACTGTATTTACGAATTTAGCACCAAAATATCACGATGTATTGAAAACATTGACTACAAAAATGCGTTGGATAATCCAGAACGTTGGATAAGCAAGTGTTGGATAAGTGAGACTCTATTGTATATTGAATGCAATGTAAAGGGTTGGACACTTCGCTCTGGCTTTTAGTCCGGACACTTTTAATGGATCTGAATGCATCTCTTTGGAGACTCTACTCTGGGGTTGAGTCTGAACTTTAAGGTGCTGAATGTCTTTGTATTTGGATGGGTTGAATGTTTCAAATACAGTAGAGTCTCACTTATCCAACGTTCTGGATTATCCAACACATTTTTGTAGTCAATGTTTTCAATATATCATGATATTTTGGTGCTAAATTCATAAATACAGTAATTACTACATAGCATTAATGTGTAATGAACTACTTTTTCTGTCAAAGTTGTTGTATAACATGATGTTTTGGTGCTTCATTTGTAAAATCATAACCTAATTTGATGTTGGGCTCCGGCCTGTGGCGCAGGCTGGAGAGCAAGCCAGCTGCAACCAGCTGCAATGAATCACTCTGACCAGGAGGTCATGAGTTCGAGGCCCGCTCGGAGCCTATGTTTGTCTTGTCTTTGTTCAATGTTAAAAGGCATTGAATGTTTGCCTATATGTGTAATGTGATCTGCCCTGAGTCCCCTTCGGGGTGAGAAGGGCGGAATATAAATGCTGTAAATGAATGTTTAATAGGCTTTTCCTTAATCCCTCCTTATTATCCAAGATATTAGCTTATCCAAGCTTCTGCCGGCCCATTTAGCTTGGATAAGTGAGACTCTACTGTACATTCAATATCATACGTCTCTTATAGAGTTCAGACACAACCCCGGAGCGGACTGTCCAAGGAGGCGAAATATTGTAGAAGGATTTGTATGCAGGGTGTGGGTCCCAAACTCCAAATAAACCCACCGTTTTGTTCCCCGTTCACTTCCCACAACTGGGATCCTCTCTCCGGAGTTTGGAAAGAGCAGAAGGAGGAGAAGAAAAGGCAAAAGGGAACAAGCTGTCCCGAGTATAGAGATATTGCGAAACCCCGAAACCCTCCAGCAGCTTTTCCGGATTTCCCAGAAGCGAAGGAAAAAACAACAGCCTTGGCATCCCAAGCAAAAGTCCTACAAAAGGAGCCAAGGCGACAACGTTGCCAAAGCAGGGGATTCCACTTACCTCCCGGTGGGCCCCTCTTCTTGGGGGGAGGAATAGGGGCACCCCATGTTTTGCAGAAGGGTCTTTGCGGGGAGATCAAACCCTGCTCCTCATCCCGACCCAGTTCTTTGGCGGGACGGCCCGCCTTTCGTCCCCCAATCCCCAGAGAGCTCTCCTCCGGCACAGTCCCAAGGACTTCAACATCTGGCGGAGGAGGCAGAGAGGAATGGAGAAGAAGAAGAAGAAAGAGAGAGAGAGAGAGAGAAAGAAAGGGAGGGGACAGAGGGAAAGCCACAGGAAGACGACGACAACGACGAATGCATCCTCCCCCTCCCCTCTTTTTTCACCACTTCTGACATTCGAATGTGGGGCCGGGAGAGAGTGCCAGGTTTCCAACGCAACTGGAGTGACATCAGAGCCCTTTTCGAAAAGGATTGAAAGAAAAAGAGTTGCGGACGGGGTGCCATCTCCCCCCCATTTCAAGCAAAGCAGGGAGGAAAAACAAAGTTTTCCTATGTAAGTAGCCTTAAAGCTGCCAAGTTAATCAGTGAGGGTATCTACATAGAGGTAGCCTGTCCTTTGTTGCCTGGAGGCACCCTCTGTTTGGGAGGTGTTAACTGGCCCTTGATTGCTGCAAGTTTTCCGGACTGTGTGGTCATGTTCCAGAAGCATTCTCTCCTGACGTTTCACCCACATCTACAGCAGGCATTCAAAATGTGAGTTACTATATATACTCAAGTTTAAGGCTAGTTTTTCAGCCCTTTTTTTAAGACTAAAAAAGCCCCCCTTGGCTTATACTTGGGTGAGGATCCTGGTTGGCTTATATTTGGGTCAGCTTATACTCGAGAATATATGGTACATTTATTATTTTTCTCTATTATTATTGGTATTATTACATTTTTTATTTTACTCTATTATTATTAAATTTATTATTGTACTCTATTATTGTTGCTACTACAGTAGAGTCTCACTTATCCAAGCTAAATGGGCCGGCAGAAGCTTGGATAAGCGAATATCTTGGATAATAAGGAGGGATTAAGGAAAAGCCTATTAAAAATCAAATTAGATTATGATTTTACAAATTAAGCACCAAAACATCACGTTATAAATAGGCGTAGCTAGACCTCCCCCCTGTATTTCATCCATCATGTATTTTACTTTAATTCTGCGTTTCTTTTTTTCTTTTTCTTTTTTCTTTTTTGCCAAATAAACTTCATTATAGCTTTATGCCCCGCCCCCACCCCCCAAAAAAAGGCCAGCCAGAATCCTGCACGGGATCTTTTTAACAGCTTGTTTATTTTAGCTTCTTTTGTACCGTGGGTTGTATGTTGTATGTATGTCTATGTGCTAAATGTTTTGATACGGCTGATGGGCTAATCAATAAAATGTGATTGATTGATCACGTTATACAACAAATTTGACAGAAAAAGTAGTTCAATACGCAGTAATGCTATGTAGTAATTACTGCATGTACAATTTTAGCACCAAAATATCACAATATATTGAAAACATTGACTACAAAAATGGCTTGGATAATCCAGAAACTTGGATAAGCGAGGCTTGGATAAGTGAGACTCTACTGTATTACATTTTTTTACTCTATTTGTATTATTATTATTATTATTATTATTATTATTATTATTACATTTATTATTTCACTCTGATCTTATTATTATTACATTAATTATTTTACTCTATTTATTATTACATGTATTATTTTCCTGTATTTATTATCATTATTACATGTATTATTTTACTCTATTATTATGAAAAGGATACATAAGCACATTTACATTGAAGAAGATGAGAATAAGGATTTAATCAGAGTTAGACAGTCTCATCATAAATTAGAGCTTGATGTAAATATTCAAAAACATTTAACCTACTGATGCCTCAATTAATGTAATTTTTTGGTATTTATATTTGTGAAATTTCCCACTCTCGGTTTATACTTGAGTCATTGATTTCCCAGTTTTTTTGTGGTAAAATTAGATGCCTTGGCTTATATTCGGGTTGGCTTATATTCGAGTATATATGGTATATTGGAAACTAGGCAAGTGAGGTTTATATATCTGTGGAATAATGTCCAGGATGGGAGAAACTGGCAACTGGCAACCTTAATAATAATAATAATAATAATAATAATAATAATAATAATAATAATAATAATAAACATTTATTTATACCCCACCACCCTTTCCCTGAGGGACTCAAAGTGCAACATGCAAAATACAAAAAGTGCAGAAACAAAACATAAACAACATAATGCCACAATTTCAAATACCCTGATTAAAAGCAGCGAAGTACAGCTTGTTGTTGTAAATTTTAAAATGGTTTTATTAGATATGTTAATTGGGTTTTTATATTGGGATATGATGTTTTAATTGATCATGTATTGCTGTCTGATGTATTTGTATTAATTTTGTATGTTATACGCCACTTTGAATCCCACCCATGGGAGAAAAGCGAGATAGATATTAATAATAATAATAATAATAATAATAATAATAATAATAATAATAATAATTGCTGCAGGTAAAAACAGCAGTATTCGATCTCAGTTGTGTAAAGTGCTTGAATAAAGAATCTGAAGCTCCTCATATGTATTCGTAAAGAATCTAAATATGGTCGAAGGCTCCACAGAAGGAGATGTGGTCACTTTGATTAGCACTGAATGGCCTTGTACTTTCAAAGCCTGGTTGCTTCCTGCCTGGGGGGATCCTTTATCGGGAGGTGTTAGATGGCCATAACATAGCCATACAGCCCAGAAAAATCACAGCGACTCAGTGATTCTGGCTATGAAAGCCTTCAACAACACATTGGCCCTTGTTTGTTTGTTTGCTGTCTGGAGTTCCCTTGTTTTTAAGTAGTGTTCCTGATTTACTGTTTACATCCGTACTGGAGGACCTCGAAATGCCAAAGAAGCCTTCTCTAGGCATTTCCTAGGTCCTCCATTGTAATTCCGTGGTATGTTTCCACTGGAAGTTGACCAGAATCTTGTTGGAAGACCTACAAATGCTGGAAAGGTATTCCCTAGGCATTTTCTATGTCCTCCAGTGTGATTCTGTGGACTTAGAAATGTGAAAAAGGCACTGGATCCCACTCTGGGAAATCTGGGAGAATTCTCATTGTCGGGAATGGGGCAACCTGGGGCAAGTCACACTCTCACACCCCCACGAATCAACCATCCAATTTAAGGCCAAGTTAAATCAGAGACGACAATCAAGCCTAACAAAAACTGTTCATATGAGAGGAAACCCAAAAGCTGTAATCTTCCCTTTCGGACCAAAATAGATGCAACGTTTTAAGCACAAAAACCCAATCCTTGCACACTTTTTCTGTCTTTCTTTATAATGTTGCAGCTAAACCACAAAAAAAAAGACCAATGCAAATCAAGTCGAATGTGGTGAATGGACCCGACCCAGATTACAGGATATTTTCCAACACATGAGAAATCCATTATTATTATTATTACAGTAGAGTCTCACTTATCCAAGCCTCGCTTATCCAAGCGTCTGGATAATCCAATGCATTTTTGTAGTTAATGTTTTCAATATATCGTGATATTTTGGTGCTAAATTCGTAAATACAGTAATTACTACATAACATTACTGCATATCGAACTGCTTTTTCTGTCAAATTTGTTGTAAAACATGATGTTTTGGTGCTTAATTTGAAAAATCATAACCTAATTTGATGTTTAATAGTCTTTTCCTTAATCCCTTCTTATTATCCAAGATATTCGCTTATCCAAGCTTCTGCCGGCCTGTTTAGCTTGGATAAATGAGACTCTACTGTATTATTATTATTAATATTATTATTATTATTACTATTGACACAACGACATAGTCTGACACAGCAAACAAGTTAGATATGCTGGATTTCGTATCACAAGTCGAACACTTCCCAAGCGTTTAGGACTGTGTGACGTATTTTCGGATGATGTGCGCAGATCCCAGTAGGGTGGCCTTTTGCAGTTGGCAGATCGTAATTTTGTCAATGTTGTTGTTGTTGTTGTTGTTGTTATTATTATTATGCCCCCATTAAGGAGACTCAAAGTGGCAAACAATTATTATCTGAGCAAAGCAAATGCAACAGTCCAGACCTCCCCAAATGTCATCTCACACAATTGCAAGGTTCAATGCATTGAAAAAGAGGTTGAACAGCCCTATTTGGGTCCAGAGGCTTTAGCCAAAGTCTGGGGATGCTGGGAGTTGCAAGCCAACACCATCCACAGAGTTTCCAGCCTTGGATTCAAAGACAGCGGCTTGGATAGGGATCAAAAACCATTGACCACACACAACAAGCAACAATTGCATTGCTTCCAGGTCAGTTGGGCAGTGAATCCGCTTTGGATTTTAGCCCGAACATTATGTAAACAAAGAGTCCAAACTCTCCATCTTTATCATTCAGCTTCAGACCTCATTTGAAGGGGAAATCTAACTATGGATTCACTAATATGCTGTATCCTGGCTATCTGGAGATATCTGGGAAAGCCTTGAAAGTGAGAGAAAACTCGCCCTGGATTTGTTGCCCCATTGGAACGGGAGCCATATAAGGGTTTCTAATTTCCCTGAAAAAAAAGAAACCATGCCTCCAGAAGATGCAACGAAGACAGGCAAAGAGAAATCACCCCAGAATTAACTTCCCTGCGGGAAAACCAGTTGTTCCAGCCTATTATCCACCCACAGCCCTGGCATGAAGCGGCGGCTTCAAAAGTGGACCCCAAAGGGAGGCGACGGCAGGAGGTTGTGGTTTCCGCTCTTAAAACCAGTTTTAAGGGTTTTAACTGTTTGTTTTTAATACCGTTGAGGTTTAATTCTATTTTAATGTTTGTACATTTTTGAATTGTAAATTGCATTGAGATGTTTTTAAGGCAGGTCACTTTGAGTCTCCTTAGTGGGGAGAAAAAAATGGGGGTATAAATAAACATAATAATAAACATAATAATAATAATAAGAAGAAGAAGAAGAAGAAGACCGCACTACAAACTAGAGCTGACAGCTGGCACAACAAAACATTGCATGGAAAGTTCCTTGACAAAATTGAAGGAAAAGCTGATAAGGAGAAGACCTGGCTCTGGCTCACGAATGGGACCCTGAAGAAGGAGACAGAAGGCCTGATCCTTGCAGCCCAGGAGCAAGACATCAGGACAAAGGCAATTCAGGCCAAGATCGAAAAATCAGCTGATGACATCTGCCCTTGAGTTTGGCTACTCTGCTGCTGAGTACACATGCCCAGCATAGAATACATCTCACCACGTTAAAACAGTGGATGTGGCTCTTAATGAGACATGCTGCCTTATCACAGGATGTCTACGCCCTGCACTGCTGGAGAAATTATACTGTTTAGCCAGTATTGCACCACCTAATATTCTCCGGGAAGTGGCAACCAGTAATGGAAGGACCAAGGCAGTGACATCTCCGGCCAATCCTCTGTTTGGATATCAGCCAGCAAGCCAACACCTTAAATCAGGGGTCCCCAAACTAAGGCCCGGGGGCCGGATGCGGCCCTCCAAGGTCATTTACCTGGCCCCCACCCTCCGTTTTATAATATAATATTTTTATATCAGTTTTAATAATATAATATATTGTAGATACATATAATATTGATAATAATCTTATGTGATATAATATAATACTAATAGTAATATCATATAATAATATTAATTATATGTTATATATTACATATTATATAATAGTATAGTGGTATAGTTCAATATAGTAATATATAATGCTAATATTGTGTTATGCTAATAATATAATATATTGTATGTACATACAGCTGCTCTGAGTCCCCTTCGGGGTGAGAAGGGTGAGATATAAATGTAGTAAATAAATGCAGTAAATAATTAATTTTAGACTTAGGCTCGGCCAAAGTCTGACATGACTTGAAGGCACACAACAACAACAACAATCCTAATTAACTTGACTATCACATTGGCCAGTAGCAGGCCCACACTTTCCATTGAAATCATGATAGGTTTATGTTGGTTAAAATTGTTTTCATTTTTAAATATTGTATTCTTTCGTTGTTGTTGTTGTTGCACTACAAATAAGACATGTGCAGTATGCATAGGAATTTGTATTTTTTTTTCAAATGATAATTCTGCCCCTCAACAGTCTGAAGGATTGTGGACCGGCCCTCGGCTTAAAAAGTTTGGGGACCCCTGCCTTAAATCAAGAAACAGCTTCCTAAGATCTATAGAGTTACTCGCAGGAACATCTCAGCAAGCGAGAGTCCAAAAGTGGCAGGTGAAAACTCAGAACCTCAATCAGTGGCTGATGCCGGGTGAGAAACTCCCTTCTGGGCACACAGACTTGGAAGTCTGAACAGACTGCGCTTTGGCACCAACAAGATGCAGAGCCAACCTTACGAAACGGTGCTACAAAGTTGAGTCCACGACATGCGAGTGCGGAGAAGAGAAAACCACACACCACTTACTACAATGCAGTCTGAGCCCTGCCACATGCACAATGGAGGACCTTCTCTCTGTGACACCAGAGGCACTCCAAGTGGCCAGCTTCTGGGCAAAGGAAATTTAGCATAATGCCAAGTTTTTATCTTTGCTTGTGCTTTTATATATTACTAGCTGTGCCCAGCCACGCGTTGCTGTGGCGAAGTATGGTGGTATGGGAAATAAAGTATTGAGGAACTGGTGGTAGTTAAGGTAAAGGATAAAGGTTTTATCTTACATTAAGTCCATTATAAATGGGTTATATAGCTGTGTGGAAGGGCCTTGAGTCTACACTGCCATATAATCCAGTTAAAATCAGATAATCTATATTTTATAGGCAGTGTGGAAGAGGCCTAAGTGAGGCCTAACTCTGTCTGTCCCCTGGGCTGAGTGGGTTACTAGGAGACCAAGTGGGCGGAGTTTAGCCTTCTAACTGGCAGCAACTGGATAAAAACAATTATTCCTCTCCCTCTAATTAGGACTTTATTTTTCTTTTCTTTTTGTTGTATGAACGTAGAGGCATGGATGAGGGGTTGTGCTGCCAAGTTTAGTGTTTCTGGGATGTTTGGTTTTGTTGTTTTGTCCTAGGCCGAAATTTCATTACCCTTTTATATATATAGATAGCTGTATTCTCAATTTGCTTCTGACACAATAAATAAATAATAATAGTTGACGAAGGAGAATGAAACGCCCCGAAACGCATCGTTCCGAAGCCGAAAGAAGGGCAAAACATAGACAGCTTAGGGATCCGTCCTTCTGGCGTGACTTACGCGGATGGCGTCTGGATCTTGGCAAAGTCAGGGACCTCTTCTTTCTTCTTGCGGAAGAAAAACCAGTAGGTCAAGAGTCCGATGATGATGGAGAAGAGGAAGACGTCGGTGAGGCTGAAGGGGACTGAGGCCTCGGGGGTCTTGACTGGAGCGGAGTCATCCTTGGACGAAGCTGACCCCATGGCGGAGGGAAAACTGCAAGCGACAAAACGAAGGAGATGGATGAGTATTGTGCTATCAGCATAAAGGCTGCATAAGGGACAGAATATTCAATCCTAATACAGGATGTGTCAGGACATAATACTAATATGTATTCATTCTAATATAGGATGCAATATATATTCTAATATGCCCTCATGTCATCTGTAATTAGCACAACATACCAGTGTAATACATTATAAAATATTCATAGGCATCTAATAAACATAGCTATCCCTTCTATACAGGAATAGGTTATACAAGGCAGGTTACGCAATTCGACTGTTGTGGATTTTAACTTGTATTCTAACTCTGTGTGTTTTGTTCTATGTCTTTTAATACTGTTTTATCTTAATGATGTTGTATCCCACCTTGAAGCGAAGGGAGAGGCAGGTAATAAATTCATTATTACTATTATTATTAAATCATATTATTATTACTATTATTATGCCAAATCACACTCTATTATTAGTACAGTAGAGTCTCACTTATCCAACACTCGCTTATCCAATGTTCTGGATTATCCAACGCATTTTTGTAGTCAATGTTTTCAATACATCGTGATATTTTGGTGCTAAATTCGTAAATACAGTATTAATTACATAGCATTACTGCGTATTGAAGTACTTTTTCTGTCAAATTTGTTGTCTAACATGATGTTTTGGTGCTTAATTTGTAAAATCATAACCTAATTTGATGTTTAATAGGCTTTTCCTTGATCCCTCCTTATTATCCAACATATTCGCTTATCCAATGTTCTGCCAGCCCGTTTATGTTGGATAAGTGAGACTCTACTGTACTACTATTATTATTGTTACTTTTATTACTATTGATAGGGCAAGTTATACTATTACAAATATTATTATTACTATTGCTATTATTTTAATACTATTATCAGGGCAAGTCACACTATTATTATTACTATTTTCCACTTTCCTCTCTCAAAGCTGCTAACAATGCTAAAAAAAAAATACAACTTCCTGAGTTAAGTTGCTGGCTCACAAAGGTTCTGGAAATAATGAATATGGACAAATTGACATACTTACTAAAAATAATTATGGAATTCCAAGAAAGCAAACAAATTGGGATCCGGTAATAAACTATTTGACAGAAATACAAATGAAGGTGCTAATCTAATCTATACAGAAGGCTTGCAGATACAAAGTGAAGGCAAAGAAGACGCTGACACTTAGTAGAGAGAAGAAGCAAAAATGACTAAAAAGAAGAAAAACAAACTCTTTAAAGTAACTGTGTATGAGATGGAAGTCTTTATTTTTACATTTTTTAATTATTATTATTTTCATTTTTTTCTTTCTTTTCCCCCTTTTTCTTTTCCTTTTTCTTTGTAGTCTATTCCTTTTCCTTCACCTCTTTCTTTGGAATTCATTGTTCTCACACTTTCACTGTAAACCTTTTAGTTGAAAATCTAATAAAATTATATAAAAAAAATACAACTTTCAACGTTCAACGTATAAAAACCCAAAATAGAATTCAACATTTATTAAAAATAAATGTGTGTGCATGTATATACATATACATACACATATACATTGTGTGTGTGTATTGATCTATCCCGCGATCCTAAGCCTCATCCCACTGTTTACACAGAAGGAAAATATCAACAGCCCCCATCACTTTAAAAGCAAAACCATTACAAACACACAGAGGGTTAAGTATTTCCCAAAGTTTCAAGAGACAAGGCAAAGGAGACTGGATGCCCTAAGAGGAGGAATTAGGTGGATTTATTGGGGTCAGAGAGGCAAATATGAGTGGCGTTTCCCCACTGCGGTTTCTTTGCAGGTTGAGCAGCCCTGTTTGCAATGCAAGGCTATTTCAGGTGCAGCTTGGCGTCAGTGGGACAATTAAGAGACATTAGCTCTGCACAAGAGCCGCCTTCTCCAATGGAGATACCATGCAACCGTCTCAATAAACCGGTATTTTGAGGGCTGGGGAGGAGGAGGAGGAGGAGCGGCAGCATTACAGAAGCATGACAAATCCATCCACGGAGGAGTGGTTGAGAAATCCCACTCAGGACTGGGTGAAAAGCCATGTGGTGAGGCAACAAACAGCACGTCATAGCTAACCCTCCTTTGGAACGGCAGGGATTGATTCCATCAGAAGAGAATCCGAGTGGGAAGGGACCCCAAAGGCCATCCAGTCCACCCTGTATGATGGTTTGTACATTTGTATATATCTCTCTCTATATCACAGAATTCTAGCATTGGAAGATACCTCTAAAGGATATCCCGTCCAACACCCTTCTGCTGTAAAGGACACAATCAAAGCCCACCCGACAGATGGCCATCCAGGCTCTGTTAAAAATAGATGTCATTTTACCATTGCTGGTGGACTTGCAACAAAGCAAAAGAATTTTGGAATATTTATTTATTTATTTTTCAAACTTATATGCCGCCACTCCCCTAGGGCTCGGAGCGGCTTACAAGAACCGGCTAAAATCAACAATTTAAAGAACATCTTAAAAACATCTTTAAAAACATCTTAAAAACATACTAAAAGCACCTTTTAAAACATCAACAACAGAACTCAAAAGCCTGTCGAAACAGCATGATGAAAATCTGAAATTTTTAAGAAAGAACTACCCTATAAAACCAGAGGTTTATCTTTTGGGCATTTTGGACAAAGACATTTTTCAGGATACTAATAAAGAAAAATTAATCATATTTTTATCAACAGCAGCGAGAATGGTCTTTTGCAAAGATGTGGAAGATGGAGAAGATACCGGATAGAGAAGACTGGTTAAACAAAGTATGGGAGATTAAAGATATGGATCAGCTAACATATTACAGTAGAGTCTCACTTATCCAACACTCACTTATCCAACGTTCTGGATTATCCAAGCCATTTTTGTAGTCAATGTTTTCAATACATCGTGATATTTTGGTGCTAAATTCGTAAATACAGTAATTACTACATAGCATTACTGTGTATTGAACTACTTTTTCTGGCAAATTTGTTGTATAACATGATGTTTTGGTGCTTAATTTGTAAAATCATAACCTAATTTGATGTTTAATAGGCTTTTCCTTAATCTCTCCTTATCATCCAACGTTCTGCCGGCCTGATTACATTGGATAAGCGAGACTCTACTGTACCTATTTTTATTTCTGAAATTTACCAGTAGCGGCTTATACTTGACTCAGTGTTTTCCCAGTTTTTTAATGGTATAAGCCTCGGCTTATATTCAGGTTGGCTTACACTTCAGTATATACGGTATTATTATTATTATTATTATTATTAAAAGCAATTATAATACTATGTAAAACGATTTTTGTTCCTGGGTTATAAATATCATTTCCTAAATTGGTTCTATCACAAAAACATGGGAAAAGTTATTTTCTTTTTGCGGGGCACATTTTACTCTAGTTTTCCAATGACTATTTCATCGAGCCTCAACCAATTCAACCTAGTTTGAGGCAGCCCCAAAACAAAGTTTCTGGAGTAGGACAACGACTTTCAAAATAAGGACAGCATAATTAAACGGGAACTAATACTTTCAAACCAGGAAGAGAACTAAAAATAATTTGGTCAAATTTTGTTATATAAAGATCATTGGTCGCCATCTGGATTGCATTGTACTCAATAGGATAATCTTTCCGAAAACGGAGCCAGCTTGTTTTCTATCTCTCAAAACCCATGCAAGTCACACTGAAAGAACAGAGACTGCTCCCTTTGTGTTTGAAGAGGTTGCCGAATGTTTCATTTCGAAATCGGTTTGTTTGAGAGCGCCCATTTTCGAGGTTGCCGCGACACCTCTCCCCATTCAAGCCGAGGATAATGGAAAATCATGCCAACCGACACATCGACTGGACCACTCTTTGGGCCTGTTGCTTTGTGCTCCGGGAGCACATCCCTTGCCGATTGCTTTTCCAAGAGGAAAAGAGGACTATTTGTTCAGATAACCCACTCCTCCTTCCCTTTTGTTTCCCCCATTTCTAGTCCCCTTAAACGACCTTCATCCCTATCTCCGTGCTTATGATTATCTTCTCTTTCCACAAGAGTTGAAGAGTCCAACTCTTACGTAAAGCTCTGAACTGAGTTTCGCAATCTTCGACGAACAATACAGTTCCAAGAGGTTGGATTTTTGGATGTTAAACCGAGCTTCTGTTCTCAAAGGCAGTCTACCTGTCCTCCTCTTCTCCTTCCTAATTTCCCAGGCATCTTTCTCTTTTCCAGAGTGTCTTGCCTCCTCCTGATATGTCTCAATGGGTCCATGACTGTGATTGTTTATTTTATTTATTGCCAATTTTAACCAAATTGTTTTGTATTGTTTTAATGATAATAATAATAAAACTTTATTTATACCCCATTTATACCCCACGGGGACTCGAGGCAGCTCACATGGGGCAAGGCTCAACTAGCACAATTTACAAAAACAGCAGAAAAACATTAAACAATATACAAAAAATAGTAAAACACTGTAAAACAATAAAGCAAGAGTTAATACAGCAGCAAATCAATCAACCACCAAGTACAATTCAGTCGACTTCATTGGTGGGGGGACTGCAGCAGCAATATTAAAAATGATGCATTATAATGATGCGCTTTTGCTGTATTAAGTTATTGTATATAGTTTTGAACTGATTGGAAACTGCCCTGAGTCCCTTCGGGGAGATAGAACGGTATACAAATAAAGTTTTTATTATTACAGTAGAGTCTTACTTATCCAACATTCTGGATTATCCAACCCAGACTGCCTCCCGCTCGGATCCACAGCTGTTTCTCTGGGCAGCAAGGACTGAACTTTTTACGTATTTAATTTCTAACAATGAGGTTATTGTACGTTCATATTATGCAATTCTCTATTTACTTGTAGTCAATTTTAGTAGCCAATTATTATTATTATTGTATGACACACCAAACAAGATAGATATGCTGGATTTCGTATCACAAAATCACAAGTCGAACACTTCCCAAGTGTCTAGGACTGTGTGGTGTATTTTCGGATGATGCACGCAGATCCCAGCAGGGTGGCCTTTTGCAGTTGGCAGATCGTAATTTTGTCAATGTCTATTATTATTATTATTATTATTATTATTATTATTAGCAACATTTATATCCCGCCCTTCTCACCCCAAAGGGGACTCAGGGCAGCTTACAAGTGATGTGTACATACAATTATATTATTAACATAGCACAATATAAGCATTATAAGTTACTATACTGTACTGTAACACTATATTGTAATATTATTAGTAATATTACATGTAATATAAATATACAATTATAATAGTGTATTATTATTATTATATTGTACTGCATTATAACATTATTAGCCAATGTTTTTGTAGTCAATGTTTTCAATACATTGCAATGTGTTGGTGCTAAATTTGTAAATACAGTAATTACTACAAAACTTTACCGTGTATTGAACTGCTTTTTCTGTCCAATTTGTTGTATAGCATGATGTTTTGGTGCTTAATTTGTAAAATCATAACCTAATTTGATGTTTAATAGGCTTTTCCTTAATCTCTCCTTATTATCCAACATTTTTGCTTATCCAACGTTCTGCCGGCCCATTTATATTGGATAAGTGAGACTTTACTGTATTATTATTAATGTGAAAGGGACCTGGGAGACGTAGTAGACCCTATGCCAGACATGGCCCAACTTCAGCCCTCTGGGCGTTTTGGACTTCAACTCCCACAACTCCTAACAGCCGGTAGGCAAATATTATACACAGTCAGCATAATATTATACATTACTGATGCTATTTCTTGCTCCTGGAGTAAAACCTATGGAAGTTGCAAAAGCAAACGTTTCAAAAGACAGGCCATATTGATTGAGAACTGGTTCGATTTGTTGTATTCCTTTCTGAAAGGTTTTCTCCCTCTGGCCATTTTCCGCCCTGAAGAAGAAAGAACGAGCCAAACCGGCTCAGAGGATGGAGGATCACTTGCCGGAGAAAATCCCATGAAACTCGCAAGGTCACCACAAGTTGACAGAGACAGGCAAAGGCATGTACAATCCGCCCTTGGTCCCCTCTTCATGCAATATTCTGCACACAGAACCCCCACGACCAGCAAAAAATGCTGGAGGTCTTTTGGAGGGATTTATAGTTGTAGTTCACCTACGTCCAAAGCACACCATGAACCCAAACAATGATGGACCTGGACCAATCTTGGCATGCATACCCGATATGCCCATTTTGAATATTGGTGATTTTGAGGGGAATTGGCCTGGACATTTTGGAGTTGTAGGTACTTGGATTTATAGTTCACCTACAATCACTCTGAACTCCACCACAGATGGCATTGGACCAAACTTGAGACACAGAGCCCCCATGACCAGTAATATATTGTAATATATATATATATATATATATATATATATATATATATATATATATATAAAAATATTATATTATTGTATTGTATTATATATTGATATTATATTGCATTATGATTTATTAAATACAATATATCATAATGCAATATAATATCAATATATAATACAATACAATAATATAATGTAATACAATATAATATATATAATACAATACAATATATTACAATTGGTGCAGGTTATTGTTTATTGATGTATTGTATATTGTTATTGCTTTGTATTTGATATTTCTGTGAGCTGCCCCGAGTCTCCTCCAGGGGAGATGGTGGTGGGATACAAATAAACTTATTATTATTATTATTATTATTATTATTACTATATAAGAATATTATTATAATAATAATACAATCCAATAATAATATAATAATATAATGCAATACAATACAATATAATAAATACTGGAGGTCTTTGGGGAAAATTCACCTTGATTTGGGGAGTTGTAGTTCACCTACATCCAGAGAGCACTGTGAACTCAAACACTGATGGATTTGGACCAAACTTGGCACACAGACTTGAAATCCCAAAATTTAATTATTGGAGGGGTTTGGAAGGAACTGACCTTCCTTTCTGGGAGTTGTAGCTCACGCACAACCAGGGAAATTGTGACCTCCACCGATGATGGATCTGGACCAAACTTGGCACACAGAAGCCCCATGACTAACTCAACCTACTGGAGGGCTTTGAGGGGACTGACACACCATAGTGGGAGTTGTGGTTTACCCTACATCAAGAGAGCACACTGAACCCCACCAGTGATGCATCCATAGCAAACCTGCCCAACATAACAAACTTTAACAACTGATGGAGCTTCTGGGGGTGAACCTGGCATGATGTCAGTCGTAGTTAATCCACAATCTTATGTATTTTGTACAAGTAAAACACTGACATTCAAATACTCCAGGCAATGCTGGGTACCCAAAGTAGTATATATACATAATATTATATATATATAATATAATATATAATATACTAGCTGTGCCCGGCCACGCATTGCTGTGGCATTGTCTGGTGGTGTCTGTATTTTATAGGCAGTGTGGAAGAGGCCTAAGTGAGGCCTAACTTTGCCTGTCCCCTGGGCTGAGTGGGTTGCTAGGAGACCAAGTGGGCAGAGCTTAGCCTTCTAACTGGCAGCAATTGGATAAAAACAATTATTCCTCTCCCTCTAATTAGGACTTTATTTTTCTTTTCTTTTTGTTGTGTCAACCTAGAGGCATGGATGAGGGGTTGTGCTGTCAATTTTTGAGGTTGTGCGGTGTTTAATTTTGTTGTTTTGTCGGTCGCCAGGATTCCATCACTCTTTTATATATATAGATAATTTTACATATTTTTATATAACATAATCTTGTCTCCTTGCACCAGCTGAAGGCCCCTCCCACCAGTAACATGCTATGCTAATTATATATGTATATATATGTGTGTGTGTATATGTATATATATATACAGTATACAATATAATTTACAATAATATATGTTATAATATATTGTATATGCATATAATATTAATAATATTATTTTGTAATACAATATAATAATATTTATTACATGTAATATTACTAATAATATTACAATATATTAATATACTACAATATAGTAATTTATTGCCAGTATTGTGCTGTGTTAATAATATAATATTGTATATAAATGTAATTTGTAAGCCACTCTGAGTCCCCTTCGGGGTGAGAGGGGTGAGAAGGGAGGGATATAAATATATTAAATAAAATTTAGCTTTTAGAAGGGTGAACACCCCTGTGATGTTTATTTTTCAGTCTGACTCTGTTCAGGAAATTTCACTTCACTTTCTGTCATTTGACAATTGGATTCTGGAAATTTTTGGCTTGTTGTAGAAACAAGGGTTGGAGAGAAAGCTTCGGTGGAAGCACATTTTCCCCAGGATAATAATTCCTGTTGTCTCAGCCCTGTTCTTGACTACAAGTCTTTTGCAAGTTGGACATTTGTAACTCGAGGACAGCCTGTACAAACCAAGCGACTTGCTTTTGGAGAGGCAAACAGTGTCTTTCTCTGAACTTTACCACTCCTTGTCCACACGCTCCTAATTCCAGGGAAAAGTTCAGCACATTCCAGGAGACAAGCCAAGTTCAGCGGCCCAAAGAGAGAGAGAGAGAGAGAAGGTACAATCCTGCAAAGTCAAGGCCGAGAGATAGCACCAGATTGGCCAAAAATTGGCTAAGTGGGCCGGGAAAAGGGGAGACCTGGGGCAAAGAAGCCCATCCCAAATCGGTGCAGTTTCTATGCTCCTTCCAACCAAAAGCTGTGCCAAAACACTACTCCTCAAAGAGGGAAAAAACAAAACACTTCAGGCTCCAAGGGGAATTATATAACAAGGACGGAGCTGCCAAACAACGGGGAGGTGAAAGAATCCAGTTTTTCTCAGGACTGCCAATGAGAGGCCCAGGAACAAATGTGGGCTTGCCAAGCAAAGAGACACACTGGATAGAATTAATGCCATTTGATACCACTTTAGCTGCCCTGGCACATTGCTATGGAAAGTTGGGAGTTGTAGTTTGGTGGGAAATGGTCTTCCATACCAAACGAGTCTTATCCTCAGAGGTTGTGAGGTCTGTTGGAAAATAGGCATAGATATATAAACCTCACTTGCCTAGTTTCCAACAGACCTCAC
This sequence comes from Anolis carolinensis, assembly GCF_035594765.1. NCBI lineage: Eukaryota > Metazoa > Chordata > Lepidosauria > Squamata > Anolidae > Anolis > Anolis carolinensis. The sequence continues at coordinate 20,506,222 of NW_026943818.1, forward strand.
AACCTCTGAGGATGCCTGCCATAGATGGGGGCGAAACGCCAGGAGAGAATGCTTCTGGAACATGGCCTGACAGCCCAGAAAACTCACAGCAACCCAACAACAATAGGGAAAGTAGGAAGGAAAGAGCCACAAAGAGAGTGTAGCCATGGAAATATTGTGAAGTATGCCTTTTCAGAGCTGGAGAAGGGAGAAAGTAAGCAAGCAGCAGTCCCAATGATGCCCTCTACACTTATACAGGAATGAGCTGAAATATTATGGCATTCCTAGTACTGAGATTATCCCCCACCTCTTCAATTTCCTTCTAGTATTTCAAGTACTTGGAAAGAACTTGGAAGGTTTACGAGTCCCTTCGGGGAGATGGGGCGGGGTATAAGAATAAAGTTATTATTATATTATTATTTACTACTGTTTAGATGATAACTTCCATGTTGACTGGAGGATTCTCGCTATTTGTACTCCCCAAATTGTACCATTTCCAAGCTTCCCCCAGACAGGTGTGGGGGAGACTACAAATCCCACTTCATAAACTTCAGTGGGATGATGCAAACTGTAGTCCAACTTCACTTTCCCGGGCACAGAATTGTCATAGGCTGACACAATTTCCTTTTTTTTTTAGTAGAGCAGACGAGCTTTCAATAAACTTATGAACAGATTTGGAAAAGGAAAGTGAATGAGTCACTCAAAGAACGGAAGCAGTGTTGTCGCCAAAGTGATTTTTCACAAGGCATTTCAACTGTTTATGAAATCCTTGCTCCAGGAAAGTTAACACGTGTGTAATATTCAATGCTCACTAGGTCAAGGGGCTCAGACTCCTTTAGTGAAGAGCTTCCTGTGCCACAGCAACAATATTTAAAAATTCTAGAGAATGTTACAAAACCATAGTTATTCCTAATTCACACAAAGCACGGCTCTTCTTCAGAAGGAACCAAGAGCCTTAATTACACAACCTGATCCACCCAAGCAAGACTCCAAGATAACTTCAATGTCCCAATTCAGTATCTCCGCCTTTTAATCTAAATTCCCAATCTTTGTACGTGTCTGAGATTACCTCCAATTGGAGTGCAAGCTTTGGTGTCCTGAATTCTAACTCCCACAAGAAGATGACTAGTCCGGCACAAGGCCTACAGCTCCTATAATCCTATAATCCTCCGCCATACAGAATGGCATCTGGGAGCTGCAATTCTCCAGAAGTAACTTTTCCAAGATGTGCCAACAGCTACTGCAGCTCCTCTTTGAGCAAACCATGACAAAAAACAGAAGATGTTATACAACAGATTGAGTTAGTCCAAAAAAGAGCCACCGCCATGTTAAAAGCTTCCTGTTTGTCGTAATGCTAATGCCAAACAGAATTAACAGCATAATCCCAGCAGTAATTGAGAAAATGATACTTTTTAAAGGCAGTGATTGACACACGTCCTAGACACCTCCCATCCCAAAAGAAAATCAGTTATAACACTATGTAACACCATTTTTGTTCCTAGGTTATAAATGTCATTTCTTAATTGGTTCTATCATTAAAACATAGAAAAGGAGAGACAACTTGCTGCACATTTTGCTATAGTTTTACAATCAGTATCTTGTAAAGTCTTAACCAATTCAAACTAGTTTGTGGCAGCCACAAAAACAAAGTCTCTGGAGTATAACAACTACGTACAGTAGAGTCTCACTTATCCAACATAAATGGGCCGGCAGAAGCTTGGATAAGCGAAAATCTTGGATAATAAGAAGGGATTAAGGAAAAGCCTATTAAACATCAAATTAGGTTATGATTTTACAAATTGAGCACCAAAACATCATGTTATACAACAAATTTGACAGAAAAAGCAGTTCAATACACAGTAATGCTATGTAGTAATTACTGTATTTACGAATTTAGCACCAAAACATTGCAACATTAACTACAAAAACAATGACTACTAAAAGGCAGACTCTGTTGAATAATACAAAACATTGGATAAGTGAAGCTTGGATAAGTGAGACTCTACTTTCAAAGTAAGGACTGTGCAATTGAACAGGAAATAACACTTTCAAACCAGGAACAGAAAAGGTTTCAAATTTTGTTACATAGTGTAATGAAGACGTTTTAATAGTTCATGAAATCTCCGCTTCAGGAAACTAGCATACAATGTTCACAAAAGCAAAGGGGCTCAGACGTCTTTAGTTAAGAACTTCCTGTGCCAAAGTGTCAATATTAAAGAATCTGGTCTACAAGACTAGGCAATAAGTTAGAAATCCACAGATATTTGCAGAGACAAAGCCTGATTCTTCTTCAGGAAGAAGCAATGTTTCTGAATTACATGACCTGCAATTCTAAGCTTTGAGGGGCCATGAAGGAAAGTTACTTTTCTAAGAGTTGGTAATTATTTATTTACGCTATTTATACCCTTGCCTTTTCTCAACCTGGGAGGGGACTCAAGGTGGTAGGAGAAATCCATTAGAAACTAGACTTTCAGATTTCTTAAGAAGTTTAAAGAAGGCTTCAGATTTGGAGTCCATCTTTGTCCAGAATGTTCCTTGTAATTGATTGGCCTAAAAAAATGCTTCAAGTTTTTTTTTACTTTTTGAGAGTAAAGACAAAGGTCTGCTCTGTCCATTTCACATCCATGGATCCTACATTTATGCATTTTCTAAAGAGCAAGATACAGGTTGTGAACTGTTGCCACGTTGAATGGGAGACCTCCAGATCTCCCAATGTTCAACCTTCCTGCTTGAGTCTTAAAGACGCCTCTTTGATGTGAGTGCGTCCATCTAAAATGCCTCCTTCCTGCTGCCTTCTACCTTCATGAGCCGGGTGGTTTATTCCAATGGGTCTGATGTCCAAACCGTAACAGCCTCAATTGAGTCATTTTGTCTTCTAGGGAGAGTTTCACCCTGATTTGCTCTAGGACACATCAATTTGTCTTTCTAACCATCCTCAGTATCCACAAAATTATCCTTCAAGAAGAACTGACTTCCTTCTTGATCCATTTTCTTCATTTTCACATCCATAAAAACTGAAAATACAACAGCATGGACCATCCTTATGTTAGTCTCTGAAGACGTGAGGGTCTTGCTTGTCTCATTCCTTCCTAGCTGCTCCGTCTTCTTCTGATATCTTGATGGCAGTTTCCCTTCTGATTCGTGACTTGAGTGAAGATGTGGACAATCTTTAACTAATGCTTCAAGCCAGTCAAGTGCAGACTTTTGGATCTTGACTTTCATAATCTGACTCTTGCAGCACAGACCACTTGTTCCCCTACCACATCATTGATTCCGTGCAAGTCGTAATGTATTGCCATCAGATCTTTGGGATGGGATATATAAAAACGTGGAACATTCCAAAAGGGTTTGTTCTTGTGACTTGTTTTCTCTTGAAACACTTCACCATACTTTGTTTGTATGCCCTCAATCTGATAATATACAGATGAAATACAGGAATTTTATTTCTTCAGTGTTCTCAATGGCAAAGGTGTTATAAAATCCCATATCTTCTGAACACCCCTTCTTTCAGTAAGACTCTTGCAAATTTTATTCTTGAGATTAGTAACTTTTCAGTATGCTTTCCTTTCTACCTGTGACTTCCTCTTGTTATATATGCCTGTCTTGTGATTTTGTTGTCATATGCCAATAAAGGCCGTGCGTGTGTAACTACAGGTTGCAGATCCCTTTATCTAAAGCGCTTGGGATCAGAGGTGTTTTGGATGCCTTCCCTGGATTTGGAAAGAGCTGGATGCCAAAACACCGCCCCCTTGCCTTTTCAAACAAGAGAAGCCAGGACTGAAAGCTCCAGACTATAACTCCCAGCCAAAGAGTTGCAGGCCAAAAGGAATGGCTTCTATTTGCTCTCACCATTCAAAAAATTTCTTCGTATTGTATTTCTTCCTCCAGGCCCTTCTCATTCCTCCTGTCCCCGAAGGACCAATAAAATCCCAAGAGTACCCAGAGGCCAGTCAGAAATGCAAACACAATTATATTTTAAGGTTCTGTAAATTGTACTGTTTTTGAGTGTCTTAGGCTTCTTTGAGTCTAGTTTTAAAAGAGGAATGTGGGATATCGACATTTATAATAATAGTAATAATATTAACAGCTTTCTTCCATTTCCTATTCCAAGAAGAGTCCCAGACAAATTAGTTTCAATCCCTCACAATAAAAGGGATGCAGATTCTGTGCAATTCTCTTTCCAATAGCTGAACAAAAACTCAAGCGTTAAGTGTCTTCTGGCAAAAAAAAGGACACAGGAATCTAATTCATCAGTCCACCCATCAAAAAAATAACCAACTGAACCAAGCAAGAGCATCTGGCCTTTTCATTACACTATATCACATGATTTGTGTTCCTGGGTTATAAATGTCTATCATAACTGGTTCTATCATAAAAACATGGGAAAAGTTTATTAAACTGACAAAACTTTTTTTTTTGTGGGACACGCTGCAGAACATCCTTAATAACTCATCGAATCTTAACCAACTTCACATAGTTTGTGGCAGCCACAAAAACAAAGTTTCTGAAGTATAACTACTTTCAAAGTAAGGATTGCACAATGAAACAGGAAATAATTGGTTGCTGTGAGTTTTCTGGGCTGTATTGGCTGTTCCAGAAGCATTCTCTCCTGACATTTCATCCACATCTATGGCTGGCATCCTCAGGGGGTGTTGAAAACTAGGCAAGTGGGGTTTATATATCTGTGGAATGTCTAGTTGAGAGAAAGAACTCTTGTCTGCCTTCTACAGATATATAAACCTCACTTGCCACTGTGTATGCCTGCCATGGATGTTGGCGAAACGTCAGGAGAGAATGCTTCTGGAACATGGCCATACAGGCCAGAAAACTCACAGCAACTCAATGAATCCAGCCATGAAAGAGTTTGACAACACAGGAAATCATTTCAAACCAGGAACAGAAGGGTTTTTTTTTCAAATTTTGTTATAGTGTTATTGTTGTCAATATGACATTTGCACTCCTCTTTCCTCTGTGAAGAGAGACCAAAGCAGCTCATGACTGCTTATTAAAAAGAACCCAGGAGGCCATAAAAAAAAAAAACGAAGACCCCCCTTAATGCAAAAAGGAAGTCAGGAATATTGCTAAGACTCTTCTCAATACAAAAAGGAAGTCAGGAATATTGCTAAGACCCTCCTCAATACAAACAGGAAGGAAGTAATAGAGCCAAGACCCCCCTCAATACAAAAAGGAAGCCAGGAATAGAGCTAAGACCCTCCTCAATATAAAAAAGGAAGCCAAGAGTAGAGCTAAGACCCTTCTCAATACAAAAAGGAAGTCAGGAAAATAGCTAAGACCCCCCTCAATACAAATAGTAAGCCAGGAATATAGCTAGGACCCTCCTCAATATAAAAAGGAAGCCAGAATAGAGCTAAGACCCTCCTCAATATAAAAAAGGAAGCCAGGAATATATTAAAACCCTTTCCAATACAAAAAGGAAGTCAGGAATATTCCTGAGACCCTCCTCAATACAAACAGAAAGGAAGTAATAGAGCTAAGACCCCCTCAATACAAAAAAGGAAGCCAGGAATATCGCTAGGACCCTCTCCAATACAAAAAGGAAGGAAGGAATAGAGCTAAGACTCTTCTCAATACAAATAGGAAGTCAGGAATAGAGCTAAGACCCTCCACAATATAAAAAAGGAATCCAGGAATATAGTTAAGACCTTTTCAAATATAAAAAGGAAGTCAGGAATATAGCTAAGACCCTCGTCAATATAAAAAGGAAGGAAGTAATAGAGCCAAGACCCTCCTCAATACAAATAGGAAGCCAGGAATAGAGCTAAGACCCTCCTCAATATAAAAAGGAATCCAGGAATATAGTTAAGACCTTTTCCAATACAAAAAGGAAGTCAGGAATATTCCTAAGACCCTCCTCAATACAAACAGAAAGGAAGTAATAGAGCTAAGACCCTCCTCAATACAAAAAGGAAGGAAGTAATAGAGCTAAGACCTTCCTCAATACAAATGGGAAGCCAGGAATAGAGCTTAAGACCCTTCTCAATATAAAAAAGGAAGGAATATAGCTAAGACCCCCCTCAATGCAAATAGGAAGGAAGTAATAGAGCCAAGACCCTCCTCAATACAAATAGGAAGCCAGGAATAGAGCTAAGACCCTCCTCAATATAAAAAAGGAATCCAGGAATATAGTTAAGATCTTTTCCAATACAAAAAGGAAGCCAGGAATAGAACTAAGACCCTCCTCAATACAAATAGGAAGCCAGGAATAGAGCTTAAGACCCTTCTCAATATAAAAAAGGAAGGAATATAGCTAAGACCCCCCTCAATGCAAATAGGAAGCCAGGAATAGAACTAAGACCCTCCTCAATAGAAAAAGGAAGTCAGGAATATAGCTAGGACCCTCGTCAATATAAAAAAGAAGGAAGTAATAGAGCCAAGACCCCCCTCCATACAAAAGGGAAGTCAGGAATGGAGGTAACACCCTCCCCAAGACAAAAATATAGCCAAGACAACCCTCAAAATACACAAATGGCACCCCGCCCCCCAATCTAACTCCCACAATGTCCCCCATTAAGTCAAAAGTCCGGCCCTTGATTCCCTTCTTTCCCCCCAAAAGAGCACCCCGGAACCAAAGACCCCCGGAACCCCCAAGCCGGGCTCCAATCCCCCTTCAGGCCCTCACCGGGAGACGCTCCACTGAGCCAAAGAGGACACCCGACGTCGAGCGGCGAGAGAGAGAGACAGCTGCGCAGGCTCCGATGCCTCCCAGAAAAGGGCCCCAGGGGGCGGGGCTACGGCTACGGAGCGTACCACTGCGCCGGGAGGGGGAGAACAGGGATAAAAAAAAACCCGCAGCCCCCCCCCCCCACTCCACTCCCCGCCCTCCCTCCTATTTTGGTCCCCTGCCTTTTTCCTTTTGCTTCCCCCACACAAAGGGTTGACGAGGGGAACCATTCCCCTTAAAGGGAAGTCGAGACTCACCGCTGAACACCCCTCTCCTCCCGCAGTGGTAGGCCCCACACAGTGCTCAGCTGACAGGAGGGAAGGGCGGCTGTGGTTTTGCGCATGCGTACTAGCGAAGGAGGAGGGAGGATTAGAGAGCTTGCCCTTTCAGAGGGATTCCTGGCAAAACTGGGCATAGCTTGAAAAAGTTACTTTTCCCGAAGACAACTGTGTGTGTGTGTGTGCATATGTATGTATGTATATATGTATGTATACATAAATACATACATGCATACTGTGTGTGTATATATGTATATGTATGTGTGTATATTTATGTATATAGGTATGTGTGTATATTTATGTATATATATATGTGTGTATGTATATATGTATATGTATATATGGATATGTGTGTGTATATATACAGTAGAGTCTCACTTATCCAACGTTCTGGATTATCCAACGCATTTTTGTAGTCAATATTTTCAATGCATTGTGATATTTTGGTGCTAAATTTGTAAATACAGTAATTACTACATAGCATTAATGTGTAATGAACTTTTTTCTGTCAAATTTGTTGTATAACATGATGTTTTGGTGCTTAATTTGTAAAATCATAACCTGTTTTGATGTTTAATAGGCTTTTTCTTAATCTCTCCTTATTATCCAACATAATTCGCTTATCCAACATTCTGCCGGCCCGTTTATGTTGGATAAGTGAGACTCTACTGTATATATATATGTACTGTATATATACATACTGTGTGTATATTATATACAGTATGTGTTTGTGTGTACATATATGTATGTGAATATGTGTGTATATATATTGCCTATACATATATACATACTTATTACCAATATGTGTGTATGTATGTATATATATATGCATACATACATACACACTCACTATACATATATATATATATATAGTATATAGTGTATAGCGTATAGTGTGTATATATATATATGTATAATTAGCACTATATGCATATATCAGAATAACAATTTATATTTAGAGTTGGATCCCTCCTGACAGAAGGCCATCCAGACTTTGTTAATAATATATATCATAGAATCTTAGAGAGTTGGAAGGGACCCCAAGGTCCATCCAGTCCAACCCCCTTCTGCCATAAAAGGAGACACCATCCAATCCCTCCCGACAGATGGCCATCCAGACTCTGTTAATAATATATATCATAGAAACTTAGAATTGGAAGGGACCCCAATGGCCATCCAGTCCAACCCCCTTCTGCCATAAAGGAAGACACCACCCGATCCCTCCCGACAGATGGCCATCCAACCTGTGTTGAAATATATATATATCATAGAAACCTAGAGTTGGAAGGGACCCCAAGGGTCATCCAGTCCAACCCCCTTCTGCCATAAAGGAAGACACCACCCGATCCCTCCCGACAGATGGCCATCCAGCCTCTGATGAAATATATATATATCATAGAAACCTAGAGTTGGAAGGGACCCCAAGGGTCATCCAGTCCAACCCCCTTCTGCCATAAAGGAAGACACCATCCAATCCATCCCGACAGGGCCATCCAACCTGTGTTGAAATATATATATATCATAGAAACCTAGAGTTAGAAGGGACCCCAAGGGCCATCCAGTCCAACCCCCTTCTGCCATATCTGTATTTTATAATGCGTTTTATGAATGTTTTATGTAAGTTAATTTTTAACTGATTTATAGTGTATTGTACAGGTTTTATATGTGTGTTTTATTGTAAGCCACCCTGAGTCCCCTGTTGGGTGAGAAGGGCGGGATATAAATATTGTAATAAATAAATAAATAAAGGAAGACACCACCCGATCCCTCCCGACAGATGGCCATCCAGCCTGTGTTAATATATATATATATATATATATATATATATATCATAGAAACCTAGAGTTGGAAGGGACCCCAAGGGCCATCCAGTCCAACCCCCTTCTGCCATAAAGGAAGACACCATCTGATCCCTCCCGACAGATGGCCATCCAGACCCCCTTACATCATCCTATTCCACTGTTGGACAGGTCTGGCTGCCTATGCTTGAGCTCTATGGGATTGAAACTCACTGTTTCGAAGACTGTCTGTCCTTATGAGGAGTTTCTTTGCCGGCTCTTTGGGCCACTGGGCTGATCCAAGATTGTAAAGGCCCACAGCGATGGCTGCGTGATGATCCCACAAATACAAGGCTGGCAAAGACCTTTGCCCCTGGAGCCTCCTTTATTTAACTGCAGAGCTCAGTTGCTGACTGCCAAGAAAGAAGAAGAAGAAGAAAAACAAAGTGGGTGGGGAAGGAAGAAAGTCACGGCAACCCGTCATTGTGGCCCGGAAATGGCAACGATGTCCACTGATTAGCCAGTTGGTGTTGCAAAGGATTCCACCGGATATTAGAAATCCTCATGTCCCGGAGCTGATTGTTGTGCCAGTCAAAACACCGAAACACTTTCTAATCAGAAGTGTTTAGAAAGCTCTGATTTACTCTGTAGAACTAAAGCAGTTTGGCACCGCTTTAGCTGCCCACGGTTCAATACAATGGAATCTTGAGGGTAATATTAATAGTTAATATTGACACAACGACATTGTATGACACAGCAAACAAGATAGAAATGCTGGATTTACATCACACAGTCCTAAACACTTGGGAAGTGTTCGACTTGTGATTTTGTGATACGAAACCCAGCATAGCTATTATTATTATTATTGTTGTTGTTATTATTATCAATAATAACAATAATAATTAGGTTGTAAAGGTAAAGGTTTTCCCCTGACATTAAGTATTATTATTATTATTGGGTAATTATTATTGGGTAATTTAATCTATGTTAATTTTATAAATATTTGTATGTATGTATTTTTATCCTTTACAATTTTATCTTGTAAATCGCCTAGAGCAAGGGTCCCCAAACTTTTTAAGCCGAGGGCCGGTCCACAATCCTTCAGACTGTGGAGGTGCCGAATTATCATTTGAAAAAAAAAATACAAACAAATTCCTATGCACACTGCACATGTCTTATTTGTAGTGCAAAAACAACAACAACAATGAAAGAACAATACAATATTTAACTATAAAAACAATTTTAACCAACATACATTTATCAGGATTTCAAAGGGAATTGTGGTCCTGCTTCTGGCCAATGAGATAGTCAAGTTAATTAGGATTGTTGTTGTTGTTGTTGTTGTTGTTGTTGTTGTGTGCCTTCAAGTCATTTCAGACTTTGGGCGAGCCTAAGTCTAAAATGTATTTATTTATTATTTATTTACTGCATTTATTTACTACATTTGTATCACACCCCTCTCACCCCTAAGGGTGAGAAGTGGTTTACAAATTATATGTACATACAATATATAATATTATTAGCATAGCACAATATTAGCATTATATATTACTATATTGAACGATACCACTATACTGTAATATTATTAGTAATATTATATGTAATATAGAATATATAATTAAAATTATTATATGGTATCATTATTAGTGTTATATTGTATTACATTATAATGTTATTATCAATATTATATGTATATACAATATATTATATTATAAAACTGAGGGCAGGGGCCAGGTAAATGACCTCAGAGGGCCGCATCCGGCCCCCGGGCCTTAGTTTGGGGACCCCTGGCCTAGAGCATCGTGGATGGAGGGCGATTAATAAGTAATTAAATGATGATGATGATAATTGTTAATTATTATTGGTGCCTCCGGTGGTGCAGTATGTTAAAGCGCTGAGCTGCTGAACTTGCAGACCGAAAAGTCTCAGGTTTGAATCCGGGGAGTGGAGTGAGCTCCTGCTGTTAGCCCCAGCTTCTGCCAACCTAGCAGTTCTAAAACATGCAAATGTGAGTAGATCAACAGGTACCGCTTTGGCGGGAAGGTAATGGCACTCCATGCAGTCATGCCGGCCACATGACCTTGGAGGTGTCTATGAACAATGCCAGTTCTTCGGCTTAGAAATGGAAATGATTTTTTTTCGTGTCAGGAGCAACTTGAGATGCTACTGGGGTGAGAGAATTGGCCGTCTGCAAGGATGTTGCCCAGGGGACGCCCAGATGTTTTGATGTTTTTACCATCCTTGTGGGAGGCTTCTCTCATGTCCCCGCATGGAGCTGGAGCTGATAGAGGGAGCTCATCTGCACTCTTCCCGGGTGGGATTCGAACCTGGCAGCCTTCAGGTCGGCAACCCAACCTTCAAGTCACGAGGCTTTAAACCACTATGCCACCGGAGATGATGATGATGATAATAATAATAATAATAATAATAATAATAATAATAATAATAACTTTATTTTTATACCCCACCTCCATCTCCCTGAAGGGACTCGGGGTGGCTTACATGGGGCCAGGGCCAGGTGAATACAGACAAAATAAAAAACACAACAATATAAAAACAAATAAAAATATATTATAATCACATTTACAATAAAACATACTTGGATATGAAAACCAACCCCCCCCCCCCCCCCCCCAGAGTCGGACACAACTGGAATTTAATGTCAGGGAAAAACCTTTACCTTTACAACCTAATTATTATTGTTGTTATTATTAGTAATAATAATAATAATAATAATACCAACACCAACTGGCTGATCAGTGGACATCCTTGCCATTTTTTTCCTATTTTATTTTTGCCTTATTTTTTACCTTTACCTTATTATTATTATTTTATTACCTTATTATTTATTTTTACTTTTACCTTATTATTATTATTTTATTATGACACAGCAAACAAGATAGATATGCTGGATTTCGTATCACAAAATCACAAGTCGAACACTTCCCAAGTGTCTAGGACTGTGTGATGTATTTTCTGGGATCTGCACGCATCATCCAAAAATACATCACACAGCCCTAGACACTTGGGAAGTGTTCGACTTGTGATTTTGTGATACGAAATCCAGCATATCTATCTAGTTTGCTGTGTCATAATAATAATAATAATAATAATAAGTAAAGTAATTAAAAAATAAAATAGGAAAAAACATATCTGCCACTGAGATAAGAGTTTCATGGGATCAGCAAAGGCCCTTTAAGCTTGGTCTAAACCTGGAGCGGATTCATTGCCCTACTAAAAATAAAATCCTGAGTTTATCCGGGACGTGTAGTTTGACACACACATGCGTGTACATGCACGCCTATGTGTTTGGCAATGGCTTACAATGAATTATACATGTCGGCCAATTAAAACTGCTTATCCGGCGCTCAACACATCTTTAATATACGCCTCCAGAAGGCGAATGAGCTTCAATTGACAAGCAAGGCAGAAGCGGAAATGGCGAAGCAGGTTGCACTGAGCAAGCGATGCTATCGGAAGGTTTTCTTGCCAAGGGTTATGCTTCCCTTCCATGTTGGGTCGAGAGTGTCATGTGGCGGCCCAAAAGGCCAATGCGATCGGAATATTTTGAGATTGAGGGAAGTCCGGGTCCCACTTCTCACCCGGAATAACCCCATGTCCAGTTCTGGGCAAAGCCGTTCAAATTGGAAAGGCAACCAAAATGACGGGGTTTGGTTTCCAGCGAAATAGGAAGAACAAGCTACCCATCTGTCCCTACTTCCAGGAGGTGTTTAATGGGAGAGGTGTCCTGAACTAATCATTAATATCTCTGTTATTACAGATAATATCAAGGCCTCGGAAGTGAGGCGACTGGTTCCATGGAGGTGCCCATCTGAATCACAAAGACCGGCAGTTTGAAAGATAAACAATGTGTTGTCGAAGGCTTTTGTGGCCGGAATCACTGGGTTGCTGTGAGTTTTCTGGGCTGTGTGGCCATGTTCCAGTACCGTTCTCTCCTGCCACAGATGTGGGCAAAAGGTCAGGAGATAATACTTTTGGAACATAGCCATAGAGCCCAAAAAAAACTCAGCCTCTTAAGCAGCTGAGGGGGGAAAGGAAAGGATCCGAGGCTGTTAGGAATTGTGGGAGTTGTAGTCCAAAACACCTGGAGGGCTGAAGTTTGCCCAGAATAGGTAAAGGTTTCCCCTGACGTTAAGTCCAGTCATGTCTGACTCTGGGGGTTGGTGCTCATCTCCATTTCTAAGCTGAAGAGCCGGCGTTGTCCGTAGACACCTACAAGGTCATGTGGCCATAGGCATGACTGCATGGAGCAGTGTTACCTTCCCGCCGGAGCGGTACCTATTAATCTACTCACTTTCTGCTCTCTCAAATGACCTGCAGACAAGCAAGAAATATCTACAGGAAAGCACGGGGCTCCTGAGCACTTTGGCAAAAATAATTAAAGTTGAGGTGCTAGAAGGCCGGAGTTACAGTGATGCCCCTAAAATGTCGATGGCTTCAAACACTTCAGTCGCCACTGGACAGGGTCCAGCTACTCCTCACCCCAGGGATATAAAAACAATACCAACAAAAGTGGATAAAACCAAGCTCTCTACAGAAACAGACATCCACAAGGGCATGGCAAAAGGTATAAATACTAAAAAGGAGGCGAAACAAAAAACCACAAGTACTCAGCCAAGACAATCTAGGAATTACAAACGAGGCTTAAAGAAATTATTTGCACTAATCCCATCCTCAAAACCCACTGCAATGAGTAGGAGGAAAAGTAAAAAAAAGTACCTCGAAACTAAGAAACAGCGCCTCTGGACAAGGCAAAGTAGACAGCTCCAGACCAGCAAATCCAGGGTACCAAAAGATCAACATGGCAACACAAACCCACTGGATTAACCAGGAAATCATCGGGAAGGGGGCGAAGGAGAATATGTCCCCGGAAAAGACAGAGACAGCTGACGGATCCACATTACCCATAACAAAACAGCAAAACTGTGAACAAATTTTCAATGGCAAAGGACATCTTATTGAAAACTGGAATTTGGTTCTTGACCCAAAAAAGCTGGTGTTTATCAAAGTCCCCAAACCAGGAAAGCTGGCCGGTTTGGAAGACAGCAAAACTCATGTGCTAGGGCTTTTGGAAAAAGTCTTACCAGGGGGGCTGTTTCTTTCTGACATAGATACGGCTGAATATTTAGATAATGATCCAAAGCATGTAGATGTTATAGTCTCCCTTGTTGACCCTAATATAGCCAAATTTGTTATAAGAACCAGAGACCTTTTTCTAAAACAAGGCATGGTCATTACAAGATTTTACTCACACTGGCATGTTTTCAAACTGTTCACGCTGCTCCTGGGGCTTGAACTTGTTCAAGTTCAGCTTTAACACACTTCGCCACTGGGGCCCAGAATAGAAAGCCCAAATTAACAAAATGAACACCAACAGAGAGAAATATATGGTACATGAAATATACGGATATAGGATGGGAAAGACCGGGCTTAAAGACAGTCCATGTGAAAGGGAGCCAGGAGGCTGAGTAAACCACAAACCAGACATGAGCCAAGACTGTGAGGCTGCAGCTAAAAAGGCCAATACGATTCTAGGCTGCATCTAGAGGAGGATAGTATCCAGAATGAGGGAAGTCATCTGCAAATCTGATCGGCCCGCTCTTCTAGGACCCAGAACTCGCAGGATGACTCCTTCCGCCATGCCGACTTTCCTTTGTCCGGCTCTCGGCATTGTTTGGTGCGAGACACCTGGTCCTGGACAAACAGCAGAGCCACAAACACACAGGTGGCTTTTGTGGCCAGAATGACCTCATCTGGTTTGAATCAAGGGTTCGGACCAAGCCCAGCGTTAAGAGGCTCTGTCCATTGTTTTGGGGAGTTTTGTGGCATCCGACGCAAGAACAGACGGTGGAGATTGTTCCCAGCTTGTGTTTGCATCTTCCTCACTCGGATCAAGGTAAGGTCTTCTCTGAACTCTTGTGTCCGCTCTCGGTTTTGGTCCAAACTTTAAATTCCCTGTCCAATGCCCTTTGGAGGGCAGATAGGGGACAGGTTCGTTGATGTCCCCTTTAACATTAGAATCTGGAACAGGTTCTCACCAATTTAAGAGACTCCAGCCAACGCTAGACCATCTAGAGATGTGATTGGGTGCCTTTAAGGTATTTAGACCTCTGATTTTTTCAGGGTAATGCCTTATTATTCTAGGGGGACTGTGGATACATTTGCGTTTCTAATTAGAAATCTCTTAATTTACTGTGCTTCAAAGGCTGACTTTGGACATTTCTTTCCAGAAATGCCTACCTCAGTGTGTTGTCTTTCAGTGCTGCTTCATCTCAGCCAAATCCTTCTTCTGGACAGATCTCCCGGTGCTCTCCTTCGCAGATGGCGCAGGTCTATTACCAAAAGGTATTATGATTATGAGAAGTATCTATTTAAAAAGTTAGTTAGATATCCTTAAAGCAGGGGTCCCCAAACTAAGGCCCATGGGGAGGATGCAGCCCTCCAAGGTCATTGACCTGGCCCCTGTCCTAAACCCTAAGGTTGACCTAAGTCTATCTGGTCTTTGGAGGTCTCTTTGCTTACCTATGGTCTTATGAGATCGTCTAGATGGTCTTTGAAGGTCTCTTTGCTTAGCTATGGCCTTATGAGACCATCTAGATGGCTTTTGGAGGTCACTTTCTTTACCTATCATCTTATGAAACCACCTAGATGGTTTTTGAGGGTCCGCTTCCTTATCTATGGTCTTCTGATAGCCTTATGAGATCATTTAGATGGCCTTTGAGGGTCTCTTTCCTTACCAATGGTCTTATGAGACCATCTAGATCAGGGGTCCCCAAACTAAGGCCCGTGGGCCGGATGCGGCCCTCCAAGGCCATTTATCTGGCCCCGCCCTCAGTTTTATAATATAATATTTTAAAATCATTTTTAATAATATATTGTATTTGCATATAATATTGATAATAATATTATAATGTTATACAATATAATACTAATACGAATACCATATAATAATATTAATTATATGTTATATATTACATATAATATTACAGTATAGTGCAGGGGTCCCCAAACTAAGGCCTGGGGGCCGGATGCAGCCCTCCAAGGTCATTTACCTGCCCCCCACCCTCAGTTTTATAATGTAATATTTTATATCATTTTTAATAATATATGTATATTGTATATACATATAATATTGATAATATTATAATGTTATACAATATAATATTATTAATAATACCATATAATAATATTAATTATATGTTATATATTACATATAATATTACAGTAAAGTGGTATAGTTCAATATAGTAATATATAATGCTAATATTATGCTATGCTAATAATATAATATATTGTATGTACACATATATATATATTCAGGGTGAGAAGGGCGGTATATAAATGTAATAAATAAATGCATTAAATGAATAAATAAATAATTGTAGGCTTAGGCTCGCCCAAAGTCTGAAATGACTTGAAGGCACACAACAACAACAATCCTAATTCACTTGACTATCTCATTGGCCAGAAGCAGGCCCACACTTTCCATTGAAATCCTGATAGGTTTATGTTGGTTACAATTGTTTTCATTTTTAAATATTGTATTGTTCTTTCATTGTTGTTGTTGTTTTGCACCAGAAAGAAGACATGTGCAGTGTGCATAGGAATTTGTTTGTTTTTCTCTCTCTCCAAATGATAATTTGGCCCCTCCACAGTCTGAAGGATTGTGCACCAGCCCTCTGCTTTAAAAGTTTGAGGACCCCTGATCTAGATGGTCTTTGGAGGTCTCTTTGCTTACCTATGGTCTTATGAGATCGTCTAGATCAGGGGTCCCCAAACTAAGGCCCTTATTTTCCCTGGCCTCTGTCCTAAACTTTAGACTTAGGGTTGGCCTGAAACGACTTGACAACAATCCTAATTGTGGACTATTTCATCATAGTCTGGCCCCCCAACAATCTGAGGGACCATCAATACAAATAAAAGGTTTGAGGACCCCTGGAGTAAAGTTATACTGGCATTGAAGACAATGTTCTGTAACTCTGAAGTGGACTGTATGGTCCATCAAAGTTCAGTGCAATTGAATCCTGGGACTTATAGTTTGGTGAGACAGAGGCACCCACACTCCAGGGCAGAGAAGGCAAAAGACATGGCAAAACAACATATCATGGAGACAAAAGTACCTTCTTCTGGATGACAGCTCTCAGAACCTTTAGGCTGGAGGATTTTGGGAGCTGTAGTCCCAAAACAGGTAACTCTGAGGACATCAAAGTCAAATCCAGAGAAGGATGGACTGAAATAAGATATATTCCCTCTGTTTTTATTTCTTGCAGCCGAAGCAAAGGTCCCTGCGGTGTTGCTTCTGCTGCATTGAAGCCTTCAGTGGGTTCCTTCTCCTGATGTTGGTTGCCACCACAATCACGTTGCTGCGGTATTTCCTAGGTAAGAGCAGAAATGCATTTGAACTCAGCACCACGTGTTTTTGGGGATGTTTTGGCCATCTCCTTGGTTGTTGGAAGGAACATAATCCAAACGTTGGGGGGGATACTTAGAATGTTTAACCAGAGCATCTCAGTCTACAAATCACAGGATTCCACAGAAGGCAGCTATAATATAGCAGCATTGTTTGTATGTTTCTCTTTGTTCCTCTGATGAAAAGCAATATGTGGGTGAATGAATGAGTTCCTTTGTTTTTCATATTTTGCCACAACAGAGTTCTCCAGTCTCACGTTCAGATACAGTGGGCAAACTCAGGTCTCAATAGGCCCAACCCAACAACCCAACGGAAGCTTTGCGAGGACTTTGGCTCAAACTATGAATGCGTCAGTATCCCATCAAATGGAACACCACACATCAACGGTACCACAGAATTCGTCTCAGAGTAAAAACAATGCTCCTCCATGGCAGCCAAAGCCACCTCTGCCTTTGTCGCCTCCTGATGAGGGCTGGAAACCAACATCTCCGAGTACAACATTGAGACAAAGTTCTCCAACATGGTTGACCACCACAAGAGCATGGGAATCGTCTCAATCCTCCTTGGCTGCCCCATCTTTTCTATCACGATCAACCCAAGTATCCCGTTCCACATTGTCGCCAAACAAGGTGACCATGGACACCAAATGGATGTCTTCAAGACAAACTTCTTCACCTCTGTTGACCACCACGACAGGATGGAAATCACCACATTTCTCCTCGGCCGCTTCATCTTTTCTACCACGGTCAACTCAAGTCTCTCGTTCTATGGTGTCTCAGCACAAGATGATCACAAACACATATTCTGGTTGGACAACTTCACCCATCAAGATGAGCTCAATAGACCCAACTATTACATCTCTACACTCAATTAAAGCATTGAGACAAAGTTCTCCAACATGGTTGATTACCACAAGAGCATCGATATCATCTCGATCCTCTTCGGCTTCCCCATCTTCTCCACCATTGTCAACCCAAGTCTCTCGTTCTATGGTGTCTCAGCACAAGATGACCACAAACACATCTTCTGGTTGGGCAACTTCACCCATCAAGTGGAGCTCAATGGACCCAGCTATTACATCTCTACACCCAACTAAAGCATTGAGACAAAGTTCTCCAACATGGTTGACTACCACAAGAACATGGATATCATCTCGATCCTCTTCGGCTTCCCCATCTTCTCCACCATGGTCAACCCAAGTCTCTCGTTCTATGGTGTCTCAGCATAAAATAACCACCAACACATCTTCTGGTTGGGCAACTTCACCCATCAAGTTGAGCTCAATGGACCCAGCTGTTACATCTCTACACTCAACTAAAGCATTGAGACAAAATTCTCCAACATGGGTGACGACCACAAGAGCATGGGCCTTGTCTCAATCATCCTTGGCCACTTCATCTTTTTCTCCATGGTCAACCCAAGTATCTCGCTCCACAGTGTCTTCCAAAAAGCTGACCATGGACACTAAATGGATGTCTTCAAGTCAAACTTCTTCACCTGTGTTGGCCACCACGGCAGGATGGAAATTGTCTCGATTCTCCTTGGCCGCCTCATCTTTTCTTCCATTGTCAACTGAAGTGTCCCCACAGAAGATGGCCTCAAGCACAGAACGGACATCTTCTGGTTGGGCACATTCACCGATGAAACTGACTCTTTTCTTTCCAAACTCAACTGTAACATCTTTGAGCCCAACTAAAGCATCGAGACAACGTTCTCCGCCATCACGGGCTGCCACAACCAAACGGAAATCATCTAGATCATTCTCAGCTTTCCTACCATGGTCAACTCACGTCTCTCATTTCACAGTGTCTCCAGAAAAGCTAGTCATGGATACTGAATTGACATCTTTAAGCCGAGCTTCTTCACCGTTGTTGCCCACCAAAACAGGATGGAAATCATCTTGCTCCCCCTCGGCCAACTCATCTCTTTCAAAATGGCCAACCCAAATTGCTCGTTCCACATTTTCTCCACAGCAGCAGACCACAGACACAGAACAGGTATCTTCTAGTTGGGCAACTTTGGCTATTAGGTCAAGTTTTGTCTCTTCACCCACAACTATTAAACAGATGCCTCCAAAAAGTCCAGTTGCTGAATGGAGTTCTTCCTCTCGGCTGCCTACAGTTTTCAAACGCATAAAACCACCTTCTCCAGGGAACCTTGCAGTGGTTTCTCCCAATGTGATGTCTCCTCGTGTCGAAACAGCTCTACTTGATGGGAATGAAACCAGCCAATACTTCCAGGGCTCCTTTCACCTTCTGAATGAAGTCTTCCATTCAAGTTACAGCAACCAGACCTCCGAGAGTTTCAGGAGGGAGGCCTTGAAGCTGGAGAATATGGTGAGCAGAACTCTTGAATATTGTTTTGGGAATAATAATAATAATAATAATAATAATAATTGTATTTCTTACTTGCCTCTCCTTGTGGCACACTGAAAGTTTGTCTTAAAACCTAGAATGGATTCACTGCCCTGGTGACAGGACATGTTTGAGACAAACAGACCAACATAGAAAAAGTCTATGATTTGATGTGTTTTCAAGTTTGAAATTTAACATGCTTTATTTTTATCAAATCCAAGCACCATTGACATTTTTGTGTGAAAGGGGTGATGAACTTACTCTGGGTTTTAGTACGGGCTTTAAATGAGAGATCTATATGCTGAACCCTAGCCATAAAATAGTTTCAGTACCTTGGAAAACTCCAATAAAGTTTGAATGTAATGCTCTCTCACCTTTGCTGATGAGGGAGCCCTCGGTCCTTACTCCAAACTGGAGTTTGGGAAAGTTACTTTTGGGGGTTGCTATTTACAAATGGTTGTGATTGTTCAAAGGATTATAGCTAATGGCCAACTGGATGGCCATTAGCAACGACGGGTCTAAAAGCATGGCTTCTTTCCATCAGAGATCTCCTACATCTGCAATCCAAGATAATGTTGCCTTTAACTCAGACCACAAATACCTTTGGCTTAGTGGTAGGAGAAACACCCTGAACTGGTTGGGCAGCTTCATCCCTGCCAAGGCACCTGCCCACAGAGAGACAAATGATGGGCTTGTGAATGGGACCTATCATGTTTCATCCATGCCCTGTTGTATAATGTGCTACTTATCAGTCCTTTTCAACACGTAAGAAGTCAATGGGTTTCATATTTCCTGGAGGGACTTGATAGCTTGGGATCGATGCCCTGATTGTTTCCAGGTGCCATTTTTAATGTGTTTCCCATTAAGCACAAATGAGTTTGCTGGGTCCTGCTTCAATGTGTAGACATTGCTGGTTGTTCCCATGTCAGTAGGTTAAGGAATCCATTCCAGGTTTTACTGTAGGCTTTCCAGGAGCTCTCCAAGGTGCTGGACTTTGGGTGACTTGGAACAATGGAATAGCTGCTTCTGAGTCTCCTTGTGAAGAGAAAAAGCGGAGTATAAATAAACATTATCATAATCAAAGGCATTGCTTACCAGATTTCCAGATGGGACCAAAACAGGAGGGATTGTTTATACCCCTGAGGACAGGACCAGGATCTAAACAGACCTGAACAGATGAGAATTAAAACAAGACTAGCAAAATGAATTTCAACAAGGAGCAACGCAAGGTCGAAATAATTGAAATGCACAGATATAAAATGGGTGGGACTTGGCTTCAAAGCAGGCCATGTGGAAGGGATCCAGGAGTCTTAGAGTAGATGACAAGCGGAACACGATTTGATAGTGTGATGATGCAGCTAAAAGGGCCAATGTGATTCTAAGGAAGCAGATGTCACCTGGGGTAATGACCCTGCAACCAGTCCTAGGCAGAGCAATTCAAGGAGATGGACAAGATGGAGGGAGACTCATCGGATAAGTCAAGCGTTTGGGAGAGTACCTTCACCTGCTATCTTTTTGATAGGCAAAACAAAAGCCTGACAGCAGTCCATTTCCAGAGTTTATCTTCAACAGACCTGGCTGGCCTTTGCCTCTTCCTCCATTTCCAGGACCTATTGATGCTTTCATTGCTCATCATACCCGGATTTCTGCAGAAAGACCAATAGAAATCTCAGAGGGAAGCTTTATAGGTTATCATCAGTTGGAATCACCAAACGGTTTTCATATTTGCTCATCTCAGCTCTTCCTGTTCTGCACCTAAGTGGAGCCAGGAATCCATCTATGAGTCGCCTCCCTTGAAATGTCTATGGGATTCGAGGCCAGCTGTCTTTCCTCTCTTCTTATAAAACAGAGTGTTAATTCCTGCTGGCTGATTGCATTTCTCGCACAGCTTAGATTTGTTTCTTAAGACAAAGTGACATATAATTATCAGTTCTTGGGGGCAAACAAAAAACCACCCTGGAACAGAATGTATTCATTCTATTCTTCATCTCATAAAGCTCACAATGTAATTTAAGAGTGTTCCTAAGTAGGCTTTTGATAGACATACAGGAAACGGTTTCTGGTTTCTCTGTTTATTTGAGCTCTGAAACTTTGCACAACCCATATTTGCACAACCTGTATTTCTATGTACAGTTGGACTACCTATCCATAGATCCAACCACCCACAGCTTCTATATACATATACATATATATAGGTATGTATATTGGTTTGTCTGTTTGTACCACAAAGGCTTCTCTGTGGCTTGATGGATATGGACCAAAGATGGCACGCAAGATCCTTAATGGTCCAATTTAAAATCATTGAGGGGTTTGGACTAAAGAAAACGGCCAATTTCCTGGAGAGCTGGAGAAGGGAGAAAGTAGGCCATTTCAGAGCTGGAGAAGGGAGAAAGTAGGCCATTTCAGAGCTGTAGAAGGGAGAAAGCAGTCCATTTCAGAGCTGGAGAAGGGAGAAAGTAGTCCATTTCAGAGCTGGAGAAGGGAGAAAGTAGTCCATTTCAGAGCTGGAGAAGGGAGAAAGCAGTCCATTTCAGAGCTGGAGAAGGGAGAAAGCAGTCCATTTCAGAGCTGGAGAAGGGAGAAAGTAGTCAATTTCAGAGCCGGAGAAGGGAGAGAGTAGGCAGGCAGTGGCCCCAATGGTATACAAGCAATGCTAGGTATATATGCTAGTAATTATAATACATGGGATGATGACAGTAGTGATAACAAGGTATCTAAACAGAAACCCCATAAGTCTTTCCAAGTTCTAACCATCATCAGTTCTAACCACTTCCATTCCTAGCTATTTCTGTTCCCTTTTGAGTTTGGCTGCCTCCTCACAGGCCAACCCAATGGTGCTTGGGTTGTTCCCCAATGATAATACATTATTGTCAGGTATTTCCCAAAATATTTACCCATGGCTTGCTCTTGAATATGCAATGAAGCTTCATTAGCTTGAGAAAAGGCTCGCTTTTGAGGGGAAGGAAGCTAGCGGCAGACGGTTTGGCGACAGGGATCCACCCAGATGCCGGCATTTCCCCCTTTTGGAGGGGACGTGTCCGCATTTGTTAATACACAGTTCTTATTTCTATTATTCATGCCATAATTCTCACCTGCCTCTAGTCACACCTGGGGCCTCCAATGGACTCTTTAGGCACATCCACTTGCAGGAAGCGATCAATTTTTCATAGCCACCTCATTGGCGTCAACACTCACATAATGATAGCCTACTGTTAATAATAAGAATATTTAATGCCCAGGAAGGTCATCCACAATGACATTTCAAATTGTAGCCCTTGTTGTTCGGGAGGCGGGGTTGAATGCAATGATTGAGCCCAATCTATCAATAGGATTAGTCCGTGCCTTCGAATTTGGCTTGGATTTGGAATTAAAACTCTGCAAGGTTTCTTGGGAGTTGCAGCCCAACTTCACTGGGAGGGTGCTGTCCTTCCCACTCTTTGCACCGATGTTAAAATCAACACCAATCTAAAGCTTGTTTGGTTTTGTAAGTGTGTTCCAGTTGGCACCATTCAATGGGCCTGGCATGAGTTGATCTTCGAAATCCAGAGCATATGACTCACCTTCCAGGTTGCAGGAGGGCAATACATCACATCTTCCAAACTGGTTGACAAAGAGCCAGCAAAAAACGTAGGCGTCCACCAATTTGTTGACCTGAAAATGAAGCAGGCATCGGACAACAAAGCACTTCCACGCAACCGTAACATACCACGAAGACACTGTGTGGACCGCATAAACATTTCTGTGGTGTTTCATAACATCAAGCCAAAATCAACAGAGAGTTGTTACGCAACACTGGCATCATTTTGCTCCGATGATAGAGAAGGCTGACCAAAATGGCTATTCAGTCTAGAAACTATGAATCTCTCTGAGGCGGGTGTTTGGCTTGGAGAAGAGAAGTTCAAGGCGTGAATGATAGTCATGACTAAATATTTGGAAGGATGTCCCATTGCTCCAGAGACTGGGACACAACGGAGCCACGGGTTTGAATTGTAGGAAAAGGGATTCCACCAAAACGTTAGGAAGAACTGTTCAGCAAGAGGAATAGACTGCCTTTGAGTCTCCTCTGGAGGTTGGTAAGCGGACACTTTCATGCCATTGTTGATGGAGAAGAGACAAGCAGTGGCCTGACCATCATGGAAACCCGCAGAAGGTGAGCTCAAGGGAGCCATGCGCTCTCGGCCCCACAATTTTCCACGCCAATAAAGAGCAAAAAATCCACTAATACGTCTTTTCCTGTTCCAAATATTTAATTACATAGACCATCCAGAACATGAAAGGAACATGAAAGGCACTGCAGACTTATCCAACCATTATCTCTATATATAAAAGAGTGATGGCATCACGGCTGCGGGCAAACCAACAAAACTACAGGCCCCCCAACATCGAAATTTGACAACACAACCCATCATTCACGGCTCTAGGTTGATACGACAAAAAGAAAAGAAAAATAAAGTCCTAATTACAGGGAGAGGAATAATAGTTTTTATCCAATTGCTGCCAGTTTGAAGGCTAAGCTCCACCCACTTGGTCTCCTAGCAACTCACTCAGCCCAGGGGACAGGCACAGTTAGGCCTCACTTAGGCCTCTTCCACAAATTATCAGATTTTAACTGGATTATATGGCAGTGTAGACTCAAGGCCCTTCCAAACAGCTATATAACCCATTTAGAATCTTATATTATCTGCTTTGAACTGGATTATCTTGACTCCACGCTGCCATATGATCCACTTCAGTGTGCATACTAAACATAAAGACAACCATACAACAGACATTCAATACCACCACTACCTCAACCATTTCTCACCAACACCACCAAACAACGCCACAGCAACGCGTGGCCGGGCACAGCTAGTAATATTATAATAATGTAATAAATAAATAATAAATAAATAAACCAGAGAAGTCATCCATAGAACACTTGATGAACCAACTAGGACACAGCTTATTGTCTGAGAACACAGAAATGCTGGACCACTCTCACAACCACCTTGTCAGACTACGCAGAGAAGCCATTGAAATCCACAAGCATGTGGACAATTTCAACAGAAAGGAGGAAACCATGAAAATGAACAAAATCTGGCTATCAGTATTAAAGAACTCTAGAATCAGGACAGTAAATAAAGAGCAACACTCAGAAAACAGGGGAATTCCAGACAGGAAACAATCAGGGCCAGCTGACACCTCCCAACAAATGATTCCTACAGGCAGGAAGCAACCAGGCTTTGAAGCTACAAGGCTATTCAATGCTAATCAAGCTGGCCAATGGCAACATTCACTCTTGCCTCCAACAGACAAGAGTTCTTTCTCCTATCCTGGACATTATTCCACGGATATATAAACCCCACTTGCCTCGTTTCCAACGGACCCCACAACCTCTGAGGATGCCTGCCATAAATATGGGTGAAATGTCAGGAGAGAATGCTTCTGGAACATGGCCAGACAGCCCAGAAAATTCACCACCACCCTCTGTTGAATTGGTTGAGACTCTATCAGATATTGGGGCCCCTGGTGGCACAGTGCGTTAAAGTGCTGAGTTGCTGAACTTGCAGACCGAAAGGTGCCAAGTTCAAATCCTGGGAGCGGAATGAGCGCCCGCTGTTAGCCCCAGCTCC
This sequence comes from Anolis carolinensis, assembly GCF_035594765.1. Lineage (NCBI taxonomy): Eukaryota > Metazoa > Chordata > Lepidosauria > Squamata > Anolidae > Anolis > Anolis carolinensis. The sequence continues at coordinate 20,531,336 of NW_026943818.1, forward strand.
TGCCAACCTAGCAGTTCGAAAGCATGCAAATGTGAGTAGATTAATAGGTACTGCACCAGCAGGAAGGTAAGGGCGCTCCATGCAGTCATGCCGGCCACATGACCTGGAGGTGTCTATGGACAATGCCGGCTCTTTGGCTTAGAAATGGAGATGAGCACCAACCCCCAGAGTCGGACACAACTGGACTTAATGTCAGGGGAAACCTTTACCTTTACCTTTTACCTATCAGATATTAATTGAAAAACTAGCGCTTGGGCAGTTTAATCAACTGTCCCCATGTTTTTATGATAGACCCAATTAGGAAATGACATTTATAACACAGGAACAAAAATTGTGTTACATAGTGTTATTGCTGTTTTTTACTGACATGCTCTTTCGCTTGCATTTTGTTTGGACTTACGGGGTTTAGAAAAAGGATTAGATGGGTTGAATAGGTTATCAACCCAGCAGCTCACAATCCAGCACTTGAAGAAAACCCATTCCTGAAGGGGGAAAAGAAAAAAAATGGCAAGATCTGCTATTGACCCAAAGCCAGGAAAAGCAGGAGAGCAAGAGGCCAGGGTCAAGCATGACAACAAGGCAAGGAAAGGCCTTGAGGCAAACCTTGGGCAATTCCAGGTTCACGGTTGCAATCCAGGGTAGGATTTCGCCACCGGCTGCAAGCCTTGCGTGACACTGCTGCCCCACACGGTCACCAACAACAAAGGGGAGGTTTGCTTTCTTTCCTAGATAATGTCAGGCAAACAACCTCGTGCTCAACCCTGTCATGCAGCCTCAGCAGTCCAAAGTCAACTTTGCCTGAGCGCCGCAGCAAACGACAACAATATATCCTGATATACTCTGTTTACTCGAGTTTAATGCTCACCTTTTTAGGCTAAATGACCTGGTCAAAATGAAGGCGAGCATTAGATTCACGCAATATGGTCATCTTAGCACTGAGCCAAAGCCAAAGGGGAAGCTGCTTCAGGAGCTCCTCTTTGAATGAACTCATCTCTCATTTAATAGCCACGGTTCAATGCTATGCCATCCTGGGATTTGTATTAAACATTGACAGTGGAAGGCAAGTGTTTGTGATGCCGTAGTGGAGGCTCCTTCTTTGGAGGCTTTTAAGCAGAGGCTGGATGGCCATCTGTCGGGGGTGCTTTGAATGCGATTTCCTGCTTCTTAGCAGGGGGTTGGACTGGATGGCCCATGAGGTCTCTTCCAACTCTACTATTCTATGATTCTATGATTCTATGCCTGAGGCCCACCTGGACCAACTTTTGTGGCCTCTCAGATCGAACATGCGACAACAAACTCTTAGAGAAACTGTGCTGAACTTTAGGAAAGCTCTTTTTGGATGACATGTCCCAGCAAACGAGATGGCTCTCTATCTGCAAAAGGTGCATTTTGTGGCGGGACAGGGACTCTGTTTAGTCCCATTCCAGACCCCAGGGTCAACCGAGGTTGTTCTCAGCTGCTTTTTCTTATCCAGTGCAAACAGCTGTTGACCTCACTTTCTCCTGTTCAACTCGGGAGCTAAGTGGGGAGTGGATAGTCCAAAGGTCCTCTTTTCACAATGCAATCCCTGGAAAGGAATTCTCTGTTCTTACGGCAGGTCATCTGAGTTTGCCGGGATTGGAAACGTGACTTTCCAAGAAGCCAAACCCATAGCTTGCGTGACAAGGCAGTCAATCCACTCTGAGTCCAAACTTGAAAGCCGTTCTCCAAGGCGTTCAATGCAAATCTCCAAATGGATCCAGCACCTTGGACAGAATTCTGAATGTTTATGATATGAACGGGAGGCAGATTTTGTCTTGTTGGTTGTGTGCCGTCAAGTGAAATCCAATTTTCTGGCCCTGACTTGTATTATAATGCCTCCTATGGCCCTAAAGAACAAATCCATGCTTGCTCCAGATCCTTTCTTGGTTCATTTTTAATAACTGACAACTGGGCAACATTGGGGATATACGGTAGTATGCATTTTAAAACTGAATGGACAGTATGACAGTAAATGTTTCTATCCAAAGGTCACCTGCCTTGGCAATTCATAAGTATTTATTGTTGCCTATTTTGAGTAGGGAGTTACTCACATCTTGACTTTTCTTCCAGATTGATGACGCCTTTCCAAAGAGTGCCTTGAAACCGCAGTACCGGAAATCATTTGTCCAGGGATTGGAGTTGGTATCATAATAATTTTGGTGTTTTACATTTTTATGATCATTCCTTATTTATCTTTTAAGCATATATGCACGTTCTCTGCCTTCAAGTTGCCTGTCAACTTATGGCAGCTTCATAGGACTTTCTTATGTCAGGAATCCTCAGAAGTGGTTTTGCCACAAAAATGCAGCAAATGCATTCAAATTCTATGAATGATCATTTTTGTATGACACACTTTGGGCTGCTATATTTTAGAAAGGCTGGGGCCAAAATGTGTTGTTTGTGACAATTAATAAAAGTTGTCGGTGTCTGGGAGGGGGAACCATGAGGGCATTGAGACCTCAAAGACTTCAGAATGGCTGGCAAGAGAAGTATGAATATAATCTTGCTGATGGTTTCCATGATTTTGGTTTTCCCTTCAGGCCCGGGCCTTTCAGAGCCAAATTCCTCCTGAAATTCAGCAACAAAATCCATGACTCAAAGCTCCGGCCTGAGTTTGTGGCTCAAGAAATGATCCATGGCTTTCAGGAAGCTCGGGACAAAGTCGCAGTGGATGTAAACAGTGTGAAAATAAAAGGTCACCCCCCATTTCTCAATTAAGATTCCTCAAAACCTGGTCCTTAGATAGATGAAATAAGAACTAAGCAGCTTTCCCCGTGTTGTTGGACTCTGCTGCCCATCGTTCTTGGAAAAGAATAGTGTGGGCAACAACAGCCCAGAAATTGGGAACGGTCACTTTTTGTATTATAAGATTCTACCTGCATGAAGGGGAATCTGGGAGTTGTAGTTCTCAAAAAAAAAAAAAACCAAAAAAAAACAGCCAGAGCTGTCAAACGTTGCGGGTTTGGGGCCTCCTCTTTTGAAGCGTTTGCATGCTGTGCTCCACTCCATTGATGCTTAATGCAATTAATATTAATTCTTCATTAGATTATAAGGACTTGTGCCTGGTGAGGCCAACATCCTTGCTGTCGGTCATTACTGGCGTAATTCGCAAGCCCAGCAGCCCCAAGGACTGGCCGTTTGTGGTCCGGCTGATGGAAGACGGGGTCCCCGTTTGCGACGGAAGCCTTATTGCGGAGAACTGGGTGCTGACCGCCGGGAAATGCGTAGCGCCCGGGTGAGTTGGCGAAACAGCATCGGCATAATGAAACTGGGCAGTGCATTCGTGGGTTGGATAATGGCACACAATCTGAATACATGCGCAACAACAACTGACTCGAAACAGGATATGAACCTGTGTTGTGAATGATCATAATAGCTATACAAAGTGAAATAACTCATGGCATAAATCATGCAGTAAATCATGTGGTTAAAACACATCATGAATCATGGTATTAAATCACACCAGAAGTGTCAGAACTCATGCCATAAACCGCACCAGAAATCTCTACATATGCCAGGGAAAGTCTATGGTCTTGATCCAAATTCAAAGCTGTTTGAATAACTACATTTCCAAAGGGTCTCTCCAAGTTCTATGGTCTTTGGTTGGAACATGTTGTCCAAAAACAACTCTGCCAAGCTGTGCATTCAAAGCAATATGCTTGCTTTTCCATTATCTCCTTTTGTTCTTGCTACTGGTTAATAGTGCAAATGCTGACTTTATGGCAGAACTATAAAATGACTTCTAATTAATTTTTAACAAGAGGGATGCATCTGCTGTTTTACAAACTCTGCAGTTTCTGAATGGCCTTTGTTTTCACGTCCTTTCCTTTCTTTCCCTCATTGTAGCAACTTTTCCTTATACACCGTAAAGCTTGCTCTGCATTCAAAAGATGCTTCTTTGGAACAGTCACATTCAGTTGCCAAGATAGTTCATTCCTCGGGAACACCAATGGATTTTGCACTGATCCAACTGGCCGAATCAGCGCCCACCGCTACTTCCGCTCAACCCGTTTGCCTTCCTGACCCTTCTTATGTCGCATCTCCTGGAACTGAATGTTGGGCTCTTGGATCGGAGGAAAATCACGGTAAATAAGAAGGGATTGCCTTCATTGCAAGATCAAAGTTTGGCTTGGTTTTTTCGAGTGCCTCGTTTGAAGAAGGATAGAGACTAATTGGAGCGGGTTCACAAAAGGGCAACAAAGATGATAAGCGTGTTGGAGAACATAACTTATGAGGAAAGGTTAAAGGAGCGGAGTTTGGTGGAGATAAGATTCTTTGAGTATCTCAAATACCACAGAAAAGAGGGGATAATCTCATTGGCACGGAACTAGTATGTGCAACAAAAGAGTAAAGGTTAGGAAATAACCCGGGCCCGGGCTGTGGCGCAGGCAGGAGAGCAAGCCAGCTGCAATTAACTGCAATGAATCACTCTGACCAGGAGGTCATGAGTTCGAAGCCACTCGGAGCCTATGTTTGTTTGTCTTTGTTCTATGTTAAAAGGCATTGAATGTTTGCCTATATGTGTAATGTGATCCACCCTGAGTCCCCTTTGGGGTGAGAAGGGCGGAATATAAATGCTGTAAATAAATAAATAAATAAAATATAGACAAAACAGGGAGTAAAAATGCTTACAGAGGCGTGTGATATTGCCTTCCAGCCGCAAAGCCAGAAGTCCTTCGGTGGACTGTAACTTCCCAAACTGGGTGCCACTTTGCTTCCTCCTCGGACTCAACGTGTGCGGAAACAGCTGAACTCAAGGAACCCCTCCAGGTAATTCCTTGACCCAAGGCATAATGCCAATTAAATTCAAGGAGGCAGTAGTAAGACCATTATGAAAGAAACCAGCAATGGATCCCACTCAATTGAATAAATATAGGCCAGTGTCAAATCTTCCTTTTCTGGGCAAGGTTCTAGAGAAGGTGGTGGCCTCACAACTCCAAAGTTTCTTGGATGAAAGTGATTATCTGGATCCATCTCAATCTGGTTTCATGCCTGGTTATGGAACTGAGGCTTGCTGAATGATCTATGAAGAGAACTAGACAGGGGGAGTGTGTCCCTGCTGGTTCTCCTGAACTTCTCAGCGGCGTTCAATACCATCAACCATGGTACCTTCTGGTCCATCTCTCTGGAATGGGGTCAGGGGGGACTGTTCTGCGATGGCTCGTCCTTCCTGGAAGGGCAGACCCAGATAATGGTGCTGGGGGGCTCCTGTTTGACTCCCTGGGATGTGGGGTCCCACAGGGTTTAATTCTGTCCCCCATGCTGTTTAACATTTACATGAAACCACTAGGAGAGATCGTCCAGAGTTTTGGAGTTCAGTGTCACATTTAAACAGATGACATTTAACTCTACTCCTTTCCAACAAAAGGCAAAGATGCTCTCTGATCCTAAACCGGGTCAACAAGCTGAAACTTAATCTGGACAAGACAGAGGTACTCCTGGCCATCACAAGGCAGAACAGGGTATAGGGTTACAGCCTGTGATGGATGGGGTTACACTCCCCCTGAAAACGCAGGTTTGTAGTCTGATCCTGGACTCACCGCTGACCTTGGAACCCCAGGTTTCGGTGGTGGTTAGGAGCACCTTCGTACAGTTAAAGCCTGTGCACCAGTTGTGTCCGTACCTTGAGATGTCTGATCTGCCTTAGTCACATCCCACTTGGACTACTGCAATGCTCTCCATGTAGGGCTGCCTTTGAAGATAGTTTGGAAGCTACGGTTAGTTCAGAGATTGGCAACCAGTTTACTAACTGAGGTTTTGCACAAGGAGCTGCTGGTCTGCTTCTGGGCTAAAGACAAAGTGCTGGTTGTTACCTATAAAATCCTAAACGGTTTGGCTATTTGCCAGCTGTTTTGGCATTAACAATGCCGCCAAGCCAGCAAAAAACACAGGATTTTATTACAGGTATCCCTTAGCCAGAAACCCACAATTAAATGTTGCCCACCTGAGTGGCTGAGAGAGTGGTTTCCTTTGCTTCCTGAAGGTTCAGCATACACAAACATGTACATAATTATTGAAATTATTATTAAATTGGCTTCGGACTATCTTCCTCTTTTTTTCTTCCTCTTATTTCTTCTCTTTCTTCTTCTTCCTTCTCTTCTTGTCATTTTTTCTTCCTACTTTTCCTCCTCCTCCCTTATTTCCCTTCCTCTTCTTCCTCCTCCTCATTTTCTCCATCCTCCCTTTTCTTCCTTCTTCTTCCCTCCCTCCGCCATCTCATTTTTTCTCTCTCCTGCTAGATGATTGCAGGGGGACCCTTTCTTTGCCTGGGAGAGAATCAACAGGTTTACTTGGAAGGGATCCTTCCAGCCTCTGGGGAAAGCCAGGAGGAGCCAAAGGTGAAAATTAAGGATCGGTTGGCTGCTTTCCCTCGAGTTGCGCCATTGGTTTCATGGATCAAGTCCCAGCTTTTCCCTTAAAAAGCAGCTGGAGATGGGACTGGTGGAAGGGAGCCCTCGGGGATGAAGGTTTGCATGGGGATGTATCTGTGCATTTCCTTTGTAAAACAACTACTAGTGGCTTAGTCCCCTTAGTCCCAGCTCCATAAAGGACACAATTTTTGTAAAACTGGAAATCTGGGGCAGGGTGTCTTATGCTTCAAAGTGCACAGTGTGTTTTCACCTGGTATTTCCACATCCTAAAATAATCTGGGATATAATTCTGCATAGAAATACGTGCAATACAAATACGTATCTGGACTTTACATGGATACGCAAAATCTCAGATAATAGCAAACCATAAAGGCCTTCCAGCCCAAGAATACCTACCATAAGGTTGCACTGGAGGAGCAAGAAAATGCTTAGTTTGGATATATTTTGTCTGATGTAGATAAACAAAAGTGCAAATACTAGCCCCATGTGTATGTATCACTTAAAGTAATAAAAATCTGAAAGTAGTGTGTTATTTCAGGCTTTAAGTTGACAAATTGTGGGCAATGGAACTGCTGAAGTTGCACTAGTTTGCTTCCCCTAACCTAAGTCCCCTAAAACTCCCAATTCCAACAATAAAAACAGTTCTCAGACCAGCCAAAATTGCAGCAGAAAGGCATCTGGCATCACATGGGGCACAACAACACATGCTGATGTGATGTGCCAGGCAGATATGGGCAGTTAGGTGTAGTATTTAATGACTGGTGGATAAAAGATCAAGAAACGGATATTAGTCATGGCATTTTATGCTCTATATAAACACTGCTTTTGCCCCCGTTCCCTTGCTGTGCTGGATCTCCCAATGAGAGCTTGGAAAAGTCTTCTTTTCATCCTTGGACTACACCTCCCATCTGGTGAGGCTATAATACTTCAAAAGTACTGTAATACTCCAAAAGGTGTGTCCAACAAATGGGAAGAAATATTCGTGACCTGAGAGGCTTTACAAGAGCAACCAGGGATGGTTGTTTGTAAGCATTTAAATGTGAGCAATCCCAGGTGTGATTCTTGGAAGCAGGGGTGTATGTGTGTTGCCACCCACATCTGGCAAACAAATACATTTAGACATAACAGACATATGTTACGGATTTCACAGAGGGTTTTTAAAAAATCAAAACATACAGATATAAAAAGGTACAGTAAAAACGGAACATATTAATCACCTGATCAGAAATTCAAACAGATATAAAATATCCACGTGTAAGCTTTGGTAAGAAGGCAGCAGAGACCCCATACTTGGGCTTTAGGTTGCCCAAACAGAATAGAGACAAAGAGTCAAAGGAAATCATCCTCGTTCGGTCCACATGAGAAGCCACCAAGTGTAGAAGAGAGTCCAGCTTCTCAGGGGTGTCGGACTCATTTAGCACCTTGAAGCCTTTTTAGAAACAGTTTCAGTGGAAGTTCTCATCTGAATTCTGGCATGACGCAGGGAGCTGAGCTTCCTACAGATCAGCCAACATGAACCTGGCAAGAGTCTGTCAGTTCCGGGGTCTGGTGGGCATTGGAGCCGTCTCTCCCCGCAGATGCCCATGAGTCTGACCCACCCAGATGCGGAGTAGAGGAGAAGGATCCCGGTGGAGCGTGGAAATGGTTCTGGGCACCCGGCACTCCAAAGGCACTGGCGGTTGGAAGCTGTGAAGGACCTGCTGGGACCGGGAACCTTGAAGTTAAGGGATGAGTGTTGGGGTGCTGCGGAGGGACAGCAAAGAAGGCAGAAGGAGGAGGGGCTTGATAGCTCTGTGTTGGGTAAGAGCCAAGCACTGGGTTTATCCTGGAGAGAAGAGAGTAGGCAAGTAATGAGTTGCTCATGTGTCCCCTCAAGTCATTTCCATCTTATGGTGACCCCATCACAGGGTTTTCTTGGCAAGATTTGGGTAGAAGAGGTTTGTCTTTGCCTCCTTCTAAGGATCAGAGTGACTTGCACAACCTCACTCTCTGAGCAGAAACGTGAACCTATGTCTCCTGTTGGAAGAGATCCCCAGATCCATCCAGTCTTACCCTTTATGCCGGGCGGGAACACATAGGGCATCTGACAGATGGCCCTCCAGACTTGTCTTAAAATTGTTTGTCCTAGTCAAACATTTACAACTACTGCACAAAACTGACTCTAAAGATTTCGTCAAGTTTGCTCTCAGGTTGAGCGAGTGTGACTTCATCAGCCAACACAATCACAGTGTGTCAGAAATTCAAACCCTGTAGGCTGACCACAGACTCCCATTGACTACTTCTCTAGGAATAATAATAATAATAATAATAATATTTTTATATCGCGCCACTATCTCCCCAAAGGGACTCAGGGTGACTTACATGGGGACCAAGCCCAGCATAAACAAAATTTCCAAGCTAAGATACAATTAAAAACATAGTAACATATAATATAATGTAAACAATCTGATTAAAACAATTTAAAACCAACAAAGTATTCTGATACTTTATTACAGTCCATGGACTCACAGCTGTTGAATAAATAGCAGCAACAAAGTATAAAACATCATTAAAAAAAAGCATCAAACCAACCTCGACAACCAGTAACCAGGAATAAGATGGGCATGGCGGGGACTTGTGCAAAATACAGACTGTAGGGCTGGGACTGGAGTAAAATGCTGAATAAACCTTATCAGTAAATTAGGACCGGGCAGATATGATCAGGGACTGAACTGTCATTCAAATGCACACTGGAACATCCAGGTTTTCAAGTCCCTGCGGAAGACAGACAGTGTGGGGACTAATCTAATCTCCCTGGGGAGGGAGTTCCAGAGCTGGGGTGACACCACCAAGAAGGCCTTCTGTCTCGTCCCCACCAGCCTTGGGTGAATCTCTAGGTCCTCCAGGACAACTCTAGGGTCAACATCCAGTGGAGGTTGACTGCAAGAGTCATGACGGTGGACCTAGAGATTCCTAGAAAAGTGTTCTCTCTGGTTAAAAAAATAGTATTGTTATTTGCCGTAATTTCCTTACTTTTCTAGAGACTCTGCATCCCTAACCTAGCATCTCCAGCCAGCAGGGCCAATGGTTAAGGATAATAAGAGATAGAATCCAACAGCTAAAGAAATACAATAGACACACAATTCTCTTTAAGCAGGGGTTGCACACTTACTTCCGGGTCTGGGAGGCTCTTCTTTCCGCTAGGGACCCTGGAACATACTGGAGGGCTGGGATTCTCTTCAGCAGTCGGAAAGGGATCTTCTGATCCAGGCAAGAGGCGGCTGATTCAGGGAGATCCACTCGTGAGCAGAAGCCATAACCGTCTTGACGTTGGCAGCAGGATAAGGAAAAGAACTGCGACTGGAAAGGAAGACATTCCTATGCCTGACCCCATGACGCTAAGGAGCGAATGAAGAATATTCAGCAACTTAAATGGATCCAGAAACAACCGTTACTGCACCACAACAGACTCCTAACTGGCATAGAGCACCCATTTTGTATGAGTTTTTTTGTCTCCGGCTTTACTGAGTTGCATTCAAAGTACTGGCGCAGATTATTTACCAGATAGGGTGGACAGGTTCAAGGGCAGACCTTGTGGTCCAAATTTCCCTTCTCCCCAGACATCTACAAAATGACATTCCTCCTAATCTCCCACTGTCGTCTTTGCTGCTAATCTACTTGTATAATTCTCATAGCTATACAGACCAATGGGTCACACACAGTCTGACATGCATAGCTCTTTGGGAGTCCTGTGAATATACACCCAGTCCTGGCATGAGACCAGTTCTCCCTGCCACTTTTGTGGGAATCCATGGTAAAGGATACAGAGGTTCCCAATCAAGATGCCACAAAGGTTTGCCAGGAAGGGAGAGAGCAGGGCAAACCAGGCTACGCCAAGCAGGACCCAGGGGACGAGGGCCACCCGGACATTGAACCCCAAAAGCAGTGTGTTCCTCAACGGGGAGCGGGCGATGGAGGCCGCCAGCATAGCAAAAGCCACAGGTGCAAACCCTGTGGCATCTGCTGCCTCCAACAGGTTGGCCAAGGCGGGCGAGAGGAGGAGGTAGAGCAGGGCCGCAGCAACGGCAAAGGCCACGGTGAGGAGGCTGTGTTTTGCAGTGCCCACCGATTTCTCAAAGCTGCCGGCAAAGTACCAGGTGATGATCATGCCACATAGCCAGGAAAGGGGGTCATCATAGACAAAGATGTAGGTCACCAGCCGGTAAACTGTGGAAAGGAAAAGGAAGAAAAAGACGGTTCAGGTCCAGGCTATTTGGCCAACTGCACCCCCTTGTATGAACCTGCCCAGGCCTGGAGATTTTCAGGAGGCCCTTCTTTCGGTCCCACCTTCATTTCAAGTTCAAGTGGTGGGAACGAGCGAAAGGGCCTTCCTTCTTGGTGGCAAATGCTCCTCGACTCTGGAACACCCTTCTTCCTAAGGAAGCAAGAACGGCCCCCTCCCCGCTGTTCTTCAGGCAGAAGGTTAAAACCTTTTTATTCAGGCAGGTTTTTAAGATTCTCAGGGACTGCTGTGATTGTATATGCTTTTAATTAATTAGTTAATTAATTTCCTGCATTTATACCCCGTCCTTCTCACCCCGAAGGGGACTCAGAGTGACTTATAAGTAGGCAATCATTAGATGCCTCACAAACGTACAACCAATAAATAAGCAAATTTGTTATACAAGAAATTTGACAGAAAAAGTCGTTCAATACACAGTAATGTTATGTTGTAATTACTGTATTTACGAATTTAGCACCAAAATATCATGATATATTGAAAACACTGACTACAAAAATGCCTTGGATAAGCGAGGCTTGAATAAGTGAGACTCTACTGTCATTTATTTCCAATATTTATATCCCGCCCTTCTCACCCGAAGGGACTCAGGGCGGCATACAAAATGGCAACAATTCGATGCCCTATACACAGTTAAACACACAGTATATAAAACAGTTAAAATTATAAATACAATATAAAAGTATAAAAGATTTAACAAAAGATTAGATCCATTCATCCAAGAAGCCTCATGCTATAGCCAAAATCAGTCCACGTTGTCTTTGCCATTTATTCATTGAAAGCCTGAGCACATAGACATGTTTTAAGGGCTCTTCTGAAAGTCGTGGCAACTTGACATAGACACAAGGTCTACTCCCATCCCAATTTGCACTTCCAAAAATTTGCAGCACTTTATCAGTCACCTCGTGTTTACAATATTTATATGGTGCACCTTACCCAGTCTACTTTCACAACCTCTCTGTTTTAATCCATGTTTTTTATTAGTTCTTGTCATTTGTTTTTATTGGCTAATGTTTAAATTTTTATAATTGTGCATGTCTTTTGTCTATTGTTGCGTTTTATATTGCTATTGTTTTTATTCGGACTTGGCCCCATGTAATCCTGCCAACCTAGCAGTTCGAAAACATGCCAATGTGAGTAGATCAATAGGTACCGCTCCGGTGGGAAGGTAACGGCGCTCCATGCAGTCATGCCGGCCATATGACTTTGGAGGTGTCTATGGACAACGCCGGCTCTTCGGCTTAGAAATGGAGATGAGCACCAACCCCCAGAGTCAGACATGACTGGACTTAACGTCAGGGGAAACCTTTACCTTTACCTAAGCCGCCCTGAGTCCCCTTTGGGAAGGTAGAGGCGGGGTATAAAAATAAAGTTATCATCATTATTATTATTACAGTAGAGTCTCACTAATCCAAGCCTCACTTATCCAAGCCTCTGGATAATCCAAGCCATTTTTCTAGTCAATGTTTTCAACATATCGTGATATTTTGGTGCTAAATTCGTAAATACAGGAATTACAACATAACATTACTGCGTATTGAACTACTTTTTCTGTCAAATTTGTTGTATAACATGAAGTTTTGGTACTTAATTTGTAAAATCATAACCTAATTTGATGTTTAATAGGCATTTTCTTAATCCCTCCTTATTATCCAAGATATTCGCTTATCCAAGCTTCTGCCGGCCCGTTTAGCTTGGATAAGTGAGACTCTACTGTATTAATAAATGAAGGCCGTAAAACAAACTAGACAGGACAAGGCTAAAGAGGCAAGAGTCAAGGCGCCTCCTGAGAGACTGGCCTCACCCTGCAGGCCGCTCAGGGCCTCCGGAGCCAAGGAAAGCGGCGAGGCCTCGGCCTCTCCTCCTCCTGCGCGGGGTCTCCATCGCAGCAGCCTCGGGAGGGAGACCAGCAGCGACAGGAGAACCGTGAGGGCCGCCGCCGCAGGGAACCGGCGCTCCATCTTTCCTTTTTCCCTCCTCAGGCGCTCTTCGGACACACTTCCGGTGCTTCTGGGCCTTGCTTCCGGTTGAGGCGCCGTCGCCACGGAAACGGGGCGGGACGAAGTTGTATTCTAGGCGCCGATAGGCTAGAAGCTCCGACTCTGCTTTTCCCCCCCATTGGTCGCTGCAGGAGCTTTTCCTATTGGCTTTCTCTTTCCAACTCCATGTTTTTTTTTTAAAGAGATATGTACAACAGAAAGGTGAGTTCCCAAATCTATATCATGACCACCACCATGGGTTAAGAATGGTTTTTAACAGTTTTATTAATTCTAGTAATTTGAATATTGTAAAACATGAAATAAATAAATAAATGGAGCCTCCGGTGGCGCAGTGTGTTAAAGCGCTGAGCTGTTGAAATTGCAGACCAAAAGGTCGCAGGTTCGAATCCGGGGAGCAGAGCGAGCTCCCACTGTTAGCCCCAGCTTCTGCCAACCCAGCAGTTTGAAAACATGCAAATGTGAGATCAACAGGTACCACTCCAGCAGAAAGGTAACAGCGCTCCATGCAGTCATGCCAATGGCCACATGACCTGGAGGTGTCTATGGACAACGCCGGCTGTTTGGCTTAGAAATGGAGATGAGCACCAACCCCCAGAGTCAGACACAACTGGACTTAACGTCAGGGGAAATCTTTACCTTTAATAATTAATTTTAATATTGTAAAGTATGAAATAAATAAATACAATAATGGTAACAGTAAGGATTCTAGTCCGCAATCTCTGTGGGCACGCACACTTTCATCTTTTGTCCTCGTCTCGCTCCCGATCCCACCCTCCCACCACAAACGCAGTCTCTCAGACACCTTCTAGTTGAAATACTTTAATTTTAAAAATATTCTCTTCAGTGCTAAAATATCTCTTTTGCGTCCCGGGGGGAGGCCAGGCGGAAGGGGAAGGCGGCAGAGGCAATGGCGGCCGGCTCCCAGGTCAGTCGGGCAACAGATCCGCTCCAGGTTTTCACACTGGCTTTAAGGGAGTTCTCGGAATTCCCAAATTCGATCCTGATAGAGGGCTGACACCATGTTGGTTCCCTTTGCTTCCTAGGGAAATTCCATCCCTAAGCAGCCACAGCGACTTGGAGAACGCCTTCAAAGCAAGTCAAATTGCGGCATGGATTTGCTGCCCAGCTGGGTCAGATTGGGCCACGCTGGCGTTTTCCGCTCCCCACCATATTGCCCGCCTTCCGGCTCCTTTGCCAAGAGGAGATGGCAACGGAGTCGTGGCTCCTCCCGGCGCGAATGGCTTCACCCCACAAACTATTGCACTGCATCCCAGCCGGTCGCCCATCAAGTCCTTGCGTTCCCCCCAATAAGGAAGCATTGGAGGGGGGAATCGGGACCCTCAGGGGCACCTGGTTAAGTGCTATCGTACCTCGTCTTCCTTCGAAGGACCCCCCACCAGACAGACACCCCAGGAAGAAGAGGAGGGAGAAAGAGCAAGACAACAGAGGCCCCGGGGCCCCGTTCCTCCAGCGTGCAAGGGGTTGGGGCAAAAGGGGGGATTATTGCACAGGCCACAGCGGAGGGAAGGAAGGAAGGAAGGAAGGAAGGAAGGAAGGAAGGAAGGAAGGAAGGAAGGAAGGAAGGAAGGAAGGAAGAGCGGATCTTGGAGGTCCCACAGAAGGAGAGACCAAAAAGGGCTGGCGTTTGGGGCCCCATCGCACAGCAGAGGCGGCGAGGGGCCAGCTAGCTCTCAGGGGCCGGTTGGGACACGGCATTCTGCTCAGGACAAAACTTCTTGAGTGGCGGCGCCCCGGTGTCCTCCTCCAGTTTGGGTTCCTAAAGAGACAAGGGAATATATGAAGGACCACCGCCATGCGAATTAGAACAACAACCCAAAACAACAATTCATATAAAAACAGATACCATTACAAAATAAAATCACATTATATAAAATTTTAATCATATCCAACGTATCTGGACATCATGTGCATCTGGTGAGTGTGCACCAGGTTAAGATGGCAGTCTGATGTTGCAACTAGGATATAGATCAAGGGAAGTATTATTCCCACTCAAATTTGGGAGTCCAGACAATGCCTGGCTCGTTCTGTGCTTTACCTGCATCTCAGGCGGAACCGGCTCCTCCTTGGTCAGGGTGGGCGGCTCATCAGCGACCTCCGTGGAAGGAACACTGGGCTCTGGAAAGGGAGGCAGAGAGGAGGGTTTGCGATGACATCTATTTCTGGCTTCATGGCCATTGGTTGGGAGGGCTCTGATTGTGTCTCCCTAGATGGCAAAACAAGGTTGGACTGGATAGCCCTTGGAGTCAGCATATATCTACCTTCTCTTTCTTTCTCTCAACCATATCTACCATCTCTCTCTCAATCTTATCTATGATCATTTATCTTTGCTGGATGGCCATCTGTCAGGAGGGCTTGAATTGTGTCTTCCTGTATGGCAGAAGGAAGGGTTTGGATGACCTTTTGGGGTCCCTTCCAGGTCTAGGATAGATCTATCACACCTATACACAGATATATATTCAGTCATATCTATCATGTCTAGGGCCATCTATTTTTCGCTGGATGGTCATCTGTCAAGAGGGATCAGATGGTGTCTTCCTACCTGGAAAACAATGAGATTAGATGACCTTTGTAGTCTCTACCAAGTCTAGAGTATATCTCTCATATCATAGTTATTGTGCCTATGCCATCTATCTTAGGCTGGATGGTCATCTGTCGAGAGGGATCAGATGGTGTCTTCCTGGCAGAAGGGGGTTGGATTGGATAACCTTTGGGGGTCTCTTCCAATTCTAGGATTCCACAATCCCATCTCTGCAGGGGCCCTGCTTACCTTCCAGAGGCTCCTGGCCCAGTGTGGGCGGCTGCGAGTCATCCGTCCGGAAGTCAGAGGCATGGCTGGGGCTCATGGACTCACTCTGCTGGGGGCTGGAGGCCGGGCTGCTGTCCGGCTTGAGCTGGAAGGTGTCCGAGAGGGAACTCTGGTTGCTATTCTCATCTGAAAGAACACACACACACATAGAGAAAGAGATGTATTTTTTGACAGAAACTGGATGGCCATCTGTGGGGGAGAAGGGGCTTTGATTGTCCTTTTCCTGAATGGCAGAAGAGGGTTGGACTAGATGGCCCTTGGAGTCTCTTCCAACTCTATGCTTCTCGGATTCCCATGGTTTCTGCTCCAGAGCCCTACTCACCTTGGAACTCCAAGAGGAGGGAAGAGTTGGCCGTCGCTTCGGTCGGAAATCCGTTGGCCTCCCGGACAGGGCCTCCGCCGGACTTAGATTTCTCTTTCTTGAAACCAAGAAGAGAAGGAAGGCCATGAGTTGGGCTACCAGCAGAGGCTGGCTGGCCATCTGCTGGGAGGGCTTTGATTGTGTCTTCTGGCAGAAGGGGGCTGCACCGGATGGCCTTTGCAGAATCCCTTCCAACTCTATATGACTTGTGTTTTCTTGGCATATCCCAAGATATTTTTTGCTAAGCTGGATGAGGGTCTGTTAGGAGGGCTTTGATGATGCTTTCTTGCCTGCCAGAAGGGGGCTAGAAGGGACGGATGTGTCTCCTGCCAAAGGCATCAATGTCACCATTTGGGACTTACCTCTTTGCTGTCCGTCACAGGGACCCACTTGAATATCCGCAGGGAGGTGTCCCCCACCGTCACCCACTTCTTCTCCCTGGAAATATATATCAATGTCAAAGTATGTCTGTCTGTGCCACATAAAATTACTGCTAATCTTAATTTATCTATATATATCGAATTCAAAGTACAGTAGAGTCTCACTTATCCAAGCCTTGCTTATTCAAGCCTCTGGATTATCCCAGCCATTTCTGTAGTCAATGTTTTCAGTATATCGTGATATTTTGGTGCTAAATTCGTAAATACAGTAATTATAACATAACATTACTGTGTATTGAACTACTTTTTCTGTCAAATTTGTTGTATAACATGATGTTTTGGTGCTTGATTTGTAAAATCATAACCTAATTTGATGTTTAATAGGCTTGTCCTTAATCCCTCCTTATTATCCAAGATATTCGCTTATCCAAGCTTCTGTCGGCTCGTTTAGCTTGGATAAGTGAGACTCTACTGTATGTCTGTGCCAAATAATAATAATAATTTATCTATTATTATTATATATCAAAGTATGGCTGTCTGTACCACATAATAACAATCATCAACTATCTCTATATACCAGTCAAGGTATGTCTCTCTGTGCCACATAATTAATATCTATATATTAATAATAATATTAATACTATACTAATATTATTATACTATAATAATAATAATAATAATATAATACTATACAAATATTGTAATATATAGTATATACATATAATATTAATAATAATATTATGATGTAATACAATGTAATAATAATTATAATTCACTATTATAATTGTATATTTATATTGCATGCAATATTACTATTAATATTGCAATATAGTCGTATAATATAATATATTGTGTGTATATATACTTGTAAACCGCCGTGAGTCCCCTTCAGGGTGAGATATAAATGTCGCAAATAATAATACTAATCATCATCATCATCCTATCTATCTATGTGTCTATCTATCCATCTATTCCTCTATCTATCTATCTATCTATCTTTATATATACCAGTCTGCGAGGAAGACCAGCCCAAACAATGGCCGGCCTACCGTTTGCCCTAAAAGGCAGTATGTATGTATGACAGTATGTAAATCGACTATGCAAATAAGTTGAGAA
This sequence comes from Anolis carolinensis, assembly GCF_035594765.1. Taxonomy (NCBI): domain Eukaryota; kingdom Metazoa; phylum Chordata; class Lepidosauria; order Squamata; family Anolidae; genus Anolis; species Anolis carolinensis. Next base: position 20,548,691 of record NW_026943818.1, read on the forward strand.
TATGCAAATCTTCCGGCCTAGGCCTCGAACTGGGTCGCCTACCGGCAGGGAAAGACCCACCCTTGCCCCCATGGCAACCCGAGCTCCTCAAATCCTATTGGGCTACGTAAACGCCAATCCAATGTCCCTTTCTAGCAGTACCCTGATTGGCCGCCCTCGCCACCAATCGCGTGGCTTACTCGGCTGCTTTCTGAAAAGGAGCTCCATTCCGCGCGCCAAACGGCTAACGCGGATTGGCTGCCGCGCTGTCACTCAAACCGCCTCCGCCGACGATTGGCTGAGGGGCCGGCGTGCTCCTTCCTGGAGCCCCCTCCCTCCTCTCCCCTTCACCGTTTCCCCCTCACCACTTGCGGACGCGCTCGATAGCCGCCATGACTTTTTTGATGTCATCCTTGGCGCGGCTCCGGGTCTCGGCCCGCACCGACCGGCCCGACATGGCACCCGTTTGGACCCGGCGACGACTCTCGCCGCCGCCGTTCTCCGCCGAGAAAGTGCGCATGCGCGCGCTGGACGCCCCTCCCACACCGCCCTGCGTAACGTGTCATCGACCTCGCCCCGCCCACTGGAAGGCGGCGGGGAAGAGCAGGCCAGCGGAGACTGCGCATGCGCCAAAGTCTGTGTGCTGGAGAGAAGAAAAGGATTCTATGGCAGGCATTGTCAGAGGTTGTGAGTTCTATTGGAAACTAGGCAGGTGGGTTTATATATCTGTGGAACGTCCAGGATGGGAGAAAGAACTCTTGTCTGTTGGAGGCAAGTGTGAACCTTGATTAGCATTGAATAGCCTTGGAGCTTCAAAGCCTGGCTGCTTCTTGCCCCACCTCCTCCAAGGTGAACAGAACAACCTAAACTGGGTTCTACAGGCTAATGGAGACTCCCCCATAGACATCAGAAGAGCTGCAAGACCATTAACAAGCAACAAAGACCCAGCTAACATCTCCCAACAAAGGATTCCCCCAGGCAGGAAGCAGCCAAGCTGCAAAGTTATTCAGTGCTAATCAAGCTGGCCAATGGCAACATTCACACTTGCCCCCAACAGACAAGAGTTCTTTCTCCCACCCTGGACCTTCCACAGATATATAAACCCCACTTGCCTAGTTTCCAACAAACCTCCCAACCTCTGAGGACGCCTGCCATAGATGTGGGTGAAACGTCAGGAGAGAATGCTTCTGGAATATATAGGCTGGAAAACTCACAGCAACCCAAAAACCATAATAATTGTAGATTTGCGAGAAGCACAAAAGAGTGGATCGACGACAAATCGGATAGGATAAGAAACATAATAATAATTATAATAAATACCCAATAAAATAATTATAATAAATACCCTATGAAGAGAGTTCCATTTTGTCTCTTTACATCAGCTGGAGGCCCCTCCCCCCAATAACATGCTATGCTAGTTATATATATACACACACACAATATAATTTACAATAATATATAATAATTATAACTGTATATACATACAATATTCATAATATTATATTGTAATAGATATACTAATAATACAATATAATAATATTAATTATATATTATATTTTACATGTAATATTACTAATAATATTACAATATATTGATATAGTACAATATAGTAATTTATTGCCAGTATTGTACTATGCTAATAACATAATATTGTATGTAAATTTAATTTGTAAGCCGCACTGAGTCCCCTTCGGGGTGAGAAGGGCGGGATATAAATGTAGCAAATAAATAATAATACCCCATGAAGATCTGAAGCCTCGTATTGCCCCTCTTGTGTATCCCACAATCCATTTGTGAGATCAGATTTGGTGGTAATGTGCGGTTCTTTGCTGTTTCTCTGATGATTGCGAAAGCATACAACTTATAGGACCCAAAGCAACTTCCACATTAAAACCATACACAAAAGGGAACCTTCTAAACTGCCCCAGATCCTACTCTGATATCAGATGTCAAAACAGGAAGGTCTTGGAAGGGTACATGGGGATGAAATAGGAGTTTTTCTTGCCCGGGACAGACAAAAAGACGATGTAAAATATTCCAAGTGAGGCCTGACCAAAGCAGAAGACAGTGGGACTATAACTACCTTGATCTGGACACTAGATTTCTGTGGATACAGCCTAGAATTGGATTGCCATTTCACACTTGGTTCATGCTCAGCTTGGAGTCTACGAAGACTCCGGCGTTTCTTCCATATGGAGTTTTCTCAAGCCAAGCATCACTCATCCATATCCTATAATCAGGGGTTTTGAAACCTCCTACATGATTTCCACTTGACTTGGACAATAGAGGCCTATGGAGGCAGTTTAGGATTGCATTTTTTTTTGTTGACTCATGTTCAGCTTTAAGACACCTAGATCCACTCTCTTACGACCAAAGAAACCCAAGGTGGTCGAGAATTGTGCAAAAAAATACTATTTTGTATTTATTAGCTCTCCCAACGCACAACTGAAAAGTTTGCTCAGTTGCGCTTGCCATAGATGCTGTCCAGGGCGCTCTGGGCACTGGCCACCTGCTTCCGCAGTCTCTCCTTGGTGGACTCGTTGGTGGCCTTCTTCATCAGGGTTGCCATCTCCTGGATCACCGCCTTGTAGCCCACAGTGTTGTGGAAGATCCGGATGGCCCGGTCCCCAGCCGAGGCCAGGAAGCGGCCACTAACGTCAAAAGCCAAGTCCGTGATGTGCTCCCCGTGGACGCCCTCGAAGCGCTCCTCCTCCTCGCCTTGCCGGGTGTTGTAGAGTGTGATATTGGTGCGGCTGGAGATGGCCACGGCCCGGGCGTCCGGCGAGAGGGCGATGCGGCAGGGAGCTTCTGCCGTGCACTTCCCCGTCAGGAGGAGATAAGGGTCCTGCTGCTTCTTGTACTCCACATCCGTGTCCCACAGCTTCCATGTCCCGTCCTTCGAGACTGTTGCCATCCTGTTCCGGGGGGGGGGGGGGGGGAGGGGGGAAGGAAACATGAGCCTACAATTTATTTATTATTTATTTATTTACTACATTTATATCCCACTCTTCTCACCCCAAAGGGGACTCAGAGCGGCTTACAAATCAAATGAACATACAATATATTTTTAAGGTAAAGGTAAAGGTTTCCCCTGATGTTAAGTCCAGTCATATCTGACTCTGGGGGTTGGTGCTCATCTCCATTTCTAAGCCAAAGACCTGGCACTGTCCGTAGACACCTCCAAGGTCATGTGGCCATTGGCATGACTGCATGGAGCACCGTTACCTTCCCGCCGGAGCGGTACCTATTGATCTACTCACATTGGCATGTTTTCGAACTGCTAGGTTGGCAGAAGCTGGAGCTAACAGTGGCCGCTCATGCCGCTCCTGGGGTTTGAAGCTGGGACCTTTTGGTCTCCAGCTCAGTGCTTTAACGCACTTCGCCACCAGGGCTCCTACAATATATTATTAGCATAGCACAATATAAGCATTAAATTACTATATTGTACTACATCATTATATGGTAATAGAGACAAGCTCTATAGGGTTCCTTACCGCCTGGAGTCGTTGGAGAAGGAGAAGGAATACACGCCAGCTGTGTGGCCCTTCAAGTCGAAGGCTCTGACCACCTCCCGGAAGTCTCCTCCACCTTTGCCGAAACACACCTCCCACACCTTCACGTCCGGGGTGAAGCCGCACGAGGCCACAAACCTGAAGGAACAGAAGGGAGAAATCCTACTGTCTGCACAGGCATTGGTCCCTTGCATAAAATCACTGAGTTGGAAGAGGCCCCAAGGTCCATCCAGATCAATGTCCTTCTGCCATTGAAAACTATCCAAGCCCTCCTGACAGATGGCCATCCTGCTTATGTTAAAAATACATATCATATAATTGGAAGACTCCAAGGGTCATCCAGTCCAGTTCTGCCATAAAGGAAGACACAATCCAAGCCCTCCTGACAGATAGCCATCCAGCTTGTGTTAAAGACACATATCATAGAATTGGAAGACTCCAAGGGCCATCTAACCCTCTGCCAGGCAACAACACAGGTTAGACCTGCCTTTACTGTCATCCTATGAGACCTATGTCTCCAGGTATGCTGGTTGGTTGGCACACATACTCTTCATGGTCCAACTTCAAAATATATGAATGTATTTGCAACTCCTGTTTTATTGTCCTACTGTGTTTTATTTTTTGTATATTGTGCAATGTATTTATGCTGTTGTTTTGTAAATTATGCTGGTCGGGCCTTGCCCCATGTGAGCCGCCCCAGGTCCCCATGGGGAGATGGTGGCGGGGTATAAATAAAATTTTATTATTATTGTATGACACAGCAAACAAGATAGATACGCTGGATTTCGTTTCAAAAAACAACAAGTCAAACCCTTCCCAAGTGTCTAGGACTGTGTGATGTATTTTCGGATGATGCGCGCAGATCCCAGTAGGGTGGCCTATTATTATTATTATTATTAGTAGTAGTAGTAGTAGTAGTAGTAGTAGTAGTAGTAGTACCACAAATGTTCCTCCATCACTTGATGGATCTGGACCAAATTTGGCACACAGACCCTTCTTGATTCAACTTAAAATATTGGGTTTGGCTGCTGCTATGTGACATATGTATGAGGAGAAGGGAGGGAAGGAAGAAAGAAAATTTTGTTTTTGTTTTGGGCCTGGCCCCATGTTAGCCACCCTCAGTCCCTTTGGGGAGATGGTGGCAGGATAGAAAAATGAAGTATTACACTTCTCACTTATCCAAGCTAAACGGGCCGGCAGAAGCTTGGATAAGCGAATATCTTGGATAATAAGGAGGGATTAAGGAAAAGCCTATTAAACATCAAATTAGGTTATGATTTTACAAATTAAGCACCAAAACATCATGTTATACAACAAATTTGACAGAAAAAGTAGTTCAGTACGCAGTAATGTTATGTTGTAATTACTGTATTTATGAATTTAGCACCAAAATATCACCATATTTTGAAAACATTGACTACAAAAATGGCTTGGATTATCCAGAGGCTTGGATAAGCGAGGCTTGGATAAGTGAGACTCTACTGTATTATTATTATTATTATTAAGGGAAAGAAAGGAAAGAAGAAAAAGGAAAGGCGAAAACGTATGAGGAGAAAAGGAATAAAGAATAAATAAGGGTATAAGGGAAGAGGAAGGAGAGATCGTCATCAGCTGGCTGAACCACGGCTGCTTTAAGTCTCATTCTGGGGAGAAAAAGTGGGGTATAAATAAACATAATAATAAAGATAATAATGATAAGGAAAGACAGGTGACTCCTTACCTCCCACAGGGCGAGACAGCAGCAAAGGTGTTGTTCATCTGGTTCGTGTTGATGGTGGCCAAGACCTCTGCCTTCAGGTCCCAGATGAGGATGGTGGTGTCACTGGAAGCAGTCATGATGTATTTTCCTGGAGGATGGAAAGAGATGAGGGGCCTTTTGTGGCACATAAAACTGAAGAAGCATCCCTTAAAAGGAATGTGGCAGCTGGTAGTTTCATAATGCTAGATTTTTTAATATCACATGTTGAGGATCCATTATTCAGAATTCTGAAATACTCCAAAATCCCAGCCTCTGAGGATGCCTGCCATAGATGTGGGCGATAACATCAGGAGAGAATGCTCCTGGAACATGGCCATACAGCCCAGAAAACTCACAGCAAGTGAGTTGACAAAAGGTCAAGGCAGAGGAAAAGTTTGCCGAGGCCTTGGATCCACCTCAGTGTCACTTCCTCACCGGTGTCAGCAACTCCAATGTTGATGATGGGGGCCTTGTGCTGCTTTGGGAAATCCTCTGCTGTAGCGATGTATGTGAAGCTGCCATCCTCTTTCTTGGTCATTTTAAAGAGCCGGAGAGTGTCCCCGTTGGCCAGCCAGGCAATGAAGGCCCTGCGGAAAGGAAGCACAGGCCTGGGATGCAAGTCAGAGAAGCTGCAGGTTCCTTGGCCTGACAGAGCACTTGATGAACCAATATGAACACACCATATTTGTTTTATATTGTCTGTATTCACCTGGGCTTGGCCCCATGTAAGCTGCCCCGAGTCCCCACGGGGAGATGGAGGCAGGGTATAAAAATAAAATTATTATTATTATTGTTATTATTATTATATTATTGGAGAACACAGAAATGCTGGACCACTCTAACCACCATTTCAGATGGCACACAAGAATGTGGACAATTTACTGTAGCACTTTATCTGTTATCTTGAGTTTACAATTTTTATAATGTGCACTTCATTTAGTATATTATCATAACCTCGCTGTTTTTAATTCCATGTTTTATTAAGTGTGTTTTTATATCTAGAGGTTAATGTTTTAAATTTTATAATTTGCGTATGTTCTTGCTCATTGATGTATTGTATATTGTTATTGTTTTTATCTGGTATTATCTGTGAGCCGCTCCGAGTTCCCTTCGGGGGAGATGGAGGCGGGGTATAAATAAACTTATTATTATTATTATTATTATTATTAAACAGAAAGGAGGAAACCATGAAAATGAACAAAATCTGGCTATCAATATTTTTTTAAAACTCTAAAATTAGGACAGTAAATAAAGAACAACACTTGGAAACAATCAGAGCCAGCTAACACCTCCCAAGAAAGGATTCTCTCAGGCAAGAAGCAACAAGGCTTTTCAATGCTAATCAAACTGGCCAATTGCAACATTCCCACTTGCTTCCAACAGACAAGAGTTCTTTCTCCCAAGCTGGACTTCACACAGATATATAAAACCCACTTGCCTAGTTTCCAACAGACCTCACAACCTGAGGATGCCTACCATAGATGTGGATGAAACGTCAGGAGAGAATGCTTCTGGAACATGGCCACACAGCCCGGAAAACTCACAGCAACCCAGAATTCTTATTCCCGATATACTATACTCCTTGGCTGCCCCTTTACCTGGAGTCTGGATAGAAGCGAACCAAAGTGGCGTGGTCCAGTTCCACGTTGGCTCGCATGTAGCGATGCTCCCGCTCCAGGAAGTCCTTGGTGCTCCATATCCGCACGGTCCGGTCATCGGAGCAGGACGCCAGGTACTTCCCGTTGCTGCTGAAGTCGAGACAGGTGATGCTCCCACTGTGGCCCTGAGGAAAGAAAGAGAACCAGAAAGAGCCATGGGATTGTCTTGAGAGAAGTCTTGTGATGGGGAGAGGAGGCAATAGAGCAGGCACGGGTAAACTTCTGCCCTCCAGGTGTTAGGAATTGTGGAAGTCCAAAAGTGACATCAAAATGGATTAATTCCACAATGTAGATGCACCTTAGAACTCACCTTCAGGGCGGCTGCCAGGAGCGGGTGGGAAAAACTGTGCTGTTGGGGTTTCTCTTTCCGAAGCCGCTGATGCTGCTTCTGTTTCTTTATCAATGAGGTTTTACTGGATGCTTCACTGTCCAAATCTAGAAAATGTAAAGACCATTTTATTGAGTAGCCCTTAGGCCATATCAAAGTACCAAGCCAAACAACCAGGTTTGAAAAGACCTGATTACATTCTATACAAATACAGTAGAGTCTCACTTATCCAACATAAACGGGCTGGCAGAACGTTGGATAAGCGAATATGCTGGAGATTAAGGAGAAGCCTATTAAACACCAAATTAGGTTATGATTTTACAAATTAAGCACCAAAACATCATGTTATACAACAAATTTGACAGAAAAAAATAGTTCAATATGCAGTAATGCTACGTAGTAATTACTGTATTTACGAATTTAGCACCAAAATATCACGATGTATTGAAAACATTGACTATAAAAATGCGTTGGATAATCCAGAATGTTGGATAAGTGAATGTTGGATAAGTGAGACTCTACTGTATTAAATAAAACATTTGTAACAATACAATAAATAAATATGATAAAACTGAGTGTGTACATCATATTTCATTGTCATCCCTACAATTTACCCCAATCAGCCCCACATATGTGTTGTTGCCTTTTATGTGTTTTTAATGTAATTTTTTATCCTGCATTGTTATTTTAATTGATATATTGCATTACTGTTTTATCTGTCTTATATTGTGATTGTATTATGTTGCTTATATTTTGTCCTTGTGTTGTTTGGGCCTCTGCCCCATGTAAGCCACCCCGAGTCCCCATGGGGAGATGGTGGCGGGGTATAAATAAAGTTTTTTTATTATTATTATTATATGTGGATCTCAAACGTATTGTTTTGCTCAAGTACAGAGACGCTTTATATGTTATTTTTGGATCTTGACCACACATAAAATACGTTGTTCTGGTGTGCAATTCCCAATGCATTGTCTGTTTGAAATATGGGCCAAGGAACAAATCTCTCACCTTCTGATACAGTTTACAGTCAAATAATATATGTGCTAAATCCTCAATTTCAGGTGCTCCACAGATACATAACCATTCATTATAAGTGATGTCATTAAATCTCCCATATGTAACCATTGTACCAAGCTGTATCTTAATAGGCATATAGGAAAATAATTTTTCATTCAAGAGAATTATAGTTACCAGACAAAGTATATAAATATATATATTTAAAAACATACAGGTAATTCCAAACTCAAAGATTTTTTTTTAAAAAAACCCCAAACACTTGGGTGTTTTGGATATGGGATACTTAACCTGTATCTTAATAGGCATATAGTAAAATAATTTTTCATTCAAGAGAATTACAGTTACCAGACAAATTATATAAATATATATATATTTAAAAACATACTTTGCATTTTGTATTTTACACAAATCTTGCTGTCAGCTCTACCTTGCAGTATCTTGCGTATTACCTTACTGCCATGTGAAATAAGTATATTATAAATAAGGTAAAGGTTTCCCCTGACGTTAAGTCCAGTCATGTCTGACTCTGGGGGTCATCTCCATTTCTAAGCCGAAGAGACACCTCTACGTTGTCCGTAGACACCTCCAAGGTCACGTGGCTGGCATGACTGCATAGAGCGCCAATGTTACCTTCCCGCTGGAGCGGTACCTATTGATCTACTCACATTGGCATGTTTTCGAACTGCTAGGTTGGCAGAAGCTGGAGCTAACAGTGGGCGCTCACTCCGCTCCCAGGATTTGAACCTGGGACCTTTTGGTCTGAAAGCTCAACAGCTCAGTGCTTTAACGCACTGTGCCACCAGGAGCATTTTACTCTATTATTATTAAATGTATTATTGTATTATTGTTGCTACTGTTACATTTTTTACTCTATTTTTATTATTATTAATAATACCTTTATTATTTCACTCTGATCTTATTATTATTGCATTTATTATTTTACTCTATTTATTATTACATGTATTATTTTCCTGTATTTATTATTATTATTACATGTATTATTTTACTCTATTATTATTAAACGGATACATAAGCACATTTACATTGGAGAAGATGAGAATAATGATTTGATCAGAGTTGGACAGTTTGAACCTGGGACCTTTCGATCTGCAAGTTCAGCAGCTCAGTGCTTTAACACACTTCGCCACCGGGGCCCCACATATTATAAATATACTGTCATAAATGTATATGCTTTGTCCTCAATATGTTGGCATACAGTGCCAGTCTTGAGCCCATTTGACAGAAGGGACCCAAAGCCACGCCCCCAACTCCCGGGGGCGTGGCCTAGGCCACGAGGCCCCGCCCCCTCACCGTCTCCGGCGCCGCTTGGCTCTTGCTCCGCTTGGCCGCGCCCCTTAGCGCTGGACTCGGCTTCCTCGCTGCTCGTCCCGCTCCTCCACCGCAGCAGCAGGAAAAGCAGGGCGACGAGGCCGCCGAGGAGCAGCGAAAGGCCCGCCAGGGACATCGGCACCGCCTCCATCTTCCTTCCTCCGCCTCCTCTCGGCCACCTCAGCGCTGAGTCCGCGCAGGCGCAGAAAGGACGACCAATCGCTGGCCTCGCCTCACGTGGAGGGAGTGAGACGCGCATGCGTCGCTATTCCTCGAAGGACGCGACTTGAGGAAACGAAGCTGCGCGTGCGCGGTTTGCCCTCACGCTAGGGATCGCAATGCGCGTGCGTGCCAGCCCTCGCCTGATTGGATCAAAGCTTTAGCTTTGAACGACCCGAAAGTGCGTCGCACAGTTTTGACGTAGAGAAGCCGAGCCAAAGATGGCGGCCTCCGGGAAGCGGCCGGAGCATCGTGGTCCTCCTGAATTGGTGAGAAAAAGAGGGAGATCCGGGGATGGTTGGGATCAAGCAAGCCTAAGAAGGTTACTTCTTATTTGGCACTACATCCCCCAGAATCCCCATGGCAGATCCCTGTGGGAGAGGATTCTGGGAGTTGTAGTCCTGAAAAAGTTGGAAATCTTTGACAAGCTCTGATCGGACCTTTTGAACGTTATTGACTCCTTATCATTCATGTCTTAATCAGCATCAGGGCCAGAGAGCTGCCTGTCTCTTGTTTTTAAGCATTGCAGGAAGGGAATATTTATTTATTATTTATTTAATACATTTATATCCCGCCCTTCTTTCTCACCCCAAAGGGGACTCAGAGCGGCTTACAAATTAAATTTACATACAATAATATATTATTAGTATAGCACAATACTGGCAATAAATTACTATATTGTACTATATCAACATATTGTAATATTATTAGTAATATTACATCTATCTATCTATCTATATATATATATAAAAGGGTAATGAAATTTCGGCCTAGGACAAAACAACAAAACTACATATCCCAGAAACACTAAACTTGGCAGCTCAACCCCTCATCTATGCCTCTATGTTCATACAACAAAAAGAAAAGAAAAATAAAGTCCTAATGAGAGGGAGAGGAATAATTGTTTTTATCCAATTGCTGCCAGTTAGAAGGCTAAGCTCCGCCCACTTGGTCTCCTAGCAACCCACTCAGTCCAGGGGACAGGCAGTGTTAGGCCTCACTTAGGCCTATAAAATACAGATTATCTGATTTTAACTGGATTATTTTGCAGTGTAGACCCAAGGCCCTTCCACACAGCTATATAACCCATTTATAATCTTATATTATCAGTTTTGAACTGGATTATCTTGACTCCACACTGCCATATAATCCACTTTAGTGTGCAGTCGGACACAACTAGACTTAATGTCAGGAGAAAACCTTTACCTTAACTACCACCAATTCAATACTTTATTTCCCATACCACCATACTTTGCCACAGCAACGCGTGGCTGGGCACAGCTAGTGTAATATATAATATATCATTAATATTATTATATTGTATTATTAGTATTGTATTACAAAATAATATTATTAATATTACATGCATATACAATATATTATAATATTATATATTATTGTAAATTATATTGCATATATGCACGCATGCATGTGTGTATATATAAATGTACATATATACATACACATATATAATTAGCATAGCATGTTACTGATGGAATAACGAGACTGATGTGATTCAGCAGTGCTTTGTATATGATTTCCCTTTAACAACCATCTTTTTCTGCTCTTTTCCCTCAGTTCTATGATGAGGTCGAAGCTCGGAAATACACCCACAAGTACGTCAGGCCTGGGCTGCTGAAGTCCACTTGTTTTTTGTTTGCCTTATTTATTCCAAGTGTTTATTCCAAAGAAGTAACTTGTCATTGTACTGTGCCTCCGACCCTGAAGGCAGAAACTGTTTCCTCAGCCAAATTAATTCAGAAGGGGTTTGCAACTCTCCAGATTCCGTAGCATTGAGCCAAGGCACTTAAAAGTGCTATCAAATTGCATTCATTCTGAGGCAAGCTTCCTCAAACTGTGTCCCTCCAGCTGTTTGCACCTCTTTGTTTCCACAACAAGTCAAACCCCATTCTCACAGGGACAGATAGTGAGGTGGAATCTTCCAAACAGAGGCACAGACAGCAAAACAAATCCCACAGTGTTATTCACCCTTCCCTATGCTACCCAAAGCTGTGTGTGTGTGTGTGTGTGTGTGTGTATATATATATATATATATATCTGCAGTTATACTTGTAAGAAGTACCTGTTCCAACTTAAAAACAAATTCAACTTAAGAACAAATCTACAGAACCTGGCTTGTCCATAAATTGGGGACTGTCTGTATCCTGAATTCCTTGTTGCTTTTGCTTCATTCTTCTTAATATGGAGTACTTGTATATATTCCTCTGTTTGACCTCTGTCACTCGGAAGGCAGTATCAAAATGAGGTTTTATCTTTACAATTATGTACAACATCTGCCCACAGGGTGGTTCTTCAATACTGCTTACTTCTAATGTGCTCCCCCCCCCCCCCAGCTCTCGCATGATGGAGATCCAGTCGCAGATGTCCGAACGGGCTGTGGAGCTGCTGGGCCTCCCAGAGGATCGGCCGTGTTTCTTGTTGGACGTGGGGTGAGTTTGCTGCAGTTTGAAAACATCATTCTTTCCTGGGATTATACAATTCAAGATGACCTGAATATAAGTATAACTTCCAGACACTGATTATCTCTGTCTCTGACTAGTGATACATTTGTGGGAGAAGGGATAACTTCACTATTAAACAAAGAAAGGATAATAATAAATATTTATTTATATCCCGTTTTTCTCCCTAAACGGGACCCAAAGCAGCTTATAACATTATATAAAAAACAATACAGAACAATATGCATATACCGTATATACTCAAGTATAAGCCAACCCGACTATAAGCCGAGGCACCTAATTTTACCACAAAAAAATTGGGAAAACATTGACTCAAGTATAAGCCGAGAATGGTAAATCTCAGAAATAAAAATAGATAATAATAAAATTACATTTTTGAATATTTACATAAAAGTGTAATTTAAGATAACACTGTCCAACTCTGATTAAATCATTATTCTCAACTTCTTCAATGTAAATGTGATTATGTATCCTAATAATAATAATAATAGAGTAAAATAATAAATGTAATAATAATAATAGAGTAAAATAATAAATGCTATAATAATATCAGAACGAAATAATAAATGTATTAATAATAATAAAAATAGACAAATTTATAATAAGAAATAAATAAACATATTTAAAAACAACAAAAGTCTGGATCGCTTTTCTATCATGATCTCAATCCAAACTTGGACCTACTTAAGCAGCTCAAAGAGAATATGGAAAAGCCCATCAGCCCTTTCCGGTATGGCCCTTGGTAAGGCCTGAAAGAAGTAGTCTGTATGTCTCTTCTTAACCGTGTTTTTTCTTCTGGTCAGATGTGGCTCCGGTTTGAGTGGCGATTACATCACTGAGGAAGGTCACTTTTGGGTTGGCATGGACATCAGCCCTGCCATGCTGGGTGAGTAGTTTCCATCCCTTCTGCCCCAGATACTCTAGACCTCTTTCCTTGGAATGGGCAGAAGTTGAGAAGCCCGTGATCTACTTGGTCCAGATTCTTATCAGGTTTACATAGCATATATGGAATATTGTTGCCGTGTTGGAGAGGCCACTGCCCTCGTACTTTCATCCTTTCTTTCCTCCCTGCCCATAGCTTTCCTTTCTCTTCCTTCCTTTTTCTTTGTCCTCCTTCTCTCACGCCTTCCCTTTTTTCTTTTCTTTCTCTTCCCTTCTTTCCCGAATGAAAGCATTCCTTGAGTGGTGGGCTGTAGTGTTTGGGGAGGACATTGGCAGGATTGGGGCTACATGTTCATGGCACTCGCTATAACCTGAAATGTCACTGGAGGGAGTGCTTTTGGTGGCTCCTCAGCACTGTGGGTTTGTGGAAGCAGGAGCCTGTCTGTGGAAGTGGCACCCCAGCCACGTACACACATACAGATTTTCACTTTTATCATGTGTATAGATTGTTAAAGCAGTTATTTCAAACAGATGTGGCTGTGGAGAGAGAAGTGGAAGGAGACTTGATGCTTGCAGACATGGGGCAAGGGGTCCCCTTCCGGCCTGGGACCTTTGACGGCTGTATCAGGTAAGACACTGGGACCGAGAGCTGTGTGTGTGTGTATGTATGTATATGTATGTGTATGTATATGTGTGTGTATGTGTGTGTGTGTGTGTGTATATATATATGTATATGTATATGTATATATATATATTTGATGCCCCGAAGGGGACTCAGAGTGGCTTACAAATTAAATTTACATACAATATTATATTATTAGCATAGCACAATACTGGTAATAAATTACCATATTGTACTCTATCTATATATTGTAATATTATTAATAATATTACATGTAATATATAATATATAATTAATATTTTATATTGTATTATTAGTATTATATTGCATTACAAAATAATATTGTTAATATTATATGCATATACAATATATTATAATATTATATATTATTGTAAATTATATTATATATACGAGGGCTATCCACAAAGTAGGTTACGTTTTGGATTTTAAAAAGGACAAGGTATAGGAGAAATCATTTACCATATACAGCTGAAAGACACATTCCAATACTACAATCTCATGTAATCCCCATTGAAATCTAGGCACGTTTCATAAAGATAAATGAGTTTGAAAAGGTCTGCCCCACTAAATTTGCCGCCTCTCTCTTCCGTTTCCAACAATGGGGCCATGGCTGGCAGCAAGGGAGAAGGGGGAAGAGCTGAGGACACAAGCGGGGAATTTACTGGAGCAGTACTTTTCAAACTCATTTATCTATATGAGACGTGCCTAGATTTCAATGGGGATTACGTGAGATTGTAGTATTGGAATGTGTCTTTCAGCTGCATATGGTAAATGATTTCTCCTATACTTTGTCCTTTTAAAAATCCAAAACGTATCCTACTTTCTGGATAGCCCTCATATGTACATACGCATGTGTACACGCACACACACATATATATAATTAGCAAAGCATGTTACTGGTGGGAGGGGCCTTCAGCTGGAGCAAGGAGACAAGATGGAAACTGTCTTTGCTGGCTCCCTCTTTGCTCTGTATTGTCCATATTTGGGTCGGAAGCATACAATAGTGTCACACTAAACAACGTAGAGCAGGACACAAATGCTTCCAAGGCGGGTAAGTAAAACTGTAAATAGTGAATCTGGAAAAAAGGTCGTACTCCATTTCCTGGTTCTGTTACACACTTTTCACTGATACGTTATGCTATCTGTTGTCTTTCCTTGCCTTCATCTATAGAGAGAAGCAGGGAAGAAACAATAAAATGTGCTGGGAGGCAGTGCTTTCTGAAAGCTGATTTATGTCTTGGTTTTGTCCCTCCTGCAGTATTTCTGCTGTGCAGTGGCTCTGTAACGCCGACAAGAAGACCCACAGCCCTCCTAAGAGACTCTACCGGTTCTTTTCCACCCTTTATACAGCATTGGTAAGGACCCATTTCCCTTTCTCCTGCCTCCTTTTCCATCTTCCAAACTACCATGTGCCTACTCTAAAATCTGGACAGTAAATAAAGAAAAACACTCAGAAAACAGAGGAATTCCAGGCATGAATCAATCAGGGCCAGCTAACACCTCCCAGCAAAGGATTCCCCCAGGCAGGAAGTAGCCAGGCTTTGAAGTGGCAAGGACATTCAATGCCAATCAAGGTGGCCAATTGAAACATTCACACCTGCCTCAGACAGACAAGAGTTTTTTCTCCCACCCTGAACATTCCACAGATATATAAACCCCACTTGCCTAGTTTTCAAACATACCTCATAACCTCTGAGGATGCCTGCCATAGATGCAGGCGAAATGTCAGAAACATGGCCATACAGCATGGAAAACTCACAGCAACCCAATAAATAAATTCCTTCATTCGGGGTCTGGCACTGTATGTAAATATAGCATCTAGTTGTTGGCCTTGGCAACCTCTCCAACGCTGACTGCTCCTTTTTTCCTAGCAATACATGGGGCAGAAAAGTATTCTGTGATCCCTCTACTAAACAGATTGCAGGTTCCCTCTATACTAATTTATAAATATATAGTTTAATATATTGTATATACATATAATATTGATAATAATATTAAAATAGTATACAATATTATACTACTAATAATACAATATAATAATATTGATTATATATTGTATATTAAATGTAATTTTACTAATAATATTACCATATCATGATATAGTACAATATAGTAATTTAATGCTTATATTGTGCTATGCTGATAATATATTGTATGTTCATTTGATTTGTAAGCCACTCTGAGTCCCCTTTGGGGTGAGAAGAGCGGGATATAAATGTAGTAAGTAAATAAATAAATAGATAAATATACTGTTGACTATCCTCCATCCCTGCCACTCCCATTGTTGTAACTCCCAAAGTGGACCTTTGACAGTTGCAAAGGGCATTTTTATTCTCCGATCCTCAACAACTTTTGAAGTTTGGGTGGCCCAAAAGGTTGCAGGGATAGAAATTTAGCCTGGATTTGTTTGGTCCAGATCCTTATCTTGATGGCATTGCAGCTACAGATCACCTTTTTTTCCTCCTCCAGGCTCGAGGGGCCCGTGCCGTGCTCCAGCTCTACCCCGAAAACTCTCAACAGGTAAGTCCCTGAACCACATTGTGGAGATCCTGATCCAGCCTCAAGCAGATCTGCCACCCAAAACAGGCATGGATCAGAAGGTGACAGGGCTGCTGTCACGTTCCTGAAGTTGGACAAGGTTTAAGGAGATCCAAAAGGACTGTTCGAGGCTGTATCTGGTGGACACCCAATCGGGCAAGTCTTCTGATCCTCCTGCCTTCAGGTTCAATAAAAAAAATCTATCATTTTGGCCCCTAAACCTGCTCTAAAGTTATATATGAGTCTATATGGTGTGTAAAAGAAAGAATGGGTTACCGATGTGGTTGTACCTGGAGATCTAGCCTTCTGATCCTCCTGCTGAAAAAAACATGCCTACCTTTGAGTGGATTGCAAATAAGTATAACTTACCGTATATACTCGAGTATAAGGTGACCCAAATATAAGCCGAGGCACCTAATTTTATCACAAGAAAACTAGGAAAACATTGACTCAGGTATAAGCTGAGAATGGTAAATTTCAGAAATAAAAATAGAAACCAATAAAATTACATTAATCGAGGCATCAGTAGGTTAAATGTTTTTGAATATTTACATAAAACTCTAATTTAAAATAAGACTGTCCAACTCTGATTAAATCATTATTCTCGTCTTCTTCAATGTAAATGCCCTTATGTATCCTTTTAATAATAATAGAATGAACTAATAAATGTAATACTAACAATAATAATATCAGAGTGAAATAATAAATGTACAGTAGAGTCTCACTTATCCAAGCCTCGCTTATCCAACCTTCTGGATAATCCAAGCCATTTTTGTAGTCAATGTTTTCAATATATCGTGATATTTTGGTGCTAAATTCGTAAATACAGTAATTACAGCATAACATTACTGCATATTGAACTACTTTTTCTTTCAAATTTGTTGTAAACATGATGTTTTGGTGCTTAATTTGTAAAATCATAACCTAATTTGATGTTTTAATAGGCTTTTCATTAATCCCTCCTTATTATCCAAGATATTCGTTTATCCAAGTTTCTGCTGTCCCATTTAGCTTGGATAAGTGAGACTCTAGTGTACTAACAATAATAATATCAGAGTGAAATAATAAATGTATTATTAATAATAAAAATAGAGTAAAATAAATGTAATATTAACAATAATAATAGAGTAAAATAATGAATGTACCATATATACTCGAGTATAAGCCAGCCAGGACCCTCACTCGAGTACAAGCCAAGAGGGTCTTTTTCAGACCTAAAAAAGGGCTGAAAAACTAGGCTTATACTCGAGTATATACAGTATATTTGCATATAACATTCACACCTGCCTCAAAGAGACAAGAGTTTTCTCTTCCACCCTGAACATTTCACAGATAGATAAACCCCACTCGACTAGTTTCCAACAAACCTCACAACCTCTGGGGATGTCTGCCATAGATGCAGGTGAAACGTCAGGAGAGAATACTTCTGGAATATGATCAGACATCCTGGAAAACTCACAGCCACCCACTGAACCCATTCTAACTGAAGGGACAACTGAGGCTCAGTAAAGAAAACAGTAAAAGCCTCTGTCGGAGTATGGCAGTGCAATTTTTTTTCCAAAGTCTACCATTCTTTTCCTTGACACTCATTTTGTTACTCATGAACTGGCACAGAGATTGAATCACCGCATTGGAAGGTGGCACCTCAAAAGCAATTCAGTCCAACCTTCTGTTTGCTGGGGCCTCATCTTGATGCTTTTCTCTCCTTCCAGCTGGAGCTCATCACTGCTCAAGCCATGAAGGCAGGCTTCACCGGTGGGATGGTGGTGGACTACCCGAACAGTGCCAAAGCCAAGAAGTGAGTCTCTTTTTGTCTGGAGCAGGGAAACTGCTTTGGGCAGAAGGTTTGGGCTTGCCACAAAAGCAGGCAATTGTTTGGGTTTCGGGGCACATTGTCCCCAATCCTGTGTTTAAGCAGAGGCCGGATGGCCACCTGTTGGGAGAACTTGGGTTGTGTGTTCTTGCATATCAGGGGGTTGGACGGGATGACTCTTGGGGTCTCTTCCAACTCTATGATTCTGTGGAAAGAACAAAATTCTTCACTATAATAATCTCTAGAGATCCAGTAAGGCAATTTTGCCTTGTTTTATATCTCCTTGGGCTTTATTATTATTATTATTGACACAACGACATTGTATGACACAGCAAACAAGATAGATATGCTGGATTTTGTTTCACAAAATCACAAGTCGAACACTTCCCAAGTGTCTAGGACTGTGTGATGTATTTTTGGATGATGCGTGCAGATCCCAGTCGGGTGGCCTTTTGCAGTTGGCAGATTGTGATTTTGTCAATGTCTATTGTTTCCAAATGCCGTCTGAGATCTTTTGGCACGGCACCCAATGTGCCCATCACCACCGGGACCACCTGCACTGGTTTCTGCCAGAGTCTTTGAAGTTCAATCTTGAGGTCCTGATAGCGGCTGAGTTTTTCCTGTTGTTTTTTGTCAATGCGACTGTCACCTAGGATGGCGACATCAATGATCCAAGCGTTTTTCTTTTTCACAACTGTGATGTCTGGTGTGTTGTGTTCCAGAACTTTGTCAGTCTGGATTCGGAAGTCCCACAGTTTCTTTTCGTGCTCATTTTCCAATACTTTTGCAGGTTTGTGATCCCACCAGTTCTTTCCTGCTGGGAGGTGGTACTGGAGGCATAAGTTCCAATGAATCATTTGGGCCACATAGTTGTGCCTCTGTTTGTAGTCTGTCTGTGTGATTTTCTTACAGCAACTGAGGATATGATCTATGGTTTCGTTAGCTTCCTTGCACAGTCTGCATTTTGGGTCATCAGCTGATGATGATGATGATGATTATTATTATTATTAGAGTCAAAGAGACTGCAGAGCCATCCAGTCCAATCCACTGTACCTATGTACATATGTATGCATGTGTATATGTCAGTATCTGAGATAGAAGAGACCCCAAGGGTCATCCAGTCCAACCCTTTGCAACGCACCATCCAAGCCCTCTCAACAGCCTCTGCTTTAAAAGCCTCCAGAGAATGAGACTCCAATGGATTCCCAGGCTTTTTATTTTACTATCCCACAGCTCTGACCCTCAGTGATTGCTTTCTAATGTTTAGGAAGAATCTCTTTTCTTGCATTTGGAGTCCATTGCTAGACTCTTTCTAGGTCCTTCATCTGGAGATGCCTGATAGAAAGGGCCTCCCTATGTGATGCTCAATATCCACTTATTTCTCTTTCTGTTTTCCAGGTTCTTCCTCTGCCTCTTTGTCGGCACAAGTGACGTGTTACCAAAGGTATGATGGTTTATGGGCAGCCACATCACTCTATTCCCATATTTTTAATTATAATATTATAATTATATATTAATTATATATTACATGTAATATTACTAATAATATTACAATATATTGATATAGTACAATA
Source organism: Anolis carolinensis (assembly GCF_035594765.1). NCBI lineage: Eukaryota > Metazoa > Chordata > Lepidosauria > Squamata > Anolidae > Anolis > Anolis carolinensis. Next base: position 20,568,401 of record NW_026943818.1, read on the forward strand.
TAGTAATTTATTGCCAGTATTGTGCTATGCTAATAATATAATTTTGTATGTAAATTTAATTTGTAAGCCGCTCTGAGTCCCCTTCGGGGTGAGAAGGGCAGGATATAAATGTTTTAAATAAATAATAAATATTAATGCCCTTCAATGAGAGGCAAAAAAGGAATTATGATGGCAGGTGTCTTGTAAGCAGAGACCTTCGGAGGGCTTTTCTGACAGTCCTCTGATCTCTAATCTGTCAAATAAGAGGCAGATGCTTCAGTGTTTTCTTGTCACCTGCTAGAAAATAAAAATGCTGCTTCTCTGTTTATAGGGACTTGGAGCAGAATGCAGCGTGGAAGAGACCACACAGGCCAAGTTCACCCAGGAAAGGTAATTAACTAGAAGGCCTTTTATTTTGGACTACTTTAGATACCCGGCGATGCCTGGATTAGGCATTTTAGAAGGATAAACATTAGAAATAGTTACAATTAGGTTAGCTCTTTAAAAGCCAGTCAAGCATATTTTTCCTCTTGCAGGCCTGTTGGCCACGTCTCATCCCTTATAATGGCCATAAAGGGCGACTTCACCCTTTCCGTGGCTCATGGGAGAGACAGACAGTAATTGGCAGAGAGCTGTCGTCGTGGCGCCTTGCAGCTCTAGGTTGCCACGTTTTCCTGACTCTGACATCCTATAGATTGGGAATGGACCTTCACGTGGATTCTAGACCTGATCCCAAGGCAGATATACATTTATAATAATCTGTCATTGAACTGCTGTGTCGTGTTGGAAGGCCTGTCTGCAGCGGATCCCTTCAGCTCAACTTGCAGTGGGGAGGGGTTGGGTGGCCTTTCAGATGTGAGCCTTCCATCAGCCCCAGCTAGCATGATGGAGACCTGAAGGACCACATCCATCACCACTTTTGGTATGGGCTACTGTGACAAGTATATAGTCTGCTCTCTGCATTTGTTGGGTTGGAGGTATATCTCACTCTCTCTAAGGCACAATCCAATCTCTCCTGACAGATGGCCATCCGACCAAAAATAGATGGCCATACATATGATAGATGCAATTTTATATATTTATATATATACTAGCTGTGCCCGGCCACGCGTTGCTCTGGCGAAGTATGGTGGTATGGGAAATAAAGTATTGAGGAATTGGTGGTAGTTAAGGTAAAGGGTAAAGGTTTTCCCCAAACATTAAGTCCAGTCGTGTCTGACTCTGGGGGTTGGGGCTCATCTCCATTTCTAAGCTAAAGAGCCGGCGTTGTCCGTAGACTCCTCCAAGGTCATGTGGCCATTGGCATGACTGCATGGAGCGTCATTACCTTTCCGCCGGAGCAGTACCTATTCATCTACTCTCATTTGCATGTTTTCAAACTTCTGGGTTGGCAGAAGCTGGGGCGTTAGATAATCTGTGGAAGAGGCCTAAGTGAAGCCTAACTCTGCCTGTCCCCTGGGCTGAGTCGGTTGCTAGGAGACCAAGTGGGCGGAGCTTAGACTTCTAACTGGCAGCAATTGGATAAAAACAATTGTTCCTCTCCCTCTAATTAGGACTTTATTTTTCTTTTCTTTTTGTTGTATCAATCTAGAGCCGTGGATGATGGGTTGTGTTGTCAAATTTCGAGGTTGGGGGGCCTGTAGTTTTGTTGTTTTCTGGGTCGCCGTGATGCCATCACTCTTTTATATATATAGATATGTGTGTGTGTGTGTGTGTGTGTGTGTATACACACACACACACACACACACACAAGGGTTATCCAGAAAGTAGATTACATTTTGGAATTAAAAATGAACAAAGTATAGGAGAAAACGTTTACCATATGCAATTGAAAGCCACACTCAAATACCACTTCTCAACATAGTTGCCATTCAAATCTAGGCACTTATCATAGCGATGAATGAGCTTGGCAATTCCTTCCCCACAAAACTCTGCCGCTTGCGTCCTCAACCAGCCGTTCACCCCTTCCCACAGCTGCACATTGTCGCCAAAAGGCTGTGTTGAGGACGCAAGCGGCAGAGTTTTGTGGGGAAGGGGTTGCCAAGCTCATATATCTTGATGTATCTTGCTTCTTTGAAGGACGCGCTTCCGAAACGCCAAAGGGAAGTCGGTGAAGAAGGGCCGGGACTGGGTTTTGGAAAAGAAAGAGCGGAGGCGGCGGCAGGGCAAGTGAGTGATTCTACATACAAGTTCATTCAATCCACTCATGACATTTTGGATGCTTTGAGATCTTGGAGGGGACAATTCCCAACTCCTCCATTAACTAGATACTTAATTTTCTCCTGCAGTCCTTCTTAAATTGACTGGATATAATACTGTTTCATTTCTGGCCTCACTTTTGAGTTGGATTGCAGAGGGAAATGTAGGTATTTGATGAGTTTGGAGTTCGATGGAGCCTGCCATTGGCCTTATCCAATAAAATAAAGGCTGTGCAGCCTTCTTTCTTCTCCTAGTCATAGAATCATAGTTGGAAGAAACCCCAGGGCCACCCAACCCAACCTCATTCTGCCATAAAAGAGACACAATCCATGCCCTCTCAACAGATGACCATCCAGTCATTTTTATTTTTTTATTAGCGACATTTATATCCCGCCCTTCTCACCCCGAAGGGGACTCAGGGCAGCTTACAAGTCATATGTACATACAATATATATTATTCATATAGCACAATAGAAGCATTATATATTACTATAGTGTACTATAATACTATATTTTAATATTATTAGTAATATTACATGTAATATAAATATACCATTATAATAGTGTATTATATGTGAGCTGCTCCGAGTTGTGAGCCGCTCTGAGTCCCCCTTGGGGAGATGGAGGCAGCATACAAAAATAAAATTATTATTATTATTATTATTATTGTATTACATTATAACATTATTAATATTATATGCATATACAATATATTATAGTATTAGTATAGCATAATATGATTATTATATATTATTATATTCTTACATTGACACAGGAGACATGGTGGAATGATGTCTTCCTGCCCCCTTCTTCATTCTGGCTCTGGATAAGCTATGATTGGGAAAGATTTATATGATATATCATAGAATCCTAGAGTTGGAAGAGACCCCAAGTGCTATCCAGTCCAACTCCCATCTTCCAGGCAGGAAAACTATTCTTGTTGTTGTTATTAAACACAATCCAAACTCTCCCAACATAGAATAACATAGTATTATCCTAGGTGAAGTCTGACCAAAGCAGAACTACATGAGGCTATGTGTCCTCTCTATCTAGACACTAGATTCCTCTGGATGCAGCTTAGAATCGCATTGGCCTTTTTAGCTGCTGCATTACAGTGTTGGTTCATGTTCAGCCTGTGGTCTGCTAAGACTCCTAGCTCCTTTTCCCATGGACTATATTCAGTCTAAGTGTCTCCTATCCTATATCTCTGCATTTGAACATATTTTATTGTTTTTAAATTATTGTTGTATGCTTTTTCTTGATGTATTTATTGCTGTGTTTGGATTTGTTTTTACTGTTGTATTTTTTACATTGTTTGGGCATGGTCCCTTTGTAAGCCGCCCTGAGTCCCCTTGGGGAGATGGGGCAGGATATAAGAATAAAGTATTATTATTATATTATTATTGTATTGCCAAAGTGAAATACCTTATATTTTTCTCCGGTTTCCCCCACCACCGACTGCAGGGAAGTGCGAGCGGACACGAAATACACAGCCCGGAAACGAAGACCCCATTTCTGATACTCTGCTTCGACTCAACGATGGGACTCTGCTCATTTTAGGAAGGCTTTTGTTCTTGGGCTGGAAAAGAACGGTTTGGGATCGAGACTCCCTTTGGACTTGGCTCAAGAGTGTGCTAGACGCCCAACAAGTCTGCAGGTATCCACTTTTTCTTGCCGAAAGCTAATTTGCCAATTAAACGTGGACTGGATGCCGTGCCATGACTGTTTTGTTTGGAGGAAGGTGAAGAATGGAGCCTGCGTTGGCCTTCAGACCTGTAGAATGAATGCATTTTGACGACTAGGTTGCTGTGAGTTTTCTGGGCTGTCTGGCCGTGTTCCAGGAGCATTCTCTCCTGACATTTTGCCCACATCTATGGCAGGTTTCCTCAGAAGTTGTGAGGTCAGAGGTATCTGAGGATCCCTGCTATAGATGTGGGGGAAACATCAGGAGAGAATGCTTCTGGAACATGGCCAGACAGCCTGGAAAACTCACAGCAGCCCAGTGATTCTGGCCATGAAAGCCTTCGACAACACATTTTTATTTTATTTATTTACAGTATTTATATTCCGCCCTTCTCACCCCGAAGGGGACTCAGAGCAGATCACATTGTACACATATAGGTAAACATTCAATGCCATATAACATAGAACAGAGACAGACATAGAGGCAATTTAAACCTTCTCCAGCTTCCAGCAGGTATGCTTGATTCCGGCCACGGGGGAGCAGCTGCTTCATCATCCATTGCAACGGCACTTCCTCATTCCAACGACGGCTGGATGATTTTTATGGTGTCGTAAATTAGCCTCCCCACATATAAGTGGTACCAAAATTTCCTACTTGATAGATGCAACTATCTTTCGGGTTGCTTAGGTCAGCAACGAGCAGGGGCTATACTTTATTTTTAATTGTCGGGTACTCACCCCGACACGGGCTGGCCTCGAACTCATGACTTCTTGGTCAGAGTGATTTATTGCAGCTGGCTGTTAACCAGTCTGTGCCACAGCCTGGCCCATGATGCTTTATGAAATCCTGGGTTTTGTAATTTTACTCTCCTCTACCAAAGGGTTCTAGAGCCTCTATAGAATGCAGCTTAGAATTGTATTGGCCTTTTTAGCTGCTGCATCACAGTGTTGGTTCAAACTGTAAACACCCTTGAGCCGTGACTATTACAGTGGTCTCAAACTGCATTCATTCTACACAGCACAACTTGGTCATCTGTGGATTCGAAGCCCGGTCTCGCAGAGTTTCGTTTGGCTCTGAAACGGAGGTGCTGAAGTCCAAAGGCCTCCTCTTTTCCCCCACAGAAGAGTCTGAAAGCAAGCTTAACGGATATAAATATATTTTTATTATTGTTGTACATAAAATTCCATCCAAGAAAAAAAAGGAAACTGCATTTGTTGGCCCCTCAAACAGGGGAACAAAAAGGCAACAGACCGAAATCCACCAGGAAAAGGAAGCAAGGGCGACGAGAACGACAAGGGCACTTGGGTTACATATTTACGCCGGAGAATTTAGGCTCCGGACAGACCCCACACGTGTGTTTGGCAGGAAATACTGAAGGAGGCCGAGGGACGGGGGTCGTGGCAGTGTGCAACGCCTCCGGAAGGGAAAGGAAGGCGCGTTGTGGCTCATTCGGAGGGCACAAACGCTTCCCGAAGAGATGCAACGGCTCCGTTCGGACATGCAACAAAGGCAGGCACAAGTAGAAGGGAGGCAGAGGGTGCGGAGGGGGCAGTCAGTCGCCCTGCACTGCTGGTAGTTTGTCATCCAAAGATATCAAAAGTCAAAGGACTTTTCTTGAGTTGTCGAAGGCTTTCATGGCCGAGATCACAGGGTTGTTGTATGTTTTCCAGGCTGTGTGGCCATATTCCAGAAGTATTCTCTCCTGACGTTTCGCCCACATCTATGGCAGGCATCCTCAGAGGTTGTGAGGTATGGAACTGGCTACCAGTATTAAAAAACTCAAAAATCAGAACAGTAAATAAGAAGCAACACTCTGAGATATGGGAACTAGGGGCAGTTAACAAAGAATGCCCCCAGGCAGAAAGTAGCCAGTAGATGTAGCCATTCAATGCAAATTAGGGTGATTAACTAGAACATTTACGCTGGCCTCCAACTGACAAGAGTTCTTCCCTCACCCTGGACTTCCCACTCAAGACCTGGCTCTTTCCTAGAGCTTTTAATCTATGTTAATTTTATTAATATTTGTATGTATGTATTTTTATCCTTTACAATTTTATCTTGTAAATCGCCTAGAGCATCATGGATGGAGGGCGTTTAATAAGTAATTAAATGATGATGATGATGATATATATAAACACTAGCTGTGCCCGGCCACACGTTGCTGTGGCAAAGTGGTGGTGGTATTGGGTAAAAATTGTTGTGTAATTTTTATTTGACGTTATTTGTATTTTTTAATTTTATTGTAAGTTATCTTTTTATTTATTATATTTTATTATTTTCTTGTATTATTTTTAGTTTTTTTTTGTTATTATGGTATTTTATTGTATTAATTTTTTAGTGTTTTTTATTATTTTTTTATTGGGTTGCTAGGAGACCAAGTTGGAGGAGCTTAGCCTTCTAACTGGCAGCAATTGGATAAAAGCAATTATTCCTCTCTCTCTAATTAGGACTTTATTTTTCTTTTCTTTTTGTTGTATCAACCTAGAGCCGTGGATGATGGGTTGTGTCGTCAAATTTCGAGGTTGGGGGGGCCTGTAGTTTTGTTGTTTTGTGGGTCGCCGTGATGCCATCACTCTTTTATATATATAGATTCCTTGCTAAGTTTTCTCCATACCTCACAACTTCTGAGGATGCCTGCCATAGATGTGGGCGAAACGTCAGGAGAGAATACTTCTGGAACATGGCCACACAGCCCGAAAGACATACAACAACCCTGACTTTTTTTTACTCCTTCTACTCCGTGGCTTAATGGATCTGGACCCGCACAGAGCTTTCATGACCCAACTTAAAAGAATTAAGAAAAGGAAGAATGTGGATATGCTAGATGGAGTGGCCCTCGGATACGACAGAAAAAGAAAGGGAGGGAAGCAGATTGGATGTTTTTTTGTTTTTTTTTTCTCGTGTCAGGAGCAACCGGAGTTGCTTCTGGAGTGAGAGAATTGGCCGTCTGCAAGGACGTTGCCCAGGGGACATTGGCGTGGATTTCGGGAGGGCCAATGGGCTGAACCTTGAGGCTGGGGGACCCGAGAGAAGGGATCCGAAGGCAATGGGATGCTTGGCATGCAGCCTGCCCCCCTTAGCAACACACACCTTGTACTCGACACACAGTAGTAACACGAAAGATCATGCATTAGAGACAGAAGTGCCGAATGCCCATTTGGGGACCCCTTCCCGGCTGCTGTTAAGGCGCAGGGGGGCGCAGGGTGCTGCTGCTCCGTCTCCGCATCGCCCAAGGGGATCCAGTCCGCCGCTCTTCCTTCCCACTCAGGCGAAAATCCCCCCGACGGTGGAGGCGATGACCACGCCCAGCACCACACAGCAGATGATGATCATGATCTTCTTCTGCCAAGACAGGAAAGAAGGGTCACGGTCCGCCACGGACTCAGGAGTATGTCCCTAACACAGGAAATCTCCTTTTGGAGGTCTCGAAGCAGAGGCTGGGGGGCCATCTGTTGGGAGGGCTTTGATTGTGTCTTCCCACATGGACTGGATGGCCTTTGGGGAGCCCTTCTGACTCTGAAAAGTCTATGATTCTATGGCATGGATTTTTAATAGGCTGGGTGGCCATCTGTTGGGGGGGCTTTGATCGTGTCTTCCTACATTGGCCCATTCTGACTCTGAGAAGTCTCTGATTCTATGGCATGGATTTTTAACAGGCTGGGTGGCCATCTGTCGGGAAGGATTTAATGGTGCCTTCCCGTATGGCAGAACGAGGTTGGAATGGATGGTATTTGGGAGTCCCCTCCAACTCTAGAGTTCTATGATTCTGTAAAAAAAGCATTCCAATCAGAAAGTTCTGCAGCTTAGTGGTTTAACCCACTGCGCCACTGTGGCTCCAAAAGCGGAGTATAAATACAAATACAGTAGAGTCTCACTTATCCAAGATAAACGGGCCGGCAGAACATTGGATAAGCGAAAATGCTGGATAATAAGGCGGGATTAAGAAAAAAGCCTATTAAACATCAAATTACATTATGATTTTACAAATTACTGTATATACTCAAGTACAGTAGAGTCTCACTTATCCAACGTAAACGGGCCGGCAGAACATTGGATAAGCGAATATGTTGGATAATAAGGCTACATAGTAATTACTGTATTTACGAATTTAGCACCAAAATATGATGTATTGAAAACATTGACTACAAAAATGCGTTGGATAATCCAGAACATTGGATAAGCGAGTGTTGGATAAGCGAGACTCTACTGTATAAGCCAACCTGAATATAAGCCGAATCACCTAATTTTACCATAAGAAAACTGGGAAAACATTGGCTCAAGTATAAGCCAAGAGTGGTAAATTTCATCAATAAAAATAGATACAGTAGAGTCTCACTTATCCAACATAAACGGGCCGGCAGAATGTTGGATAACCGAAAATGTTGGATAATAAGGAGGGATTAAGGAAAAGCCTATTAAACATCAAATTAGATTATGATTTTACAAATTAAGCACCAAAACATCATGTTATGTAACAAATTTGACAGAAAAAGTAGTTCAATACACAGTAATGTTATGTAGTAATTACTGTATTTACTAATTTAGCACCAAAATATCACGATATATTGAAATCATTGACTACAAAAATGCGTTGGATAATCCAGAAGGTTAGATAAGTGAGACTCTACTGTACCAATAAAATTGCATTAATTGAGGCATCAGTAGGCTAAATGTTTTTGAATATTTACATAAAACTCTAAGATAAGACTCTCCGACTTTGATTAAATAATTATTCTCATCTTCTTCAATGTAAATGTGCATATGTATCATTTTATAATACATGTAATTATTATTATTATTATTATTATTATTATTATTATTATTATTACAGGAAAATAATACGTGTAGTAATAGAGTAAAATAATAAATATAATAATAAGATCAGAGTGAAATAAGTATATTAATAATATTAAAAATAGAGTAAAATGAATGTAATAGTAGCAACAATAATAGAGAAAAATAATAAATGTAATAATAGAGAAAAATAATAAATGTACCATATATTCTTGAGTATAAACTCACCAAATATAAGCCCACCAGGACGCTCACCCGAGTATAAGCCGAGGGGGGCTTTTTCAGTCTTAAAAAAGGGCTGAAAAACTAGGCTTTGCCCAGCTCATTTTATGTTTTTATTGCTGTGTTTGTCATGTGTTTTATAATGATCGTGATTTTTAATGCCTTTTAAATTTACTTGTGTTTTTTTGTAAAACCGTATACTGTATGCTGGTTTTATATCTGTAAGCCGCCCCGAGTCCCTCTGGGGACATGGTGGCGAGGTACAAAAATAAAATTATTATTATTATTATTATATTATTATACTCGAGTAGATACAGTATACACACACGCAAACACATGCACTCCTAGGGCTCACCCGCCTGGCTTTGCTCTGGTACTTGACCGCTTTCTTGGTGTCGGAGACGGCTCTTTCCACGTAATCGACGGCATGCTCCACATTGTATTCGATCCGGTCGATCATCTCGCCCTGCGACGAGGTGACAGCGGAGAGATAGAGGCAGAGAACTCTCATTGGAAACAACCATCTACCTGTTTCCTTGGCAAGGAGCATCCGCATACATTTTGGAAGCTAGACCTGGAGACAGAGAAGAATTGGGTGATATTATTATTATTATTATTATTATTATTATTATTATTATTAGCTGTGCCTGGCCACGCATTGCTGTGGCGAAGTATGGTGGTATGGGAAATAAAGTATTGAGGAATTGGTGGTAGTTAAGGTAAAGGGTAAAGTCCATTATAAATAGGTTATATAGCTGTGTGGAAGGACCTTGAGTCTACACTGCCATATAATCCAGTTAAAATCAGATAATCTGTATTTTATAGGCAGTGTGGAAGAGGCCTAAGTGAGGCCTAACTCTGCCTGTCCCCTGGACTGAGTGGGTTGCTAGGAGACCAAGTGGGCGGAGCTTAGCCTTCTAAGTGGCAGCAATTGGATAAAAACAAATATTCCTCTCCCTCTAATTAGGACTTTATTTTTCTTTCCTTTTTGTTGTATGAACGTAGAGGCATGGATGAGGGGTTGTGCTGGCAAGTTTAGTGTTTCTGGGATGTGTAGTTTTGTTGTTTTGTCCTATGCCGAAATTTCATTACCCTTTTATATATATAAATGATTATTATTATTATTATTATTATTATTAGGACCTCGGCTCTTGGATTCACCCTCTCCTGACATGGCCAATGAGGAATTAGGTCTCCCTTCCCGACAGCCACCACAAGAGCATCACAACACACCATCCAAGCCATTCAGTGCAACAAAGAGAATCACAACACGACCTGGAAATGCATGCGGAGACACAGCTTTAAGCATTTCTGGTGCAAATCGATCGGGAGACGTTATAACCCTGGGTCTCCTTTCGATAAGCTTTGACTTTACAAGTCTCGTGGCATCTTGACAATATTGATTTGGAGGCTGAGAGAGTGTGACACTGCCGTAGAGAGGATTCTAATCCAAAGTCCTCATCCCACAATCAGCACATTTTGCCTAAAGTTGGTTTGTGCTACAGGCACGAAAGGAGTTGTTGGCTTCACACAGGACGCCGGAGAACGACGTGAACGCCTGGCCACGACTGCGACACCCATCAGCCATGCAAAGTCACAGGGAAGGCATGCAGGACACGGACATGCAGTTGGAGACAGGCATTACCTCGTGGGGCCCGAATGCCCGTAGGCGGGTGGCATGGGGGGACATAAAAAAGGGGTCAAATCAGGGAAACCTTCAACTACGTCTCCCAACACGACTGTCCTACACAGAACCCATCCAAGGAGCCAGGCAGCCCGACATAAAGATGTAAAGGTAGTGAGCCCTCTCGGAGCTGGGGAAGGGAAAAAGTAGACCTTCTCAAGGAAGGATAAGGAAGAAAGTACGCCATCTCTGAGCTGGGGAAGGGAAAAAGCACACCTCACAGCAGGAGAAGGTGAAAAATAGACCTTCTTAAGAGCTGGAGAAGGGAGAAAGTAGGCCATCTCTGAGCTGGGGAAGGCAGAAAGCACACCTCACAGCAGGGAAAGGTGAAAAATAGACCTTCTTAGAGCTGTTGAAGGGAGAAAGTAGGCCACCTCTGAGCTGGGGAAGGGAGAAAGTAGGCCATCTCTGAGCTGGGGAAGGGAAAAAGCAGACCTCACAACAGGGGAAGGTGAAAAATGGACCTTCTTGGAGCTGGTGAAGGGAGAAAGTAGGCCATCTCTGAGCTGGGGTAGGGAGAAAGCGGACCTCACAGCAGGGAAAGGTGAAAAATAGACCTTCTTAGAGCTGGTGAAGGGAGAAAGTAGGCCATCTCTGAGCTAGGGAAGGGAGAAAGCACACCTCACAGCAGGAGAAGGTGAGAAATAGACCTTCTTAAGAGCTGGAGAAGGGAGAAACTAGGCCGTCTCTGAGCTGGAAAGGGAGAATGTAGGTTTTCTCACAGCAGGGGAAGGGAAAAAGTAGGGCTTCTTAGAGCTGAGGAAAGGAGAAAGTAGGCAGTCTGAGCTGGAGAAGGGAGAAAGTAGGCCATCTCTGAGCTGGGAAGGAAAAATGTAAGCTTTCTCAGAGCAGGGGAAGGGAGAAAGTAGGCCTTAGAGCTGGACAAGGGAGAAAGTAGGCCGTCTCTGAGCTGGGAAGGGAAAATGTAGGCTTTCTCACAGCAGGGGAAGAGAAAAAGTAGGGCTTCTTAGAGCTGAGGAAAGGAGAAAGTAGGCAGTCTGAGCTGGAGAAGGGTGAACGTAGGCCATCTCGGAGCAGGGGAAGAGAAAATGTAGGCTTTCTCAGAGCAGGGGAAGGGAGAAAATAGGCTTTAGAGCCAAGGAAAGGAGAAAGTAGGCAGTCTGAGCTCGGGAAGGGTGAATGTAGGCCACCTCAGAGCAGGGGAAGAGAAAATGTAGGCTTTCTCAGATCAGGGGAAGGGAGAAATAGGACTTAGAGCTGGAGAAGGGAGAAAGTAGGCCAGTTCTGAGCTGGGGAAGGGAGAAGGTTTCCCTGCATTGAATCATGACTTGCCCATAATCCAAACCTGGAGGGAGACCTTCTATGAGTCCTGGGAAACAACTAAATACTAAAGTAGACCTTTGTATGTACATATGATGGGACCAGAGCTGGAGAACGCAGCCGAAGCTCTGCAGCACCAGGAGGCCCCGTGCCTTGGCTCTCTCCTCCTCCGCTCTCACCTGGCTCTCCACCAGCATGGCCATGTCCATGAACATGTCGTGGAGCTCCCGGATGCTGTTCTCCAGCTTGATGATCTCGCTGTGCCGCGTCTCGATCTCATTCAGCGCCTGCTTGGTGATGTTGGAGTCCATGATGATCTGGAGAATTATATAAGATTATTATTATTATTATTATTGTTTGACACAGCAAACAAGATAGATATGCTGGATTTCGTATCACAAAATCACAAGTCCAACACTTTCCAAGTGTCTAGGACTGTGTGATGTATTATTATTATTATTATTATTATTATTATTATTATTATTATTATTATTATTATTATGACACAGCAAACAAGATAGATATGCCGAATTTCGTTTCACAAAATCACAAGTCGAACACTTCCCAAGTGCCTAGGACTGTGTGATGTATTATATTATTATTATTATTTTATTATGACACAGCAAACAAGATAGATATGCCGAATTTCGTTTCACAAAATCACAAGTCGAACACTTCCCAAGTGTCTAGGACTGTGTGATGTATTATTATTATTATTATTATTATTATTATTATTATTATTATTATTATTTTATTATGACACAGCAAACAAGATGTCTAGGACTGTGTGATGTATTTTCGGATGATGCGCGCAGATCCCAGTAGGGTGGTTTTTTGCAGTTGGCAGATCGTAATTTTGTCGATGTCTATTGTTTTCATTATTATTATTATTATTATTATTATTATTATTATTATTATTACTAGCTGTGCCCGGCCACGTGTTGCTGTGGCAAAGTGGTGGTGGTACTGGTTAAAAATTGTTGTGTAATTTTTACTTGACGTTATTTGCAATTTTTTATTAATTTTAATGTAAGTTATATTTTTATTTATTATATTTTATTATTTTCTTGTATTATTTTTAGTTATTTTCTGTTATTATAGTATTTTATTGTATTAATGTTTAGTGTTTTTTATTGTTTTTTATTGGGTTGCTAGGAGACCAAGTTGGAGGAGCTTAGCCTTCTAACTGGCAGCAATTGGATAAAAGCAATTATTCCTCTCTCTAATTAGGACTTCATTTTTCTTTTCTTTTTGTTGTATCAACCTAGAGGCGTGGATGATGGGTTGTGTTGTCAAATTTCGAGGTTGGGGGGCCTGTAGTTTTGTTGTTTTGTGGGTCGCCATGATGCCATCACTCTTTTATATATATAGATTCCACGATTAGATTTTAGATATAGCAAACCTACTGTGAAATACAGCATGAGGACAACATTCCTTTGCTATTTTCTGGGAAAGGCAAAGAGAAGGACCCCCAAAGGCCATCCAGTCCAACCCCCTTTTGCTAAGCAGGGAAAGACACAATCCAATCCGTCCCGACAGATGGCCACGTAATGTTACCCCAGAGGAGAAAATGGCTGGGTTCCCGCTCTCAAGCATATCTTCCAATTCCTCGCTCGTAGTGGTCCGGCCGGCTGCGAAGGAAACCCAGAAAGGAATGGTTAAGTATTGGGGTATAAATAAACGTAATAATAAAACCAGGCTCAGATCTTGACACTGGGCCCCTAAAAGGTGACTTCTGCCCAAGTCGTCCCACGGCAGACACTCTGGGTCTCCATACTTGGCTCACCCCCGTTTCCATAAAGAAGGATTCTATACAAGGCACGGAGAAGAAGGGGGTGAGCTCCCTTCCTCCTCCTCCATCTGTCCGCCGTCCTTCCCTTCCGCTTCTTCCGCCTCCCTCCCTCCCTCCCTCCCTCTCTCGCGGGTTTGGATCTGGCTCGTCTTCAAGGCGCCCACACAGTCCTATTCTCATCTCACCGCCCCTTCCCTGTCCTGCCTGGCCTTCACACTCCCTCCCACCCACCCACCTGCTCCACTCTCCGGCTCCGGGCGACACAGTTTTCTTCCCTGCATCGGAACCGGATCCCATTCCAACTCTAACCCTGATCTAACTCTATCCTCACTCAACCTCATTCTAACCCTATCTACAACTCTAACCCTCATCCTAATTCTAACTCTAACCAAAATCTATCCTCACTCAACCTCATTCTAACTTTAACCCATCTTTAACCTAACCCTAACCCAACTCTATCCTCACTCAACCTCATTCTAACCCTCACTCTAATTCTAACCAAACACTATCTTCACTAAACCTCATTCTAACTTTAACCCATCCTTTACTCTAACCTAACCCTAACCCAACTCTATCCTCACTCAACCTCATCCTAACCCTATCTATAACTCTAACCCTCATTGTAATCCTAAACCTAACCAAACACTATCCTCACTAAACCTCATTCTAACTTTAACCCATCCTTTACTCTAACCTAACCGTAACCCAACTCTATCCTCACTCAACCTCATTCTAACACTATCTATAACTCGAACCCTCACTCTAATTCTAACCAAACACTATCCTCACTAAACCTCATTCTAACTTTAACCCATCTTTTACTCTAACCTAACCCTAACCCAACTCTATCCTCACTCAATCTCATTCTAACCCTATCTATAACTCGAACCCTCATTCTAATCCTAACTCTAACTGAACGCTACCCTCACTAAACCTCATTCTAACTCCAACCCCATCCTTTACTCTAACCTAACCCTAACCCAACTCTATCCTCCCTCAACCCTATCTATAACTCTAACCCTCATTCTAATCCTAACTCTAACCAAACACTATCCTCACTAAACCTCATTCTAACTTTAACCCATCCTTTACTCTAACCTAGCCCTAACCCATCTATCCTCACTCAACCTCATTCTAATCCTATCTATCTCTAACCCTCATTCTAATCCTAACTCTAACTGAACGCTACCCTCACTAAACCTCATTCTAACTCCAACCCCATCCTTCACTCTAACCTAACTCTAACCCTCATTCTAATCATAACGCTAACCCAGCTCTATCCTCATTAAACTTCATTCTTACCCTATCTATAATTAATAACCTTCATTCTAACTCTAACCCTAAAACTAATCCTTACTCTAATCGAACGCTACCCTCATTAAACCTAATTCTAACTCTGACCTCATCCCTCACTCTAACCTAACTCTAACCCTCATTCCAATCCTAACTCAACTTTATCTTTACTAAACCTCATTCCAACCCTATTTATAACTCTAACCCTCACTAGCCCTCATTCTAACCCCATCCCTCACTCTAACCCTCTCTAATCGAACACTACCCTCATTAAACTTCATTCTAACCCTAACTATAACTCTAATCCTCATTAACCCCCATTCTAACCCTATCCCTCACTCTAACCCTCATTCTCATCCCAACTATAACCTAATGCTACCCCCACTAGACTCATCCCTCAGCCTAATCCTAACTCTAACCAAACACTACCCTAACTAACCCTCATTCTAACCCCATCCCTCACTCTAATCCTGACTCTAACTGAACCCCTATACTTTGCTCTAACTCTAACCTTCATTAGCCTTTATTCTAACCCTGCTTCTAATTCTAAACCTACCCCTTACTCTAACACTCACTAACCTTAATTCTTTCTAATCCTACCCCTAACAATAGCCCTACTCCACACTCTAACCCTCACCAACCATGCCCATCGCGAATCCTACCCCTTACTCTAACTGACCCTCACGAACCTTCACTCTAACCCTAACCCAGTGATCTGCAAAATGGGCACTACCGCCCACAGTGGGCACTGCAGCGATCCAGGGGGGCGATGATGGCACCTATTAGGACACGGGGGCGGGGCCAGGAGAGGGGTGTGGCTTCTTCCCAAGAACCCGAGACAGGGCTGAGAATCTCCCTATACCTCTCCTGAGGCGCTTGTTGGGACACAGAGGGCGGAGCTAGGGAAGGGGGCGGGGCCTCCTTCCAAGAGCCTGAGACAGGGCTGAGCATCTATAACTCTCCTGAGAGGCCTTTTAGGACTAAGGGGCGGGGCTAGGGGTGGGGGCAGGGCCTCCTTCCAAGAGCCTGAGACAGGGCTGAGCCTCTATACCTCTCCTGAGAGGCCTTTTAGGACTAAGGGGCGGGGCTAGGGGTGGGGGCGGGGCCTCCTTCCAAGAGCCTGAGACAGGGCTGAGCCTCTATACCTCTCCTGAGAGGCCTTTTAGGACTAAGGGGCGGGGCTAGGGGTGGGGGCGGGGCCTCCTTCCAAGAGCCTGAGACAGGGCTGAGCCTCTATACCTCTCCTGAGAGGCCTTTTAGGACTAAGAGGCGGGGCTAGGGGTGGGGGCGGGGCCTCCTTCCAAGAGCCTGAGACAGGGCTGAGCCTCTATACCTCTCCTGAGAGGCCTTTTAGGACCAAGGGGCGGGGCTAGGGGTGGGGGCGGGGCCTCCTTCCAAGAGCCTGAGACAGGGCTGAGCCTCTATACCTCTCCTGAGAGGCCTTTTAGGACCAAGGGGCGGGGCTAGGGGTGGGGGCGGGGCCTCCTTCCAAGAGCCTGAGACAGGGCTGAGCCTCTATACCTCTCCTGAGAGGCCTTTTAGGACTAAGGGGCGGGGCTAGGGGTGGGGGCGGGGCCTCCTTCCAAGAGCCTGAGACAGGGCTGAGCCTCTATACCTCTCCTGAGAGGCCTTTTAGGACTAAGGGGCGGGGCTAGGGGTGGGGGCGGGGCCTCCTTCCAAGAGCCTGAGACAGGGCTGAGCCTCTATACCTCTCCTGAGAGGCCTTTTAGGACCAAGGGGCGGGGCTAGGGGTGGGGGCGGGGCCTCCTTCCAAGAGCCTGAGACAGGGCTGAGCCTCTATACCTCTCCTGAGAGGCCTTTTAGGACTAAGGGGCGGGGCTAGGGGTGGGGGCGGGGCCTCCTTCCAAGAGCCTGAGACAGGGCTGAGCCTCTATACCTCTCCTGAGAGGCCTTTTAGGACCAAGGGGCGGGGCTAGGGGTGGGGGCGGGGCCTCCTTCCAAGAGCCTGAGACAGGGCTGAGCCTCTATACCTCTCCTGAGAGGCCTTTTAGGACTAAGGGGCGGGGCTAGGGGTGGGGGCGGGGCCTCCTTCCAAGAGCCTGAGACAGGGCTGAGCCTCTATACCTCTCCTGAGAGGCCTTTTAGGACTAAGGGGCGGGGCTAGGGGTGGGGGCGGGGCCTCCTTCCAAGAGCCTGAGACAGGGCTGAGCCTCTATACCTCTCCTGAGAGGCCTTTTAGGACTAAGGGGCGGGGCTAGGGGTGGGGGCGGGGCCTCCTTCCAAGAGCCTGAGACAGGGCTGAGCCTCTATACCTCTCCTGAGAGGCCTTTTAGGACTAAGGGGCGGGGCTAGGGGTGGGGGCGGGGCCTCCTTCCAAGAGCCTGAGACAGGGCTGAGCCTCTATACCTCTCCTGAGAGGCCTTTTAGGACCAAGGGGCGGGGCTAGGGGTGGGGGCGGGGCCTCCTTCCAAGAGCCTGAGACAGGGCTGAGCCTCTATACCTCTCCTGAGAGGCCTTTTAGGACTAAGGGGCGGGGCTAGGGGTGGGGGCGGGGCCTCCTTCCAAGAGCCTGAGACAGGGCTGAGCCTCTATACCTCTCCTGAGAGGCCTTTTAGGACCAAGGGGCGGGGCTAGGGGTGGGGGCGGGGCCTCCTTCCAAGAGCCTGAGACAGGGCTGAGCCTCTATACCTCTCCTGAGAGGCCTTTTAGGACTAAGGGGCGGGGCTAGGGGTGGGGGCGGGGCCTCCTTCCAAGAGCCTGAGACAGGGCTGAGCCTCTATACCTCTCCTGAGAGGCCTTTTAGGACTAAGGGGCGGGGCTAGGGGTGGGGGCGGGGCCTCTTCCCAAGAGCCTGAGACAGGGCTGAGCCTCTATACCTCTCCTGAGAGGCCTTTTAGGACTAAAGGGCGGGGCTAGGGGCGGGGGCGGGGCCTTTTCCCAAGAGTGTGAGACAGGGCTGAGCCTCTATACCTCCCCTGAGGCGCTTGTTAGAACACAGGGGCGGGGTATAGAGGTTCAGACCCGTCAGGCACTTGGGAAGAGGCCCCGCCCCCTGTGTTCAGGACAGGGATAGAAGCTCAGCCCTGCCTCAGTGCTCGTAACTCCGCCCATCCCAGTCCTGGCCTCCCATTTGTGGCCCCGCCCACCTCCCCCTCGCAGCCTTGCATCTCGGACTAGGGGAGAGGCTCAGCCCCGCCCTCTTGAGCAGGAGCCACTCCCATCCCTCTAAGCCACGCCCCCTTTCCAGGGGGCACTGAGTAATATTTTTTTTGGAAAGGGGGCGGCAGGCCAAATAAGTTTGGGAACCACTGCTCTAACCTTTGGAAAAGAATCCTAAAGGCCATCCAGTCCAACCCCCTTCTGCCAGGTACGAGGATACAATCCGAGTCCTCTCAACAGATAGCCATCCATCCTCTCCAGAGAAGGAGACTCCAAGAGGGCAGACAGAAGCAAACTCACTGATTTCTAGTTGCCTCTGGATGCGTCCTTTGCAGCGCTCCCGGTAATCGGACTGGGTGGCATTGTACTCTGACATCACCTCCACAAATTTCCGGGATAAAGTTGAATGCTGGTGGGAAAAGCGGGGAGACGGGTAAATCATTGCCTCCGAATTATCATTCCCCATATTGAGAACCTGAAACGGATTCCCTGCCCTGGGCCAGAAAAGGGGCCTCTTTTTGGGATGAGGTTTTGGAAGGGCCACCTTTCCCTCTCCCGCCCTCCTTTTGTTGCATTTGGCACGTGTGCGCTTGAGCTTTTCGCACTCGCTTCAGGAACGAGGTGTTGCGTGTCTATAATTTCCCCAGTTGCTTCGCGTCCATCTGCTCGGTTTTAGGGAGGGAAAGAGAGACAGAAAGTGTGATGTTTATTCTCAAAGTCAATCCTTGGCTTCCAATTTGGGAACTCCAATCCAGTTCTGCCGGTGACGGAGGCGATATTTTGGCACCCAGAGTGGTAACTGGGGGTCTATTATTGTTGTTGTTATTGTTGTTTTTATTTATACCCCACTTATACCCCCCATTTATACTCTCCACAAGCAATTTTCCTCTATCTATCTATTTATTTACAGTATTTATATTCCGCCCTTCTCACTCCGAAGGGGACTCAGGGCGGATTACAATGAACACATATATGGCAAACATTCAATGCCAACAGACAAACAACATACATTAGACAGACTCAGAGGCATTTTTAACATTTTTCCAGCTTCACGATTCCGGCCACAGGGGGAGCTGTTGCTTCACCGTCCAGTAGTGGCTGTACTTCCGCATTCCTTTCCTCGTGTTTTGCTGGCAGTTTTATGGTGTTATAAATTAGCCTCCCCGCATAAAGCGTCCCTAAATTTCCCTAATTGACAGGTGCAACTGTCTTTCGGGGCTGCATAGGTCAACAGCAAGCCGGGGCTATTAATGGTCGGAGGCTTAACCCGACCCAGGCTTCGAACTCATGACCTCTCGGTCAGTAGTGATTTATAGCAGCTGGTTACTAGCCAGCTGCGCCACAGCCCAGCCCCAGATAGATAGGATCTATCTATCTATCTATCTATCTATCTATCTATCTATCTATCTATCTATCTCATAGAATCCTAGAGTTGGAAGAAACCCCAAAGGTCATCTAGCCCAACCATCATACTTGTATATGTATATAATGTGTGTATACAGGCAGTCCCCAAGTTACAAACAAGATACTGTATATACTCGAGTATAAGCCTAGTTTTATCAGCCCTTTTTTAGGGCTGGAAAAAAAAAACCTCCTCGGCTTCTATTCGTGTGAGGGTCCTGGTGCGCTTATATTCAGGTTGGCTTATACTCAAGTATATATGGTAAATTTATCATTATTCTCTATTATTATTGGTATTGTTACATTTATTATTTTACTCTATTAATTATTATTATTACATTTATTATTTTACTCTATTATTATTATTATTATTGTTACTTTTACATTTATTTTACTTTATTATTATTATTATTATTATTATTATTATTATTATTATTAATACATTTATTATTACAGTAGAGTCTCACTTATCCAACACTTGCTTATCCAACGTTCTGGATTATACAACACATTTTTGTAGTCAATGTTTTCAATACATCGTGATATTTTGGTGCTAAATACAGTCATTACTACGTAGTATTACTGCGTATTGAACTACTTTTTCTGTCAAATTTGTTGTATAACATGATGTTTTGGTGCTTAAGTTGTAAAATCATAACCTAATTTGGTGTTTAATAGGTTTCTTCTTAATCTCTCCTTATTATCCAACATATTCGCTTATCCAACGTTCTGCTGGCCTGTTTATGTTGGATAAGTGAGACTCTACTGTACATTTACTATTTTACTGCATTTATTATTATTATTATTATTACATTTATTATTTCACGCTATGATTATTAAAAGGATACATAAGCATATTTACATTGAAGAAGGTGAAAATAATAATTGAATCAGAGTTGAAGAGTCATATCTTAAATTACAGTTTGATGTAAAGATTCAAAAACATTTAAACTACTGAGGCCTCAGTTAATGTAATTTTATTGGTATCTCAGCTTATACAGGAGTCAATGTAAAATTAGGTGCCTCGGCTTATATTCAGGTCGGCTTAGACTCGAGTCTATACAGGTATATGTATATACAGAAACATGCAGGGGATTGGACTGGATAGTCTCTTGGGGTCTCTTCCAACTGTAGGTTCTATGTGCTGTCGAAAACCTTCATGGCCGGAATCACTGGGTTGCTGTGAGTTTTCCAGACTGTATGGCCATGTTCCAGAAGCATTCTCTCCTGATGTTTCGCCCACATCTACGGCAAGGGTTGTGAGGTCTGTTGCAAACTAGGCAAGTGAGGTTTATATATAGGAATGATGTCCAGGTTGGGAGAAAGATCTCTTGTCTGTTGGAGGCAAGTGTAAATGTTGCCACTGGTCACCTTGATTAGCATTGAATGGCCTTGCAGCTGCAAAGCCTGGCTGCTTCCTGCCTGGGGGAATCCCTTGTGTATATCGCTTAACGATCTATATAGCCAGGTGGACTCTATTGAGACCCGCAATGCTTTGCAACCTGGGAGCCTTTGCCGCTGCTCACCTGTGTTTTCCTGATCCGCAAGTCGGCCGAGGATCTGTTCAGCCCTTCCTCGTGTTCAATGCTCTGCTCGATACCTGCAAAGAAGCCGGAGAAGAGGCACCGTTTGGAAGGAGACTTAAGAGGGAAACAGGTGGGCGGACGTGACAAACAGATGGTCCTCTCCATCTCCCCGCTGCCAAATATCCGTTCCAGGCCGGCTTAAAAATATCTCCTTGGAACATAGGAGTCCGACAACAACAACAGCGCAGCCAGGGATGTGTTCATTCATTTTTTAAAAGCATTAAAATACAAAAGCCTTTGGGCACCTCAAAATGTGGGCCAACCCAAAGGTGAACTCCAGCGGCATCTAGGCTTTGTTTACATCTCATTTGCATTGCTGCTCATTTTATTACTCAAAGAAGAATGGAGTTCTGTCACTTTAGATTCAGAAATTGGCTTCTAGGGACATCTTTGGAGCGATAAGGAGCAATATGGGGCTCGATCCAAACATGAAAGCTGCTATCCAAGGGAAGGAGGAGCCTCAAAGGGAAATGTTTATCAATGTTTAATGTATTTAATTTTTAAAAAATATTTTATTTATAGTTTTAAGTGTATACATAAAAAGTAGGGGAACAATTAGGAGTTATAGAAAAGACTAGCTGTGCCCGGCCACATGTTGCTGTGGCTAGGACTTTATTTTTCTTTCCTTTTTGTTGTATGAACGTAGAGGCGTAAATGAGAGGTTGTGCTGTTAATTTTTGAGGTTGTGGGGTGTTTAGTTTAGTTGTTTTGTCCGGTGCCGTGATTCCATTACCCTTTTATATATATATATACTAGCTGTGCCCGGCCACGCGTTGCTGTGGCGAAGTATGGTGGTATGGGAAATAAAGTATTGAGGAATTGTTGGTAGTTAAGGTAAAGTGTAAAGGTGTAGAGTCCAGATAATCCAGTTAAAGCAGATAATATAAGATTATATGGGTTATATGGCTGTGTGGAAGGGCCTTGAGTCTACACTGCCATCTAATCCAGTTAAAATCTGATAATCTGTATTTTATAGGCAGTGTGGAAGAGGCCTAAGTGAGGCCTAACTCTGCCTGTCCCCTGGGTGAGTGGGTTGCTAGGAGACCAAGTGGGCGGAGCTTAGCCTTCTAACTGGCAGTAATTGGATAAAAACGCGTGGCCGGGCAAAGCTAGTATGTTTACATTGTGTTTTATTGTAAGCCGCCCTGAGTCCCCTATGGGTGAAAAGAGCAGGATATAAATATTGTAATAAATTAATAAATAATAAATAAAATGCAAATTCAGCAAAGGAATTCCCAAAAGACTCACTTTTTAGCTTGGAGCGGACTTTGTTGGCGGTCTTTTTGATGTCCGACATCAACTCCTCCAGCTCTTCTTTGGTTTCTGGAAAGAAGAGCAGAACGAGAAAAGTTTGAATCACGGACTCGGAACATAGGAAGGGAACTCCGAAGGCTATCTAGTCCACCCTCATTTTGCCAGACGCACAATCCAAGCCCTCTGGACAGATGGCCACACAGCCTCTGTTGTCTTGTACTGTGTGTGTATATAGGAATACTAGCTGTGCCCGGCCATGCAAAGTATAGTGGTATGGGAAATAAAGTATTGAGAAATTGGTGGTAATTAGTATATGTTATTTCTTAAAGCTTGTGAATATACATTGGCATTCTGGGTTATATAGCTGTGTGGAAGGGCCTTGAGTCTACACTGCCATATAATCCAGTTCAAGTCAGATAATCTGTATTTTATACGTAGTGTGGAAGAGGCTTAAGTGAACCCCACCATAGCTATGACATGAAGGGGGCAGGGCCTACAGGGGGGGCTACCCTTCTGACTGGCAGCAAGGGGGAGAACAGCTCTTCCTCGTCCTCTGTAATTTGGACTTAATTCTTCTAGGTTTTTTTGTTTGAAAGACAAATGTTGGATGATTATGTCTTTTGTGGCCAAATTTTGTGTGATTGGGTTCAATGGTTTTGTTGTTTACTCCATAATAAAATGCACATTACATTTTTATATATATAGACTAGCTGTGCCCGGCCACGCGTTGCTGTAGCATAGTCCTAAGTGGGTTTTTATTTGTGGAAGCAAGTATGAATGTTGTAATTAGTTACCTTGATTAGCACTGAATGGCCTTGCAGCTTCAAAGCCTAGTTGT
The DNA here is from genome assembly GCF_035594765.1 of Anolis carolinensis. Lineage (NCBI taxonomy): Eukaryota > Metazoa > Chordata > Lepidosauria > Squamata > Anolidae > Anolis > Anolis carolinensis. The sequence goes on from NW_026943818.1 coordinate 20,591,528, forward strand.
TTCCTCCCTCGGGATTCCTTTGTTGGGAGGTGTTAGCTGGCCCTGATTGTTTCCTGTCTGGAATTCCCCTGTTTTCAGAGTGTGGTTCTTTATTTACTGTCCTGATTTTAGAGATTATATTGTTCTGTATTATTATACCACAGTCATTTTTATATATTATATTTATATTTTTGTATTATTTGCTTAGAACCGGATTATATGTGGCCCCTTCTACACAACTGTATAGAATCCACACTGAACTGGATTATATGGCAGTGGGGACTCAAGATAATCCAGTTCAAAGCAGATACTGTGGATTATCTGCCTTGGCATTCTGGGTTATATATTATTGTATTATTCTGTATTATTCTACCACAGTAATTATTTCATATTATATTTATAACCTTATATGATCTGCTTAGAAGTGGATGAGGCCCCTTCTACACCTGTATAAAATCCACACTGAAGTGGATGATATGGCAGTGTGGACTCAAAATAATCCAGTTCAAAGCAGATTCCAAATGGGTTATATAGCTGTGTGGAAGGGCCTTGAATCTACACTGCCATATAATCCAGTTAAAATCAGATAATTTGTATTTTATAGGCAGTGTGGAAGAGGCCTAAGGGAGGCCTAACTCTGCCTGTCCCCTGGGCTGAGTGGGTTGCTAGGAGACCAAATGGGCGGAGCTTAGCCTTCTAAATAAGGCTAAGCCGCTCCGAGCCCTAGGGGAGTGGCGGCATATAAGTTTGAAAAATAAATAAATAAATAAATAAATAAATGGCAGCAATTGGATAAAATCAATTATTCCTCTCCCTCTAATTAGGAGTTTATTTTTCTTTTGTATGAACGTAGAGGCATGGATGAGGGGTTGTGCTGCCAAGTTTAGTGTTTCTGGGATGTGTAGTTTTGTTGTTTTGTCCTAGGCCGAAATTTCATTACCCTTTTATATATATAGATAGATAGATGGAATGACATTACGTTACATAAAGTGATTAATACATTTGGTTGGGCATCTTGGAATGTGCATTGGAATCCTGCACAGTCTAAGATGAAGCATGATGAAGATAAAGAAACTTGGCCACTTCGCTCACTTTCGTCGGGGTTCGGGGAGGCGAGGATGGCGCTGTGCTTCCGCTTCACGTCTTCCACGTTTTCGGCGATCTTCTCGATGAAGCCCCGGATCTCTTCCACCTGCAAACAGGACCCAAATAATAATAATAATAATAATAATAATAATAATAATAATAATAATACTTTATTTATACCCCGCCACCATCTCCCCAACGGGGACAAATTGATCTTCACAGACTAGAGTGACTAGGCCACGACTCACACCACTGATCAAACTCCAAGGATCCCGCAGCAAAGAGCATTACCGTATATACTCGAGTATAAGCCGACCCGAATATAAGACGAGGCACCTAATTTTACCAAAAAAAACAAAAAAAACTGGGAAAACATTGACTCCAGTATAAGCCGAGGGTGTTAAATTTCAGAAATAAAAATAGATACCAATAAAATTACATTAATTGAGGCATCGGTAGGTTAAATGTTTTTAAAGCTCAAATTTAAGATAAGACTGTCCAACTCTGATCCAATCCCTACTCTCATCGTCTTCAATGTCAATGTGCTTATGTATCCTTTTCATAATAATAGAGTAAAATAATACATGTAATAATAATAATAATAAATACAGGAAAAGAATACAGGTAATAATAAATAGAGTAAAATAATAAATGCAATTATATTAATAAGACCAGAGTGAAATAATAAATGTATTAATAATAAAAATAGAGTAAACTAAATGTAATAGTAGCAACAATAATAGAGAAAAATAATAAATGTAATATAGTAGAGTCTCACTTATCCAACATAAACGGGCCGGCAGAACGTTGGATAAGCGAATATGTTGGATAATAAGGAGGGATTAAGGAAAAGCCTATTAAACATCAAATGAGGTTATGATTTTACAAATTAAGCACCCAAACATCATCTTATACAACAAATTTGACAGAAAATGTAGTTTATTACACATTAATGCTATGTAGTAATTATTGTACAGTAGAGTCTCACTTATCCAACACTCGCTTATCCAACATTCTGGATTATCCAACACATTTTTTGTTTTCAATATATCGTGATATTTTGGTGATAAATTCATAAATACAGTAATTACTACATAGCATTACTGCATATTGAACTACTTTTCCTGCCAAATTTGTTGTCTAACATGATGTTTTGGTGCTTAATTTGTAAAATCATACCCTAATTTGATGTTTAATAGGCTTTTCCTTAATGCCTCCTTATTATCCAACATATTCGCTTATCCAACATTCTGCCGGCCCGTTTATGTTGGATAAGTGAGACTCTACTGTATTTACGAATTTAGGACCAAAATATCACGATGTATTGAAAACATTGATTACAAAAATGCATTGGATAATCCAGAGGCTTGGATAAGCGAGGCTTGGATAAGTGAGACTCTACTGTAATAATAAAAATGGAGTAAACTAAATGTAATAGTAGCAACAATAATAGAGAAAAATAATAAATGTAATCATACCAATAATAATAGAGAAATATAATAAATGTAATCATACCAATAATAATAGAGAAATATAATAAATGTAATAATACCAATAATAATAGAGAAATATAATAAATGTAATAATACCAACAATAATAGAGAAAAATAATAAATGTAATAGTAGCAACAATAATAGAGAAATATAATAAATGTAATCATACCAATAATAATAGAGAAAAATAATAAATGTACCATATATTCTCGAATATAAGCTGACCCAAATATAAGCCAAACAGGACCCTCACTTGAATATAAGCCGAGGTGGGCTTTTTCAGTCTTAAAAAAAGGGCTGAAAAACTAGGCTTATACTTGAGTATATACAGTAATTTGAATTAATTCTAAAGGGTTGCCTCTCCGATACATTTCTAGTAATAGAAAGGACTTTTTTTCCCCCTCACCTGCTCGAAAAACTCATCCATGAAGCGGTCCCGATCCACTCCGACAGCAATTTCGTCATCCTCATCGCCATCTTTCACCTGGAAAAAGAAGCGACGGAGTGAGATAAATCATCTATCTATCTCTTCCCTATATCTAACTATCTATCTACATCTGTCGGGAGGGATCGGATTGTGCATGGACTGAATGGCCCTTCCAGTTCTAGGATAATATATTTCTGTGATTGCGGATTCTGCTGGAAGGGATCCCAAAGGCCATCTAGTCCAACTCCACCGAAGCAAGATATATTTCTATATCAGTGGCTTCCAAACTTATTTGGCCTACCGCCCCCTTTCCGGAAAATATATTACTCAGCACCCCTGCCATCACTCTTTTATATATATAGATATTGTCTTACAAAATAATATTATTAACATTATATGCATATACAATATATTATAGTATTATATATTATTGTAAATTATATTGTATATGTATATATGTGTGTGTGTGTGTATATATATATATATATATGTGTGTGTGTGTGTATATATGTATATAATCTATCATCAAACTGAGTTGGAAGGCATCCCGAAGGCTATCTTGTCCAACTACCTGCATTTATATATGTGTCAATATCTATCTATATATATAAAAGAGTGATGGCATCACGGCGACCCACAAAACAACAAAACTACAGGCCCCCCAACCTCGAAATTTGACAACACAACCCATCATCCACGCCTCTAGGTTGATACAACAGAAAGAAAAGAAAAATAAAGTCCTAATTAAAGGGAGAGGAATAATTGCTTTTATCCAATTGCTGCCAGTTAGAAGGCTAAGCTCCTCCAACTTGGTCTCCTAGCAACCCAATAAAAAATAAGAAAAAACACTAAAATTAATACAATAAAATACTATAATAACAGAAAATAACTAAAAATAATACAAGAAAATAATAAAATATAATAAATAAAAATATAACTTACAATAAAATTAATTAAAAATTGCAAATAACGTCAAATAAAAATTACACAACAATTTTTAACCAATACCACCACCACTTTGCCACAGCAACGCGTGGCTGGGCACAGCTAGTATCTATATATATCATGGAATCAGAAAGTAGGAATGCATCCCAAAGGCCATCTAGTCCAACTCCCTGATATCTATGTATGTATATCTCTATATACCATACATCTATGCATCTCTCTCTATATGTATATCAATATCTATCTATCTCTGTCATAGAATTACAGAGATGGAAAGGACCCGAAGGGCGATCCAGTCCAACCCCTGGTTCATCCAGGCAGGAAGACACCATCCAAGCCCTCCCGACAGATGGCCATCCAGCCTCTGCCTGCAGGGCAACTCCCAGCATCCATAGCTGCAGTCGAAATACAAATGCTTGAAAACATATTGATTGCAGCGCAAGTCTTGATTCGCAGATTAAAGCCTGCAGAGGCTCCGGGAGAAATAATTTCATTAAGACTCTGCAGACTCCGAAATTTGTTTGTAAGGTTCTTTAACCCACTGCTTCCCAACTCAATGTCTCATTTGTATGATTGAACCCACTGCATGTTGTTTTTGTTATTATTGTGGCCTAAAAGTTGGGTAATAATAATAATAGCAGTTATTTCTCAGAGTTACAGCAATGCTTTATCGTCGTATCCATAGCCAAGCCCTAATAGTAATAATACTAATAGCAATAATAGTAATAGCAATCGTAATGATAATCAACGATATTTTGTGGGTTGTATCAATGCTTTAGCATTGTATCCATACCTGAGTCCTAATACCAATGATAATAATAGTAATATACACATAATAAAAGTGAAAATATGTATGTACCGTATATACTCAAGTATAAGCCGACACGAATATAAGCCGAGGCACCTGATTTTACCACAAACAACTGGGAAAACATTGACTCAAGTATAAACCGAGAGTGGTAAATTTCAGAAATAAAAACAGATACCAATAAAATTAAATTAATTGAGGCATCAGTAGATTAAATGTTTTAAATATTGACATAAAACTGTAATTTAAGATAAGACAGTCCAACTCTGATTAAATCATTATTCTCATCTTCTTCTATGTAAATGTGCTTATGTAGCCTTTTAATAATAATAGAGTAAAATAATAAATGTAATAATAATAATAATAAATACAGGAAAATAATACAGTACATGTAATAATAAATACAGTAAAATAATCAATGCAATAATTATAAATACAGTGAAGTAATACAGTAGAGTCTCACTTATCCAACATATACGGGCCGGCAGAATGTTGGATAAGCGAATATGTTGGATAATAAGGAGAGATTAAGAAAAAGCCTATTAAACATCAAAATAGGTTATGATTTTACAAATTAAGCATCAAAACATCATGTTATACAACAAATTTGACAGAAAAAGTAGTTCATTACACATTAATGCTGTGTAGTAATTACTGTCTTTACGAATTTAGCACCAAATTATCACAATGCATTGAAAACATTGACTACAAAAATGCATTGGATAATCCGGAATGTTGGATAAGTGAGACTCTACTGTAAATGTAATAATAAATAGAGCAAAATAATAAATGTAATAATAACAATAATATCAGTGAAATAATAAATGCATCAAAATAAATGTAATAGTAACAATAATAACAGAGTAAAATAATACATGTAATGATGATCATAATAGAGTAGAATAATAAATGTAATAATACCAATAATAGTAGAGAAAAATAATAAATGTACCATAGATATTCGAGTATAAGCCGACCCGAATAAAATAATAAATGTAATGATAATTATAGAGTAGAATAATAAATGTAATAATATCAATAATAATAGCGGAAAATAATAAATGTACCATATATACTCGAGTATAAGCTGACCCAAATATAAGCCAACCAGAACCCTCACCGAGTATAAGCCGAGGGGGGCTTTTTCAGTCCTAAAAAAGGGCTGAAAAACTTGGCTTATACTCGAGTATGTACAGTAATTGATATTTTGAGGGTTTCACAGCCTCTAAAGAGTCAGATGATCTTTCCCATAGACGACACAGAGAAGCCACTGAAATCCACATGCATGTGGCCAATCCCAACAGAAAAGGATCACAATCTGGCTACCAATATATTTTTTAAAAACTCTAAAATCAGGGCAGTCAATAAAGAACAACACTAAAAAAACCCAGGAGAATTCCAGGCATGAAACAATCAGGGCCAGCTAACACCTCCCAACAAAGGATTCCCCCAGGCAAGAAGCAGCCAGACTTTGAACCTGCAAGGCTTTTCAATTCTAATCAAGGTGTAGGTGCAACATTCCCACTTGCCTCCAACAGACAAGAGTTTTTTTCTCCCACCCTGGACATCATTCCACAGGTATATAAACCCCACTTAGTTTCCAACAGACCTCACAACCTCTGAGGATGCCTAACATAGATGGGGGAGAAACGTCAGGAGAGAATGCTTCTGGAACATGGCCAGACAGCCCGGGAAATTCACAGCAGACAATAATAATAATAATAATAATAATAATAATAATAATAATAATAATAACGGTGATTATGATGATCTGCCAACTACAAAAGGCCACCCTGCTGGGAACTGCGCGCATCATCTGAAAATACATCACACAGTCCTAGACACTTGGGAAGTGTTCGACTTGTGATTTTGTGATACGAAATCCAGCATATCTATCTTGTTTGCTGTGTCATACAATAATAATAATAATAATAATAATAATAATAATAATGGGAGGGTGCCTATCATAGATGGGGGCGAAACGTCAGGAGAGAGTGCTTCTGGCACATGGCCAGACAGCTGGGAAAACTCACAGCAACCAATAATAATAATAATAATAATAATAATAATAATAATAATAATAATAATAATAATAATAAGAGGGTGGCTATCATAGATGGGGCGAAACGTCAGGAGAGAGTACTTCTGGAACGTGGCCAGACAGCTGAGAAAACTCATGGCAGTAATAATAATAATAATAATAATAATAATGAGAGGGTGGCTATCATAGATGGGGGCAAAACGTCAGGAGAGAGTGCTTCTGGAACATGGCCAGACAGCCTGGGAAAACTCACAGCAACCAGTAATAATAATAATAATAATAATAATGAGAGAGTGTCTATCATAGATGGGGCGAAACATCAGGAGAGAGTGCTTCTGGGACATGGCTAGACAGCTTGGGAAAACTCAATAATAATAATAATGGGAGGGTGCCTATCATAGATGGGGACGAAACGTCAGGAGAGAATGCTTCTGGAACGTGGCCAGACAGCTGGGAAAACTCACAGCAACCAATAATAATAATAACAATAATAATGAGAGGGTGCCTATCATAGATGGGGTGAAACATCAGGAGAGAGTGCTTCTGGAACGTGGCCAGACAGCTGGGAAAACTCACAGCAACCAATAATAATAATAATAATAATAATAATAACATCACACAGTCCTAGACACTTGGGAAGTGTTCGACTTGTGATTTTGTAAATATGAAATCAAGCATATCTATCTTGTTTGCTGTGACATAATAAAATAATTATAATAACAATTAGAGGGTGCCTATCACAGATGGGGCGAAACGTCAGGAGAGAATGCTTCTGGGACATGGCCAGACAGCTGGGAAAACTCACAACAACCAATAATAATAATTAATAATAATAATAAGAGGGTGGCTATCATAGATGGGGGCGAAACGTCAGTAGAGAGTGCTTCTGGGACATGGCCAGACAGCTGGGAAAACTCACAGCAACCAATAATAATAATAATAATATTGGGGGGGTTCCTAGATCCTAAAAGTCCTAGCATAATCAACATAACAACAACAACAAACAACATTGGGAGGATCTCCAGATCATGGAAAACTCACAGCAACCAATAATAATAATAATAATAATAATAATAATAATAATAAGAGGGTGGCTATCATAGATGGGGCGAAACATCAGGAGAGAGTGCTTCTGGAACGTGGCCAGACAGCTGGGAAAACTCACAGCAACCAATAATAATAATAATAATAATAATAATAAGAGGGTGGCTATCATAGATGGGGGCGAAACGTCAGGAGAGAGTGCTTCTGGGACATGCCCAGACAGCTGGGAAAACTCACAGCAACCAATAATAATAATAATAATAATAATAATAATAATAATAATATTTGGAGGGTTCCTAGATCCTAAAAGTCCTAGCATAATCAACATAACAACAACAACAAACAACATTGGGAGGATCTCCAGATCTTGGAAAACTCACAGCAACCAATAATAATAATAATAATAATAATAATAATAATAATAATAATAATAGTAATAATAGGAGGGTGTCTAGATCCTAAAAGTCCTAGTATAATAAACATAACAACAACAACTTCCAGACCTTGAAAGTCCTAGCATAATAATATTACTAATAATAATATTCAGGACTTTCAGACCCTGAAAGTCCCAGCATAATAAACACAGATGATGATGATGATGATGATGATGAAGGTCCCTATCCCTACAAGCAGGAGAGTTAACCCTTTCCTCCCCTTTGCAACTGCTTCCCAAAGGCAAAGAGGCTGGGGAAGGGGGCTGGGGGCTGGAGGGGCTTCCCCGGGGACTCCCGCTTCTGCTCCCCTTCCCCCCGTATCCGCGGGCCTGCCTGGCCGGGCTGGCGTTGCCCGAGGCGCGCTCACCGTGCGCAGCTCCTGGGTCCGATCCTTCATGGCGAAAGAGGCGAGGCGGCTGTGCGCATGCGCGGGAGCGGCCCCAGACAGGGAGGGGCCCCGGCCAACGCCTCTCTCGGCTCCGGCTTTTGCACTCTGTGCATGCTCGGAGGAGCTTGGTCCAAACCTCACCGGATTGAAAAAAAAGCGGGGTTAAAGAAATAAACACAAGTAAGCATCAACATTAATAATAATAACAACAACAACAACAACAATATAATAATAATAATAATAATAATAATAATAATAATATATAATAATATAATTATAGTCCTAGACACTTGGGAAGTGTCCGACGTGTGATCCAATTCAACAGCCAGCAGAGTGTCTGCTGTGGACTCATCTTGTGTTTCAAATAATAATAATAATAATAATAATATAATAATAATATATAATATAATTATAGTCCTAGACACTTGGGAAGTGTCCGACGTGTGATCCAATTCAAAAGCCAGCAGAGTGTCTGCTGTGGACTCATCTTGTGTTTCAAATAATAATAATAATAATAATAATAATAATAATAATAATAATAATAATAAATAATTATAATAATAATATAATAATAATAATAATAATAATAATAATAATAATAATAATAATAATATAATTATAGTCCTAGACACTTGGGAAGTGTCCGACGTGTGATCCAATTCAACAGCCAGCAGAGTGTCTGCTGTGGTCTCATCATGTGTTTCTAATAATAATAATAATAATAATAATAATATATAATAATAATAATAATAATAATAATAATAATATAATTATAGTCCTAGACACTTGGGAAGTGTCCGACGTGTGATCCAATTCAACAGCCAGCAGAGTGTCTGCTGTGGACTCATCTTGTGTTTCTAATAATAATAATAATAATAATAATAATATATAATAATAATAATAATAATAATAATAATAATAATAATAATAATATAATTATAGTCCTAGACACTTGGGAAGTGTCCGACATGTGATCCAATTCAACAGCCAGCAGAGTGTCTGCTGTGGACTCATCTTGTGTTTCTAATAATAATAATAATAATAATACATAATAATAATATTATAATAATAATAATAATATAATTATAGTCCTAGACACTTGGGAAGTGTCCGACGTGTGATCCAATTCAACAGCCAGCAGAGTGTCTGCTGTGGACTCATCTTGTGTTTCTAATAATAATAATAATAATATATAATAATAATAATATAATAATAATAATATAATTATAGTCCTAGACACTTGGGAAGTGTCCGACGTGTGATCCAATACAATAGACAGCAGAGTGTCTGCTGTGGACTCATCTTGTTGTGTTTATAATAATAATAATAATAATATATAATAATAATAATAATAATAATAATAATAATAATAATAATAATAATAATAATATAATTATAGTCCTAGACACTTGGGAAGTGTCCGACGTGTGATCCAATACAATAGACAGCAGAGTGTCTGCTGTGGACTCAACTTGTTGTGTTTATAATAATAATAATAATATAATAATAATAATAATATAATTATAGTCCTAGACACTTGGGAAGAGTTTGACATGAGATCCAATACAATAGACAGCAGAGTGTCTGCTGTGGACTCATCTTGTGTTTCAAATAATAATAATAATAATATAATATAATTATAGTCCTAGACACTTGGGAAGTGTCCGACGTGTGATCCAATTCAACAGCCAGCAGAGTGTTTGCTGTGGACTCATCTTGTTGTGTTTCTAATATTATTATTATTATTAATAATAATAATAATAATAACTACTAGAGGATGGGAGTTATAGTTCACCCGCATCCAGAGAGCATTGTGCACCCAATTGATGATGGATCTGGACCAAACTTGGCACAGAGACCCAACATGGCCAACTTTAAATGCTGATGGGGTTTCTAGGGGACTGAGCTTAGAGGTTGGGAGTTATAGTTCACCCGCATCCAGAGAGCATTGTGCACCCAACCAATTGTGTAGGAGGAGGTTAGGATGGGACTTCCCACCTGCATCTATCAATATTAATAATTCATAATAATACGCTTATTATTAATTATTAATATTATTAATAAATAATTGTTACTATTAATAAATAATAATTCTAATTATAATAAATACTACTACTAATAAATAATTATTAATTAATGCTAATAATTATTGTAAATATTGATAGATGCAGGTGGGAAGTCCCATCCTAACCTCCTTCTACACAATTTGGTGTATTGTGTAGAAGGATGTGGGTGAACTATAACTCCCATCCTCTAAGGTCGGTTCCCTGCAAACCCCACCAACATTTAACGTTGGCCATGCTGGGTCTGTGTGCCAAGTTTAGTCCAGATTCCTCATTGGTTGGGTGCACAATGCTCTCTGGATGCGGGTGAACTATAACTCCCATCCTCTAAAGTCTGACTCCTGAAAATCCCATCATTTAAAGTTGATCATGTTGGGTCTCTGTGCCAAGTTTGGTCCAAATTCCTCATCAGTAGGGTGCACAATGCTCTCTGGATGCGGGTGAACTATAACTCCCAACCTGTAAGGTCCCCTCCAGTATTTTCTATTGTGCGTAATTTGGTCCCGATCTGGCCTCTGTCTCGTGTCAACACGATGGCTTTGGGTTCTAGCTTGGCTCAAGTTCGGACTAAAATCCGGAGCGGATACTTTGGCCCATTCAGCCTCTTGGAAACAAGCGGTGACTCTGCTCCAGGCTCTGGACCTGAAAGGAATGATGTTCAAAGAGTTGTGGGGGGAAAAACATTAAGGAGCGCTTTGGCAACTTCGGACTACAACCCAAAGCGGATACGGAAAAAACCCGCCAAAGCAACCTCAACCCATAATGACTGCCGCCAGTGACATCCCTATTGTGAGGAAGGCTCATCCTCCTCATCCTCCTCGTCGTCGTCCTCCTCCTCCTCCTCTGCGATTTGTGCCTTTTCTTTGTGCCATCTGTTCTGTCTTTCCAGGCCAAGCGCAGAGGAGCGCAGATGGGGCCACAGATCTATATTTCTCTTTCCCCCCTTGACTCATCCCCGGCTTCGTGGCGCACTCCTCCGCCGCCATCCCTTTGGCACAAATACTCCCTTTGATCATTTGGCAGCAAAAGAAGCCAGCTCTAGGCGCCTTGGGCTACCCAAATTGCTCTGAATCCAGGTCAGCGGGGCGACAGATCCGTGCCGGGTTTATGCCGGCTTTATAGGATTGAATCCATTCAAGTCCGTGGAAAGTTTGACCAAAGTGCTTCTCTACTGTAGGACACGGGTCCCTCTGACTGTATGTGGGCCGGATTTTAGCCCTAAAATGCCCAGATTTAATAATAATAATAATAATAATAATAATAATAATAATAATAATTCAGAACAAATGCAATCAAGGCCAAGATCGAAAAATCAGCTGATGACCCAAAATGCAGACTGTGCAAGGAAACCGATGAAACCATGGATCATATCCTCAGCTGCTGTAAGAAAATTGCACAGACAGACTACAAACAGAGACACAACTATGTGGCCCAAATGATTCATTGGAACTTATGCCTCAAGTATCACCTCCCTGCAGTAAAGAACTGGTGGGATCACAAACCTGCAAAAGTCTTGGAAAATGAGCACGCAAAGATACTGTGGGACTTCCGAATCCAGACTGACAAAGTTCTGGAACACAACACACCAGACATCACAGTTGTGGAAAAGAACAAGGTTTGGATCATTGATGTCGCCATCCCAGGTGACAGTCGCATTGACGAAAAACAACAGGAAAAACTCAGCCGCTATCAGGACCTCAAGACTGAACTTCAAAGACTCTGGAAGAAACCAGTGCAGGTGGTCCCGGTGGTGATGGGCTCACTGGGTGTTGTGCCAAAAGATCTCAGCCGGCATTTGGAAACAATAGACATTGACAAAATTACGATCTGCCAACTGCAAAAGGCCACTCTGCTGGGTTCTGCACGCATCATCCGAAAATAAATCACACAGTCCTAGACACTTGGGATGTATTCGACTTGTGATTTTGTGAAACGAAATCCAGCATATCTATCTTGTTTGCTGTGTCATACAACGTTGTTGTGTCAATAATAATAATAATAATAATAATAATAATAATAATAATAATAATATCATACAGTCCTAGCCACTTGAGAAGTGTCCGAAGTGTGATCCAGTTCAACAGCCAGCAGAGTGTCTGCTGTGGACTCATCTTGTTGAGTTTCAAAGAATAATAATAATAATAATATAACTTATTATTATTATTATTATTATTATTATTAATAATAATAATAATAATATCTTGGCATTTTAGGGCTACAGTCCAGCCCCCAAACAGTCCGGACATATAATAATAATAATAATAATAATAATAATAATAATAATAATAATAATAATCAGCATATCCATTCTGTTTGCTGTGTCATACAATAATAATAATAATAATAATAATAATAATAATAATAATAATAATGTATAATAATAATAATAATAATAATAATTATAATTATAATAATTATTATTATTATTATATCCAGGCATTTTAGGGCTACAGTCCAGCCCCCAAACAGTCTGGACATATAATAATAATAATAATAATAATAATAATAATAATAATCAGCATATATATTCTGTTTGCTGTGTCATACAATAATAATAATAATAATTATTATTATTATTATTAAATCCAGGCATTTTAGGGCTACAGTCCAGCCCCGAAACACTCCGGACGTATAATATCCGGGCATTTTAGGGATACAGTCTGGCCCCCAAACAGTCCGGACATATAATGATAACAATAATAATAACTTATTATTATTATTTTATTATGACACAGCAAACAAGATAGATGTGCTGGATGTCATATCACAAAATCACAAGTCGAACACTTCCCAAGTGTCTAGGACTGTGTGATGTATTTTCGGATGATGCGTGCAGATCCCAGTAGGGTGGCCTTTTGCAGTTATTATTATTATTATTATTATTATTATTATTATTATTATTATTATTATTATTATTTACCGCTTTCGGTGCCATTCTATGCCGCCCACTGGTTGCTATATCATCCCGCCTATTGTGTCCTCTTGCCCTGAATCTATATTTGCTTGCTGGGAGAGAAAAGAGCCCTGAGTCAACACCAAGGGGCCAATGCGCTCTCTCACTCTCTCGCTCTCTCGCACTCGCTCCACACGGCCTTCAGCCAAGGCAAACAAAAGACTGTTTGGCCAGTGCTTTGAATGCATGTCATGCAGAGACGACAACCGGTACAGGTGTAGAATTAATTACAGGATCCTGGGATGTATAGTTTGCCAAGGGCTCTGCTTCCTTAGGCCATGCTAAACTACAACTCTCATAATTGGACGGCATGCAGACATCACAGGCTATGGGACCCTGGGATGAATCTCCCAGGCTCCCATAGCATTAAGCTGTTGCAAAGTTGCAGTGGTTGTATGGGATGTTGGGAGTTGTAGTTTGGCAAGGCACCAGCACTCTTGGGTTGGGGGGTGAAAGGCTTTCAAAGCTCTCACTCCCAAGATTATTATTATTAGTATTAATATTATTTCAAATTGCCCTGGCTCAAAGAAATATCAATTATATGGCACGTTAAAACCTTATGGCTTTTCCGTTTGTCGCCCTCCTGTGGACAGAATAATATTGCACTTGCCTTCAGATTGTGATTCTTAGCCCTCTGCTGCCATCAAGTGGTCAGATAGGAAAGTGCAGGCTTGAGCCGTGGAGGCGCCTCTCTGCTGCCCTCCTGTGGACAGAAGAGTATTGCATCTGCCCTGAAATAAAGGCCATAAGGGCTTAACCTATCCTATCATTGACATATCATTGAGCCATGGCAATTTTATAGAATAATAATACTAATACTAGAGATAATAGAGTTCTGTAACGCCTTTCAACTCCTCCACCCAAGGGTGCTGGTACCTTGCCAAACTACAACTCCCACCATCCCATACAATTTCTGCAACTTTGCAATAGCTCAATGCTATGGGAGCCTGAGTGATATAGTTAGGCCTGTTGCTTCCTCTGCCAAACTACATGCTATAGCACCCTGGGAGGTCTAGTTTTACAAGGGCCTGAACCAGAGAGTGCTGCTGCCTTGCCAAACCGCAACTCCCAGGATCCCTCAATGTAAACAGGCATGGTTTTTTGGCAACAAAGGGACAAGCCATAAGGGTCTAACCTGCCATATCATTGATATATCCTTGAACCATGGCAAATTTAAATACGTAACAATAGTAATACTAATAATAATAATATCCTGGGAGTTAGAGTTTTGCAAGGCCTTTCGCTGCCTCTGCCCAAGAGTGCCGGTGCCTTGTCAAACTACAACTCCCACCATCCCATACAAACTCTGTCATTAGAGCCTGGGAGATATAAACCCCCCTTGCTTAGTTTTTCAATAAGAATAAAATGATAATAATAATAAAACACTAATGAAACTTTATTTCTAGACCGCCCCCTCTCCCCAGAGAATGCCCGCCATAGATGTGGGCAAAACGTCAGGAGAGAATGCTTCTGGAACATGGCCAGACAGCTCGGAAAACGCACAACAACCCAGTGATTCCGGCCATGAAAGCCTTCGACAACACAGTGGAAGCTATAGTTTGCTGGGCCTTGCGCCTCCTCTGCCAAACTACATGCGACCACAGCAAACTAGAGATCCCAGGGGCCCACAGCACAGAGCCACGGCCATTGGAATTGGTGCCAAAACGTGCCTCCATTGCACCTTCGCAGTGGGGTGGGTCAGTGGCATGATTGAGAGAAACCCTTGCAAAACTACAACTCCCAGGATTCCGTAGCACTGATCCGTGGGTCCCAGACAGCAAAGAGAAACGTCCTGATCCAAAGCAATGCCTGTTTACATTGAGGGAGCCTGTGAGCTGCAGTTTGGCATGGCACCAGCACTCTCTGGTTTGGGTCCTTGTAAAACTAGACCTCCCAGGATTCTATAGCATGGAGTTTGGCAGAGGAGGCGAAAGGCCTAGCAAACTATATCACTCAGGTTCCCATAGCATTGAGCTGTTGCAAAGTCGCAGGGATTCTATGGGATGGTGGGAGTTGTAGTTTGGAAAGGCACCAGCACTCTTGGGCAGAGGGGATGATAGGCCTTGCAAACCCCTAACTCCCAAGTTAATAATTATTAGTATTAGTATTATTTAAGATTGCCCTGGATCAAGGAAATATCAATTAATATTACATTAAGTCCTAATGGCTTTTCCGTTTGTCGCCCTCCTGTGGACAGAAGAATATTGCACTTGCCTTCGAATTGTGATTCTTAGCCCTCTGCTGCCATCAAATGGCCAGGTAGGGAAGTGCAGCCTCAGTGTTTTATTTCTCTCCAAAGGAACCCTCAATGTAAACAGGCATTTCTTTGGGTCAGGAAGTTTCTCTTTGCTGTCTGGGACCCATAGCTCAGTGCTACGGAATCCTGGGAGTTGTAGTTTTGCAAGGGCTTCTCTCAATCATGCCACTGACTCACCCCACTGCGACGGTGTAATGGAGACATATTTTGGCACCACTTCCAATTGCCGTGCCTCCGTGCTGTGGGGCCCTGGGATCTGTAGTTTGCCGCGGTCCCACCGTTCTCTGAAAGGGTCCTTTCAGTGCATCTCCCACTGGAATCTCTATGGTACATTGCTATTAAATCCCGGGAGCTGTAGTTTGGCAGAGGAGGCAATAGACCTTGGAAAACTACACCTCCCAGGCTCCCATAGCATTGAAATATGACAGGGGCGCAGTTTCCCACTGATTGATATTTCTTTGAGCCATGACAGTTTAAAATAATACTAATACTAATAATCTTGGGAGTGAGAGGTTTGCAAGGCCTTTCACTCCTCTGCCCAAGAGTGCTGGTGCCTTGCCAAACTACAACTCCCACCATCCACTACAACTTTGTAATTAAAGTGTACCACTGTCGTGCTCAATACTACGATAGCCTGGGAGGTGTAGTTTTCCAAGGGCTTTCACCTTCTCTGTCAAACTACAGCTGTCATGACTCCATAGCAATGTGCCGTAGAAGTTCCAGTGGGAGTTGCACTGCATCATCCCCTATCAAAGAGCAATGAGACCACAGCAAACTAGAGATCCCAGGAGCCCACAGGACGGAGCCACAGTAATTGGAAGTGGTGCCAAAACGTGCCTCCATTGTACCGTCGCAGTGGGGTGAGTCAGTGGCATGATTGAGAGAAGCCCTTGCAAAACTACAACTCCCAGGATTCCGTAGCACTGAGCTATGGGTCCCAGACAGCAAAGAAAAACTACCTGACCCAAATCCATGCCTGTTTACATTGAGGGATCCTTTGGAGGGAAATATAACCTTAATAATAATAATAATAATAAAACTTTATTTATACCCCGCCACCATCTCCCCAACGGGGATTCGGGGCGGCTTACATGGGGCCATGCCCAGAACAGTACAATATAGCAAAATATAAAAGCAACATATCATAATACAATTAAACAATACAATAAATAATCATGTACCTTGAGGAAGCAGTTCCCAATCTGGCCATTTGATGGCAGCAGAGGGCTAAGAATCAGAATCTGAAGGCAAGTGCAATATTCTTCTGTCCACAGGAGGGCGACAAACGGAAAAGCCATTAGGACTTAATGTAATATTAATTGATATTTCCTTGATCCAGGGTCATCTTAAATAATACTAATACTAATAATAATAATCTTGGGAGTTAGTGGTTTGCAAGGCCTTTCACCCCCTCTGCCCAAGAATGCCGGTGCCTTGTCAAACTACAACTTCCACCATCCCATGTAACCTCTGCAACCTTGCAACCGCACAATACTATGGCCATGTTCCTGAAGCATTCCCTCCTGACGTTTCACCCACATTTATGGCAGGCATCCTCAGAGGTTGTGAGGTATTTTGGAAAACTAAGCAAACTACACCTCCCAGGCTTTACCGACCTGTGGAATAATGTCCAGGGTGAGAGAAAGAACTCTTGTCTTGGAGACAAGTGTCAATGTTGCCATTGGCCACCTTGATTAGCATTGAATGGACTTGCAGCTTCGAAGACTGGCTGCTTTCCTGCCTGGGGAAATCCTTTGTTGTGAGGCATTAGCTGGCCCTGATTGTTTCCTGTTTGGAATTCCATCGCAATGTGACGTAGAAGTTCCAGTGGGAGTCATACTGCATCACCCCCGATCAGACAATAGTGAGACCACGACAAACTACAGATCCCAGGGGCCCACAGCACAGAGCAATAGCAATAGGAAGTGGTGCCAAAACCACTTATTATTTTACAGAATAATAATACTAACACTAAAAATGATAAGAAGAAAAAAGATGGCTATCCCTAGGTTTAATAAATACAGATCGGCTTGAAATGTATGTGCTTCTGCGTACTAGATTCGAACCCGGGTTCTTGATCCATATCCAGTTTTAGATCAGACAAGGGCAAACTTGGGCCCTCCAGGTGTTTTGGACTCCAACTCGGGTGAGTCAGTCGCATGATTGAGAGAAGCCCTTGCAAAACTACAACTCCCAGGATTCCGTAGCACTGAGCTATGGGTCCCAGACAGCAAAGAAAAACTACCTGACCCAAAGCCATGCCTGTCTGCATTGTGGGATCCTTTGGAGAGAAATAAAACACTGAGGCTGCACTTCCCTACCTGGCCATTTGATGGCAGCAGAGAGCAAAGAATCACAATCTGAAGCCAAGTGCAATATTCTTCTGTCCACAGGAGGGCGACAAACGGAAAAGCCATTAGGACTTAATGTAATATTAATTGATCTTTCTTTGAGCCTTGACAGTTTAAAATAATACTAATACTACTAATAATAATCTTGGGAGTGAGAGGTTTGCAAGGCCTTTCACCTCCTCTGCCCAAGAGTGCTGGTGCCTTGCCAAACTACAACTCCCACCATCGCATACAACCTCTACAACTCTGCAACATCTCAATGGATGGGGGCCTGGGAGACACAGTTTGCAAGGCCTTTCGCGTCCTCTGCCAACTACACATCCCGGGATTCCGTAGCAATGTGCCGTAGAAGTTCCCGTGGGAGTCACAGTGCATCAGCCCCGATCAGAGAGCGATGAGACCACGGCAAGCGACAGATCCCAGGGGCCCAGCACATGGAGCCACGGCAATTGGAAGTGGGGACAACACGTCCCTTCATGGCACCGATGCGGTCGGGGGAGTCAGCGGCATGACTGAGACCAACCCTTGCAAAACTACAACTCCCAGGATTCCACAGCACTGAGCTATGGGGTTTCCACAGCAAAGAGAAACTACCTGACCCAAAGCCATGCCTGTCTCCATTGAGGGCTCCTGGGAGTTGCAGTTTGGCATGGCAGCAGCACTCTCTGGTTGGGACCCTTCATAGAATCATAGAATCATAGAATAGTAGAGTTGGAAGAGACCACATGGGCCATCTAGTCCAACCCCCTGCTAAGAAGCAGGAAATCGCATTCAAAGCACCCCCGACAGATGGCCATCCAGCCTCTGCTTAAAAGCCTCCAAAGAAGGAACCTCCACCACGGCCCCGGGGAGAGAGTTCCACTGTCGAACAGCCTTTCTCACAGTGAGGAAGTTCTTCCTGATGTTCAGGTGGAATCTCCTTTCCTGTAGTTTGAAGCCCTTGTTCCCTTGTGTCCTAGTCTGCAGGGCAGCAGAAAACAAGCTTGCTCCCTCCTCCCTATGACTTCCCTTCACGTATTTGTACATGGCTATCATGTCTCCTCTCAGCCTTCTCTTCTGCAGGCTAAACATGCCCAGCTCTTTAAGCCGCTCCTCATAGGGCTTGTTCTCCAGACCCTTCATCATTTTAGTCGCCCTCCTCTGGACGCTTTCCAGCTTGTCAACATCTCCCTTCAACTGTGGTGCCCAAATTTGGACGCAGTGTGATTCCAGGTGTGGTCTGACCAAGGCAGAATAGAGCATGGGGAGCATAACTTCCCTGGATCTAGACGCTATTCCCCTATTGATGCAGGCCAGAATCCCATTGGCTTTTTTCGCTGCCGCATCACATTGTTGGCTCATGTTTAACTTGTTCCCCACGAGGACTCCAAGGTCTTTTTCGCACACACTGCTGTCAAGCCAGGCATTGTCCCCCATTCTGTATCTTTGCTTTCCATTTTTTCTGCCGAAGTGAAGTATCTTGCATTTGTCCCTGTTGAACTTCATTTTGTTAGTTTCGGCCCATCTCTCTAGTCTGTCAAGATCGTTTTGAATTCTGCTCCTGTCTTCTGGAGTGTTAGCTCTCCCTCCCAGTTTTGTGTCGTCTGCAAACTTGATGATCGTGCCTTCTAACCCTTCGTCTAAGTCGTTAATAAAGATGTTGAACAGAACCGGGCCCAGGACGGAGCCCTGCTTGTGGCACTCCACTCGTGACTTCTTTCCATGATGAAGACGACGCATTGGTGAGAATCACCCTTTGGGTTCGTTCGCTTAGCCAATTACAGATCCATCTAACCGTAGTTTTGTCTAGCCCACATTTTACTAGTTTGTTTGCCTTGTAAAACTAGACCTCCCAGGGTGCTATAGCATGTAGTTTGGCAGAGAAGGCACAAGGCCCAGCAAAGTATATCTCCCAGTGTGTTGTCCAAGGCTTTCATGGCTGGAATCACTGGGTTGTTGTGCATTTTCTGAGCTGTTTGGCCATGTTCCAGAAGCATTCTCTCCTGACGTTTCGCCCACATCTATGGCGGGCCTTCTCTGGCGAGAGGGGGCGGTCTAGAAATAATATTTTATTATTATTTTATTATTATTATTTTATTCTTATTGGAAAACTAAGCAAGGGAGGTTTATATCTCCTAGGCTCCAACGGCATTGAGCTGTTGCAGAGGTCGTATGTGATGGTGGGAGGTGTAGTTTGACAAGGCACTCTTGGGCAGAGGAGGCGAAAGACCTTGTAAAACTCTCACTCCCAGGATATTAATATTAGCAGTATTCCTATTGTTACGTATTTAAATTTCCCAAGGCTCAAGGATAAAACAATGATATGGCAGGTTAGACCCTTATGGCTTGTCCCTTTGTTGCCAAAAAACCATGCCTGTTTACATTGAGGGATCCTGGGAGTTGCAGTTTGGCAAGGCAGCAGCACTCTCTGGTTGGGGCCCTTGTAAAACTAGACCTCCCAGGGTCCGATAGCATGTCGTTTGGCAGAGGAGGCGACAGGCCTAACAAACTATATCACTCAGGCTCCCATAGCATTGAGCTGATGCAAAGTTGCAGAGGTTTCATGGGATGATGGGAGTTGTAGTTTGGCAAGGCACCGGCACTCTTGGGCAGAGGGGGTGAAATGCCTTGTAAACCTCTCACTCCCAAGATTATTCTTATTAGTATTAGAATTATTTAAGATGGCCCTGGATCAAGGAAATATCAATTAATATTACATTAAGTCCTAATGGCTTTTCCGTTTGTCGCCCTCCTGTGGACAGAAGAATATTGCACTTGGCTTCAGATTGTAATTCTTAGCTCTCTGCTGCCATCAAATGGCCAGGTGGGGAAGTGCAGCCTCAGTGTTTTATTTCTCTCCAAAGGATCCCACAATGGAGACAGGCATTTTTTTGGGTCAGGAAAATGTAAACAGGAAAGTGTAAACAGGAAAGTGTAAACAGGCATGGTTTTTTGGCAACAAAGGGACAAGCCATAAGGGTCTAACCTGCCATATCATCGATATATCCTTGAGCCATGGAAAATTTAAATACGTAACAATAGTAATACTAATAATAATAATATCCTGGGAGTTAGAGTTTTGCAAGATCTTTCCACTCCTCTGCCCATGAGTGCCATTGCCTTGTCAAACTACAACTCCCAGCATCCCATACAAACTCTGCAACGGCTCAATGCCATTGGAGCCAGGAGATATAAACCCCCCTTGCTTAGTTTTCCAATAAGAATAAAATAATAATAATAAAATAATAAAAATAAAACTTTATTTCTAGACTGTCCTCTCTCCCAGAGGATGCCCGCCATAGATGTGGGCGAAACGTCAGGAGAGAATGCTTCTGGAACATGGCCAGACAGCTTGGAAAACGCACAACAACCCAGTGATTCCGGCCATGAAAGCCTTGGACAACACACTGGGAAATATAGTTTGCTAGGCCTTGCGCCTCCTCTGCCAAACTACATGCTATAGCACCCTGGGAAGTGTAGTTTTATAAGGGTGCGAACCAGAGAGTGCTGCTGCCATGACAAACTGCAGCTCCCAGGATTCCTCAATGTAGACAGGCATGGCTTTGGGTCTGGAAGTTTGTTGCCTGGGACACATAGCTCAGTGCTACAGAATCCTGGAAGTTGTAGTTCTCCAAGGCCTTGTGAACTAGACCTCCCAGCCTCCCATTCAACTTTGTAACTGAAGTGCATCACTGCCACAGCTCAATGTGATGGTAGCCTGGGAAGTATAGTTAGTACAGAAGATAGTACAGAAGGTGCCCTTAGCAGTACAGCAGGTACTCTTAGTAGTACAGCAGGTGCCCGAACCTGGCAGCCTTCAGCAACCCAACTTTCAAGTCACAAGGCTTTAACCCACTATGCCATCAGGGGCTCCTAATAATAATATTTATATTTAAATATATATACAGTAGAGTCTCACTTACCCAAGCCTCGCTTATCCAAGCTTCTGGATTATCCAAGGCACTTTTGTAGTCAATATTTTCAATATACCGTGATATTTTGGTGCTAAATTCGTAAATACAGTCATTGCAACATAACATTACTGCGTATTGAACTACTTTTTCTGTCAAATTCGTTGTATAACATGATGTTTTGGTGCTTAATTTGTAAAATCATAACCCAGTTTGATGTTTAATAGGCTTTTTCTTAATCTCTCCTTATTATCCAAGATATTTGCTTATCCAAGCTTCTGCCGGCCTGTTTAGCTTGGATAAGTGAGATTCTACTGTATTAATATTATTATTTTATAATTCAATCCATCCATCGTGTGTTGCAACAGACGTCTGGCTGTCTGGTAGTATTACTACTACTGTATTATTAATACTGTATTATTAATACTGGTATTTGGTAGTAGGGCCTCTATTACGAACATCCTGAATGATGCTGCTAGGGCTTATTTTCTGAGAAATTGGGTAGATGAGAGCCATCAAATGTGCGGAAGTTCAGTTCAGATTAAGTTACAGCCTTCAATTGTCATCTCTCCCTGCATTTGTGGCAAATTGAGACAAAAGGAGTGTTTTACTGTCGGGAAAATATGCTTCCTTCCCTGCCTCCTTTTTTTGTGAGAAAAGGAAAAGCCACGGTGGGTCTCTGTGTGTTATTTCGGTGTGTCTCTGTGTGTTAATTTCTGCAAACTCGGGTGTTCCCAGAAACGGGCTAATGACTCCTGGGCCAACCCCTCAGCCTTAATTAAAACAGCGGCGGTGACACCAAAGGCGAACGAACCCCTTCATACACACACACACACACACACACACAGAGCGAGTGCATTAAAAGCTTTGGTGGCTGATAAGTGTCTTGCTCAGATGGGCCGTATGAATCCGAGTTTCAAGGCAAGTGCAATCTTCTTCTGTCCACAGGAGGGCGACAGACGGAAAAGCCATAGGGTTTAATTGGGATATCATTGATATTTCCTAGATCCAGGGCACTCTTAATTAATATTAATACTAATAATTACAAGCTTGGGAGTTAGAGGTTTGCAAGGCCTTTCACCCCCTCTGCCCAAAAGTGCTGATGCCTTGCCAAACTACAACTCCCTCCATCCCATACAGTCTCTGCAACTTTGCAACAGCTCAATGCTTTACTGTATAAATTGGAGAGTATACTTGGGGAGTATTTATACAGAAATACAAATACTGGGAGTTCCAGTGGGAGTCACATTGCATCGCCCCCGATCAGAGAGCAATGAGACCCCAGCAAACTACAGATCCCAGGGCCTCACAGCACGGAACCACAGCAATGGGAAGTGGGGCCAAAACGTGCCTCCGCTGCACCGTCCCAGTGGGGTGAGTCAGCGGCATGACTGAGAGAAGAAGCCCTTGCTAAACTACAACTCCCAGGATTCCCTGGCACCGAGCTGTGGGTCCCAGAGAGCAAACTACGTGGCCCAAAACCATGCCTGTTTTCATTGAGGGCCACTGGGAATACCAGTTCGGCATGGCAGCAGCACTCTCTGGTTGGGGCCCTTGTAAAACTAGACCTCCCAGGGACCTATAGCATGTCGTTTGGCAGAGGAGGCGACAGGCCTGGAGAACGATATCTCCCAGTGCGTTGTCGAAGGCTTTCATGGCCGGAATCATTGGTGGTTGTGCGTTTTCCAAGCTGTATGGCCATGTTCCAGAAGCATTCTCTCCTGACGTTTCGCTCATATCTATTGTCAGAGTGAAAGGTCTCGCCATGCCGTAGATATCACAATATCAATATTCAATGTTTCGATCGCGAAAGGAAGCGAACCAACTGAGTGTGAGCAGAGTTGTGTGACAATTGTGAAGCCGAGAGAGCGATATATATATATATATGTGTGTGTGTGTGTGTGTGTGTGTCTACCGTGTTCAGACGGTGTTGGCGATGAGGTTGAAGGATTCACCACAGCGTCGCAAATGCCTCTATTATTATTATTTACTTCCTATCCTAATAACCACGACTTTTGAATCATGCGTTCTTCCCGGAAGACATTCCTAACGATACGCCCCGAAACGTTCTCTCTGGACCTGTGTGCACACATACGAAAGAGCTGAAACCAGAGTGCTAATTTTTATATATATATATATCTATATATATAAAAGAGTGATGGCATCACGGCGACCCACAAAACAACAAAACTACAGGCCCCCCAACCTCGAAATTTGACAACACAACCCATCATCCACGCCTCTAGGTTGATACAACAGAAAGAAAAGAAAAATAAGTCCTAATTAGAGAGAGAGGAATAATTGCTTTTATCCAATTGCTGCCAGTTAGAAGGCTAAGCTCCTCCAACTTGGTCTTCTAGCAACCCAATAAAAAATAATAAAAAAACACTAAAAATAATTTAAAACATTAAAAAATTAATACAATAAAATACTATAATAACAGAAAATAACTAATAATAATACAAGAAAATAATAAAATATAATAAATAAAAAGATAACTTAGAATGAAATTAATAAAAAAAATACAAATGTCAAATAAAAATTACACAACAATTTTTAACCAATACCACCACCACTTTGCCACAGCAATGCGTGGCCGGGCACAGCTAGTATATATATATAATGTATATGTATACATATATTTCAGTGACTTTATATGTGATGTGAAACCCTGGGCCTGTGCAGTAGAAGCAAACAAGGAGGGGAAGAAAGACACAAAAGTGGGATTTGCCCGACCAATACATTCCACAGAGTCTGTGTTTTGGATGGAAAACTGGAACGTTGTTATTTCTGGCCAAGCTGACTTTCCTTCCCTCCATCTCTTCTTTTTGGGACCATTTTTGGCCGGAAGAAACGAGGGAAAATTCACTTGTGGCCTCTTTGGAACTCGGAAAAAGTTTCCGTCTTTTGGGTCACACACCCTTAGTTGTGGATGCTGGGCGTTGTGGTCCGAAAAGCGGTCTCTTTGTGCAACTAATTCGGACTAATCCAGTGACATAAATGAGCCTTTTTTTTTTCCCGGCGCCGTTTGCCTACAACCGTCAAAAGCGGATCGGAACCCAAGGAAGGGGTCGGGGTTCTGGGTTGGGCCTTTTGTTGGGTTGCGCGCACACGGAAACAAAATAATCACTGTAAAGCACTTTTAATAATAATAATAATAATTCAATTAAAAAAGAGCATTTACGACTGAGCCTTGCTCGCTCGCCCGGCTCTTGTTTTGTATTTTTGTTTATTACAAAACGGTATTTGTTCGTTTCGAGAGAAAAAAAAACAAACACAGGAAACGGTTTGATTTTTCAGAGCAAGGCAACCCTTCTTATTCTTTTTTTATTTAAAAAGGCCCTGGCAGCAGGAATATAGTGTAAAAATCATTGGAAAAACTAAAAGGCATCAATACATATTGGAATAATATACACTTTGTACAAACGAAAATTACACGCCGTTCATTATTTTTTTGTTTTGTTTTGTTCGGAGGTTCTGGTTCAGAAACTGAGGTCCGAATAATTTATGGCTCCCGGAACCGGAACGTTGAGGCCGCCGTAGTCCAGCATGTACATGGGCCACTGCTGCCCAAGGAGGCAAGAAAAAAGGGATCGAATAGAATAATAACAACAATAATATTTATTTATTCCCAATATTTATATCCCGCCCTTCTCACCCGAAGGGACTCAGGGCGGCTTACAACACCGGCACAATTAGGTGCCTGTACAAAAACAATCCACAATACATAAAATCAGTTAAAAACAATTAAATACAATATAAAATTGCAGTATAAACATTTTAAAAAATATATATGCTCAGATCCGTTCATCCGAAATGGTGGAAGAAAGGCAGGCGGAAAAAGCCAATAATAATAATATAATGTGGAAAAAAGGCAGGTGGAAAAGGCCATTAATAATAATAATAATAATAATAATAATGTAATATGGTGGAATAATCATAATCATTATATAGTAATAATATGGTGGAAGAAAGGCAGGCAGAAAACACCATTAGTAATAATAATAATAAATAATATAGTGGAAGAAAGGCAGACAGGAAAAGCCATAAATAATAAAAATGTTGATAATATAATAATATGGTGCAAGAAAGGCAAGTGGAAAAGGCCATTAATAATAATAATGATAATAATAGTACAATATGGTGGAATAATAATAATAATAATCATCATCCAGTAATAATACAAAACAAATAATACAAAACAATAATATAGTAATAAAATAATGCAAAATAATAATGAAACCAGGCAAAATAATAATAATAAAATATAGTAATGCAAGATAATAATAAAAGACAGCAATAATGCAATATAATAGTAATAAAATAATACCAAAAATATATAGCAATAAACCAATGCGACAACAATAAAATATAGTCATCGAATAATGCAAAATAATAAGATATAGTAATAAAATTATAATAATAATGCAAAATAATAATAGAATATAGGAATACAATAATGCAAAATAAAATAATAAAAATAATAATAATAAAATAATGATAACATAATAAAGTATAGTAATAAAATAATGCAAAACAATATAATAAAATGTAATGCAAAATATCAATTAATAGGAATAATATTATGTTGTTATTTTGCGTTATATTTTATTATGTCGTATTATTTTGCATTATTATTATTATTATTATACTATATTTTACTATTATTTTCCATTGGATAAGCAAATATGTTGGATAATAGGGAGGGATGAAGGAAAAGCCTATTAAACATCAAATTAGGCTATGATTTTACAAATTAAGCACAAAAATATCATGTTTAACAACAAATTTGACAGAAAAAGTAATTCACTACTCAGTAATGCTACGTAGTAATTACTATATTTACAAATTTAGCACCAAAACATCACAATGTATTGAAAACATTGACTACAAAAACATTGACTGCTAAATGGCTGACTGTGTTGGATAAGCAAATATGTTGGATAAGCATTCGCTTATCCAACATATTTGCTTATCCAACATTCTGCCGGCCCATTTATGTCGGATAAGCGAGACTCTCCTGTAGTGTAAAAATATAATAATAGTAATATAATAATGATGCAAAATAACATTATAATATAATGGGAAATACAAGCAATATAATATAATAATGATGCAAAATAATAAAAATATAATAATATAAAATAACGAGAACATAATAATGCAAAATCATGTGTATAATAATAATATGAAATAATAAAAAACAATATAATGATGTAAAATAATGATACAATATATGAAATACAAACAAAATAATATAGTAATGATGCAAAATAATAATAATAAAAAAACCCAAATAATATAAGGATGCAAAATAATAATAATATAATAAAAAGCAACATAATAATGCAAAATCATGTGTGTAATAATAATATGAAATAATAAATAATATAGTATAATAATGATGTAAAATAATAATATAATATAATACGAAATACCTAATAACAAAATAATATAATATAATAATGATGCAAAATAATAATAATATAAAATAACAACATAATACAAAATACTGTGTATTATAATATGAAATAACAGAATAATGCAAAATACTGTGAATTATAATAATATGAAATAACAGAATAATATAATAATGATGCAAAATAATAATAATAATAATAATAAAATATAAAATAACAACATAATAATGCAAAATCATATGTATAATAATATGAAATAATAAAGAAATAATATATTATAATCGTGATGCAACATAATATGTACGATAATAATATAATATGAAATAATAACACAATAATAATCATATAATATAAAGGCCTTTTCCTGACGTTCTCCTCAGCGGCGCTTCGCTCGCCTCAGCCCGGCCGCCATCTTGGCTGTTCCCTTCCCCGGCTCTCACGCGCCAGGCCACGCCCCTTGCCCCGCCCCCAAGTCCCGGCAGGTCCATCACACAACCCGTCCCTTCCGTCGCCAATCCTGACACCTCCATACACCTCATATTCAAACAACATAATCATACGTAACGATTATTAATAAGCTCGAAGACTATATATCTCCGATATTATATTATTATTTATTTTGTATTATTGCGGCTACGATGGGAAACGCCCCCGCACTACATATCTGCCAGGACGCGCTTCGACCAATGAGGGAGCGAAGGAAGGGGAAAGGGGCGGGACCTCCCAAGCAACAACCAATGGGAGAAGAGAACGGAGGCGGAGGGGGGAAAGGGCGGGATTAGGAGGAACATAGAGGTATGAAAAGGAAAGAGCGCCCCTGCAATGCAAAAAGGGAACCTAGAGGTATGAAAAGTAAAGAGCGCTCCTGCAATGCAGAATTGGAACATAGAGGTATGCAAAGGAAAGAGTGCCCCTTCAATGCAGAATTAGAACATAGAGGTATGAAAAGGAAAGAGTGCCCCTGCAATGCAGAATTAGAACATAGAGGTATGAAAAGGAAAGAGTGCCCCTGCAATGCAGAATTGGAACATAGAGGTATGAAAAGGAAAGAGTGCCCCTTCAATGCAGAATTAGAACATAGAGGTATGAAAAGGAAAGAGTGCCCCTGCAATGCAGAATTGGAACATAGAGGTATGAAAAGTAAAGAGCGCTCCTGCAATGCAGAATTGGAACATAGAGGTATGAAAAGGAAAGAGTGCCCCTGCAATGCAGAATTGGAACATAGAGGTATGCAAAGGAAAGAGTGCCCCTTCAATGCAGAATTGGAACATAGAGGTATGCAAAGGAAAGAGTGCCCCTTCAATGCAGAATTAGAACATAGAGGTATGAAAAGACAAGAGTGCCCCTGCAATGCAGAATTGGAACATAGAGGTATGAAAAGGAAAGAGCGCTCCTGCAATGCAGAATTGGAACATAGAGGTATGAAAAGGAAAGAGTGCCCCTGCAATGCAGAATTGGAACATAGAGGTATGCAAAGGAAAGAGTGCCCCTTCAATGCAGAATTAGAACATAGAGGTATGAAAAGGAAAGAGTGCCCCTGCAATGCAGAATTAGAACATAGAGGTATGAAAAGGAAAGAGTGCCCCTTCAATGCAGAATTAGAACATAGAGGTATGAAAAGGAAAGAGTGCCCCTGCAATGCAGAATTAGAACATAGAGGTATGAAAAGGAAAGAGTGCCCCTGCAATGCAGAATTGGAACATAGAGGTATGAAAAGGAAAGAGTGCCCCTTCAATGCAGAATTAGAACATAGAGGTATGAAAAGGAAAGAGTGCCCCTGCAATGCAGAATTGGAACATAGAGGTATGAAAAGTAAAGAGCGCTCCTGCAATGCAGAATTGGAACATAGAGGTATGAAAAGGAAAGAGTGCCCCTTCAATGCAGAATTAGAACATAGAGGTATGAAAAGGAAAGAGTGCCCCTGCAATGCAGAATTGGAACATAGAGGTATGAAAAGACAAGAGTGCCCCTGCAATGCAGAATTGGAACATAGAGGTATGAAAAGGAAAGAGTGCCCCTGCAATGCAGAATTGGAACATAGAGGTATGAAAAGGAAAGAGTGCCCTTTCAATGCAGAATTGGAACATAGAGGTATGAAAAGGAAAGAGCGCCCCTGCAATGCGGAAATGGCACATAGAGGTATGAAAAGGAAAGAGCGCCCCTGCAATGCGGAAATGGCACATAGAGGTATGAAAAGGAAAGAGCGCCCCTGCAATGCGGAAATTGAACATAGAGGTATGAAAAGGAAAGAGCGCCCCTGCAATGCGGAAAAGCAACATAGAAGTATGAAAAGTAAAGAGCGCCCCTGCAATGCAGAAAATCAACATAGAAGTATGAAAAGTAAAGAGCGCCCCTGCAATGCAGAATTGGAACATAGAGGTATGAAAAGGAAAGAGCGCCCCTGCAATGCAGAATTGGAACCTAGAAGTATGAAAAGGAAAGAGCGCCTCTGCAATGCAGAATTGGAACATAGAAGTATGAAAAGGAAAGAGCGCCCCTGCAATGCAGAATTGGAACATAGAGGTATGAAAAGGAAAGAGCGCCCCTGCAATGCAGAATTGGAACATAGAGGTATGAAAAGGAAAGAGTGCCCTTTCAATGCAGAATTGGAACATAGAGGTATGAAAAGGAAAGAGCGCCTCTGCAATGCAGAATTGGAACATAGAGGTATGAAAAGGAAAGAGCGCCCCTGCAATGCAGAATTGGAACATAGAGGTATGAAAAGGAAAGAGTGCCCTTTCAATGCAGAATTGGAACATAGAGGTATGAAAAGGAAAGAGCGCCTCTGCAATGCAGAATTGGAACATAGAAGTATGAAAAGGAAAGAGCGCCCCTGCAATGCAGAATTGGAACATAGAGGTATGAAAAGGAAAGAGCGCCCCTGCAATGCAGAATTGGAACATAGAGGTATGAAAAGGAAAGAGTGCCCCTGCAATGCAGAATTGGAACATAGAGGTATGCAAAGGAAAGAGTGCCCCTTCAATGCAGAATTAGAACATAGAGGTATGAAAAGGAAAGAGTGCCCCTGCAATGCAGAATTAGAACATAGAGGTATGAAAAGGAAAGAGTGCCCCTTCAATGCAGAATTAGAACATAGAGGTATGAAAAGGAAAGAGTGCCCCTGCAATGCAGAATTAGAACATAGAGGTATGAAAAGGAAAGAGTGCCCCTGCAATGCAGAATTGGAACATAGAGGTATGAAAAGGAAAGAGTGCCCCTTCAATGCAGAATTAGAACATAGAGGTATGAAAAGGAAAGAGTGCCCCTGCAATGCAGAATTGGAACATAGAGGTATGAAAAGTAAAGAGCGCTCCTGCAATGCAGAATTGGAACATAGAGGTATGAAAAGGAAAGAGTGCCCCTTCAATGCAGAATTAGAACATAGAGGTATGAAAAGGAAAGAGTGCCCCTGCAATGCAGAATTGGAACATAGAGGTATGAAAAGACAAGAGTGCCCCTGCAATGCAGAATTGGAACATAGAGGTATGAAAAGGAAAGAGTGCCCCTGCAATGCAGAATTGGAACATAGAGGTATGAAAAGGAAAGAGCGCCCCTGCAATGCAGAAAGGGAACCTAGAGGTATGAAAAGGAAAGAGTGCCCCTGCAATGCAGAATTGGAACATAGAGGTATGAAAAGCAAAGAGTGCCCCTGCAATGCAGAATTAGAACATAGAGGTATGAAAAGCAAAGAGCGCCCCTGCAATGCAGAATTGGAACATAGAGGTATGAAAAGCAAAGAGTGCCCCTGCAATGCAGAATTGGAACATAGAGGTATGAAAAGCAAAGAGCGCCCCTGCAATGCAGAATTAGAACATAGAGGTATGAAAAGGCAAGAGTGCCCCTGCAATGCAGAATTGGAACATAGAGGTATGAAAAGCAAAGAGCGCCCCTGCAATGCAGAAATGGAACATAGAGGTATGAAAAGGAAAGAGCGCCCCTGCAATGCAGAAAGGGAACCTAGAGGTATGAAAAGGAAAGAGTGCCCCTGCAATGCAGAATTGGAACATAGAGGTATGAAAAGCAAAGAGTGCCCCTGCAATGCAGAATTAGAACATAGAGGTATGAAAAGGCAAGAGTGCCCCTGCAATGCAGAATTAGAACATAGAGGTATGAAAAGGCAAGAGCGCCCCTGCAATGCAGAATTGGAACATAGAGGTATGAAAAGGAAAGAGTGCCCCTGCAATGCAGAATTGGAACATAGAGGTATGAAAAGGAAAGAGCGCCCCTGCAATGCAGAAAGGGAACATAGAGGTATGAAAAGGAAAGAGTGCCCCTGCAATGCAGAATTGGAACATAGAGGTATGAAAAGGCAAGAGTGCCCCTGCAATGCGGAAATAGAACATAGAGGTATGAAAAGCAAAGAGCGCCCCTGCAATGCAGAATTAGAACATAGAGGTATGAAAAGGCAAGAGTGCCCCTGCAATGCAGAATTGGAACATAGAGGTATGAAAAGCAAAGAGCGCCCCTGCAATGCAGAAATGGAACATAGAGGTATGAAAAGGAAAGAGCGCCCCTGCAATGCAGAATTGGAACATAGAGGTATGAAAAGGAAAGAGTGCCCCTGCAATGCAGAATTGGAACATAGAGGTATGAAAAGGAAAGAGTGCCCCTGCAATGCAGAATTAGAACATAGAGGTATGAAAAGGCAAGAGCGCCCCTGCAATGCAGAAAGGGAACCTAGAGGTATGAAAAGGCAAGAGCACCCCTGCAATGCAGAAAGGGAACCTAGAGGTATGAAAAGTAAAGAGCGCCCCTGCAATGCAGAAAGGAACATAGAGGTATGAAAAGTAAAGAGCGCTCCTGCAATGCAGAAATGGAACATAGAGGTATGAAAAGCAAAGAGCGCCCCTGCAATGCAGAAAGGGAACCTAGAGGTATGAAAAGGAAAGAGCGCCCCTGCAATGCGAAATGGAACATAGAGGTATGAAAAGGAAAGAGCGCCCCTGCAATGCGGAAATGGAACATAGAGGTATGAAAAGGAAAGAGCGCCCCTGCAATGCGGAAATGGCACATAGAGGTATGAAAAGGAAAGAGCGCCCCTGCAATGCGGAAAAGCAACATAGAAGTATGAAAAGTAAAGAGCGCCCCTGCAATGCAGAAAATCAACATAGAAGTATGAAAAGTAAAGAGCGCCCCTGCAATGCAGAATTGGAACATAGAGGTATGAAAAGGAAAGAGCGCCCCTGCAATGCAGAATTGGAACCTAGAAGTATGAAAAGTAAAGAGCGCCTCTGCAATGCAGAATTGGAACATAGAAGTATGAAAAGGAAAGAGCGCCCCTGCAATGCAGAATTGGAACATAGAGGTATGAAAAGGAAAGAGCGCCCCTGCAATGCAGAATTGGAACATAGAGGTATGAAAAGGAAAGAGCGCCCCTGCAATGCAGAATTGGAACATAGAGGTATGAAAAGGAAAGAGCGCCCCTGCAATGCAGAATTGGAACATAGAGGTATGAAAAGGAAAGAGCGCCCCTGCAATGCAGAATTGGAACATAGAGGTATGAAAAGCAAAGAGCGCCCCTGCAATGCAGAATTAGAACATAGAGGTATGAAAAGGCAAGAGTGCCCCTGCAATGCAGAATTGGAACATAGAGGTATGAAAAGCAAAGAGCGCCCCTGCAATGCAGAAATGGAACATAGAGGTATGAAAAGGAAAGAGCGCCCCTGCAATGCAGAAAGGGAACCTAGAGGTATGAAAAGGAAAGAGTGCCCCTGCAATGCAGAATTGGAACATAGAGGTATGAAAAGCAAAGAGTGCCCCTGCAATGCAGAATTAGAACATAGAGGTATGAAAAGGCAAGAGTGCCCCTGCAATGCAGAATTAGAACATAGAGGTATGAAAAGGCAAGAGCGCCCCTGCAATGCAGAATTGGAACATAGAGGTATGAAAAGGAAAGAGTGCCCCTGCAATGCAGAATTGGAACATAGAGGTATGAAAAGGAAAGAGCGCCCCTGCAATGCAGAATTGGAACATAGAGGTATGAAAAGGAAAGAGTGCCCCTGCAATGCAGAATTGGAACATAGAGGTATGAAAAGGCAAGAGTGCCCCTGCAATGCGGAAATAGAACATAGAGGTATGAAAAGCAAAGAGCGCCCCTGCAATGCAGAATTAGAACATAGAGGTATGAAAAGGCAAGAGTGCCCCTGCAATGCAGAATTGGAACATAGAGGTATGAAAAGGAAAGAGCGCCCCTGCAATGCAGAATTGGAACATAGAGGTATGAAAAGGAAAGAGTGCCCCTGCAATGCAGAATTGGAACATAGAGGTATGAAAAGGAAAGAGTGCCCCTGCAATGCAGAATTAGAACATAGAGGTATGAAAAGGCAAGAGCGCCCCTGCAATGCAGAAAGGGAACCTAGAGGTATGAAAAGGAAAGAGCGCCCCTGCAATGCAGAAAGGGAACCTAGAGGTATGAAAAGGCAAGAGCACCCCTGCAATGCAGAAAGGGAACCTAGAGGTATGAAAAGTAAAGAGCGCCCCTGCAATGCAGAAAGGAACATAGAGGTATGAAAAGTAAAGAGCGCTCCTGCAATGCAGAAATGGAACATAGAGGTATGAAAAGCAAAGAGCGCCCCTGCAATGCAGAAAGGGAACCTAGAGGTATGAAAAGGAAAGAGCGCCCCTGCAATGCGGAAATGGAACATAGAGGTATGAAAAGGAAAGAGCGCCCCTGCAATGCGGAAATGGAACATAGAGGTATGAAAAGGAAAGAGCGCCCCTGCAATGCGGAAATGGCACATAGAGGTATGAAAAGGAAAGAGCGCCCCTGCAATGCGGAAATGGCACATAGAGGTATGAAAAGGAAAGAGCGCCCCTGCAATGCGGAAATGGCACATAGAGGTATGAAAAGCAAAGAGCGCCCCTGCAATGCAGAAATGGAACATAGAGGTATGAAAAGGAAAGAGCGCCCCTGCAATGCAGAATTGGAACATAGAGGTATGAAAAGGAAAGAGTGCCCCTGCAATGCAGAATTGGAACATAGAGGTATGAAAAGGAAAGAGTGCCCCTGCAATGCAGAATTAGAACATAGAGGTATGAAAAGGCAAGAGCGCCCCTGCAATGCAGAAAGGGAACCTAGAGGTATGAAAAGGAAAGAGCGCCCCTGCAATGCAGAAAGGGAACCTAGAGGTATGAAAAGGCAAGAGCACCCCTGCAATGCAGAAAGGGAACCTAGAGGTATGAAAAGTAAAGAGCGCCCCTGCAATGCAGAAAGGAACATAGAGGTATGAAAAGTAAAGAGCGCTCCTGCAATGCAGAAATGGAACATAGAGGTATGAAAAGCAAAGAGCGCCCCTGCAATGCAGAAAGGGAACCTAGAGGTATGAAAAGGAAAGAGCGCCCCTGCAATGCGGAAATGGAACATAGAGGTATGAAAAGGAAAGAGCGCCCCTGCAATGCGGAAATGGAACATAGAGGTATGAAAAGGAAAGAGCGCCCCTGCAATGCGGAAATGGCACATAGAGGTATGAAAAGGAAAGAGCGCCCCTGCAATGCGGAAATGGCACATAGAGGTATGAAAAGGAAAGAGCGCCCCTGCAATGCGGAAATGGAACATAGAGGTATGAAAAGGAAAGAGCGCCCCTGCAATGCGGAAATGGCACATAGAGGTATGAAAAGGAAAGAGCGCCCCTGCAATGCGGAAATGGCACATAGAGGTATGAAAAGGAAAGAGCGCCCCTGCAATGCGGAAATGGCACATAGAGGTATGAAAAGGAAAGAGCGCCCCTGCAATGCGGAAATGGCACATAGAGGTATGAAAAGGAAAGAGCGCCCCTGCAATGCGGAAAAGCAACATAGAAGTATGAAAAGTAAAGAGCGCCCCTGCAATGCAGAAAATCAACATAGAAGTATGAAAAGTAAAGAGCGCCCCTGCAATGCAGAATTGGAACATAGAGGTATGAAAAGGAAAGAGTGCCCCTGCAATGCAGAATTGGAACATAGAGGTATGAAAAGGCAAGAGCGCCCCTGCAATGCAGAAAGGGAACCTAGAGGTATGAAAAGGAAAGAGCGCCCCTGCAATGCAGAATTGGAACATAGAGGTATGAAAAGGAAAGAGTGCCCCTGCAATGCAGAATTAGAACATAGAGGTATGAAAAGGCAAGAGCGCCCCTGCAATGCAGAAAGGGAACCTAGAGGTATGAAAAGTAAAGAGCGCCCCTGCAATGCAGAAAGGAACATAGAGGTATGAAAAGTAAAGAGCGCTCCTGCAATGCAGAAATGGAACATAGAGGTATGAAAAGCAAAGAGCGCCCCTGCAATGCAGAAAGGGAACCTAGAGGTATGAAAAGGAAAGAGCGCCCCTGCAATGAAGAAAGGGAACCTAGAGGTACGAAAAGGAAAGAGCGCCCCTGCAATGCAGAAATGGAACCTAGAGGTATGAAAAGGAAAGAGCGCCCCTGCAATGAAGAATGGGAACCTAGAGGTATGAAAAGCAAAGAGCACCCTTCCTTTGAAGACTCGCAATCTCAAGGCAAGTGCAATATTCTTCTGTCCACAGGAGGGCGACAGACGGAAAAGCCATTGGGACTTAATGTAAAATTAATTGATATTTATTTGAGCCATGACAGTTTAAAATAATACTAATACTAATAATAATATTCTTGGGAGTTAGAGGTTTGCAAGGCCTTTCATCCCCTCTGCCCACGAGTGCCGGTGCCTTGTCAAACTACAACTCCCTCCATCCCATACAAACTCTGCAACAGCTCAATGCCATTGGAGCCTAGGAGATATTAAACCCCCCTTGCTTAATTTTCCAATAAGAATAAAATAATAATAATAAAATAATAATAAAACTTTATTTCTAGACCGCCCCCTCTCCCCAGAGGATGCCCGCCATAGATGTGGGCGAAACGTCAGGAGAGAATGCTTCTGGAACATGGCCAGACAGCTCGGAAAACGCACAACAACCCAGTGATTCTGGCCATGAAAGCCTTCGACAACACACTGGGAGATATACTTTGCTGGGCCTTGTGCCTTCTCTGCCAAACTACATGCTATAGCACCCTGGGAAGTCTAGTTTTATAAGGGTGCGAACCAGAGAGTGCTGCTGCCATGACAAACTGCAGCTCCCAGGATCCCTCAATGTAGACAGGCATGGCTTTGGGTCTGGAAGTTTCTCTTTGCTGTCTGGGACACAGAGCTCAGTGCTACGGAATCCTGGGAGTTTTAGTTTTCCAAGGCCTTGTTGAACTAGACCTCCCAGCCTCCCATTCAACTTTATAACTGAAGTGCATCACTGCCACAGCTCAATGTTATTGTAGCCTGGGAGGTGTAGTTCTTCGAGGCCTTTTGCCTCCTCTGCCAAACTACAGCTCCCGGGATTGACTAGCAATGTGCCATAGCAGAGTCACACTGCATCACCCCCATCAGGGAGCGATGGGACCACAGCACGGAGCCACGGCAATTGGAAATGGTGCCAAAATGTTCCTCCATTGCATCGTCGCAGTGGGGTGAGTCAGCGGATGATTGAGAGAAGCCCTTGCAAAATTACAACTCCCAGGATTCCGTAGCACTGAGCTATGGGTTTTAGACCGCAAAGAGAAGCTTCCTGATCCAAAGCCATGCCTGTCTCCATTGTGGGATCCTTTGAAGAGAAATAAAACACAGAGGCTGCACTTCCCTACCTGGCCATTTGATGGCAGCAGAGAGCTAAGAATTACAATCTGAAGGCAAGTGCAATATTCTTCTGTCCACAGGAGGGCGACAAACGGAAAAGCCATAGGATTTAACGTGGGATATTATTGATATTTCCTTGATCCAGGGCCATCTTAAATAATATGAATACTAATAATAATAATCTTGGGAGTGAGAGGTTTGCAAGGCCTTTCATCCCCTCTGCCCAAGAGTGCCGGTGCCTTGCCAAACTACAACTCCCTCCATCCCATACAACCTCTGCAACTTTGCAATAGCTCAATTCTATGGGAAACTGAGTGATATAGTTCTCTAGGCCTTGTGCCTCCTCTGCCAAACTACATGATATAGGACCCTGGGAGGTCTAGTTTTGCAAGGGTCCGAACCAGAGAGTGTTGCTGCCTTGCCAAACTGCAACTTCCAGGATTCCACAGCATGCAGACCTCACATGCTGTGGGACCCTGGGCTGTATAGTTTGCTAAGGCCCCAGCTTCCTTAGGCAGAGAATGCAAAAGTCCTTGCCAAACTACAACTCTCATGATTCTGCAACACGCAGACACCACTTGCATTGGGACCCTGGGATGTATAGTTTGCTAAGGCCCCAACTTTCATAGGCAGAGAATGCAAAAGTCCTTGCCAAACTACAACTCTCATGATTCTGCAACACGCAGACACCACTTGCATTGGGACCCTGGGATGTATAGTTTGCTAAGGCCCCAACTTTCATAGGCAGAGAATGCAAAAGTCCTTGCCAAACTACAACTCTCATGATTCTGCAACACGCAGACACCACTTGCATTGGGACCCTGGGATGTATAGTTTACCAAGGCCCCAGATTCCTCAGGCAGAGAATAATAATAATAATAATTCTTATACCCCACCTCCATCTCCCCGCGGGGACAAATACAAAACGAACATACAATAAGCTCAAATACTGAAAGCTACAGAGATAATATAGCAACTGTGAATCTATGCCAAATTGTTTTTCCTTTTTTCCCCCTTTTTTCTTGTCTTAACTTGTGTTATGGTAAGTGTTTTCTTTCTCTCACGACATACTGGTTTCTGGTTGGGGGTTAGTTACGATATGTATTTTATTACGTTATGGAAAAGATTATTGGACCTTGCTTGTAATACGGTATGTACAAGTTGCTTATAAATTGCATAATAAGAAATAATTGCAAAAAAAATGCACTGAGTGAGACTTGTAAACATGTTAGAAAAGTGCTATAAGATCATGTGCATTGGAGGCGAAAGGCCTGGCTAAACTCCAACGCTTGGAGTTCGAGCATGACTGGCAGTCATTGGACCCAAGGGGAACTATAACTCCCAGGGTTCCGTGGCATGGCATCTATAGAGTCCAAAGGTGAAGAAGCTCAGCGGCAACGGATTTCCAAAGCAGACAGATTGCAACACTGGTCCCAGATTTGAGGACATGTGGCCTTTCCCGGTGGCTTTCCGGTGGTGTGTGTTCCTACACCTCGCCCACTTCAGAGGTGGGGCCAGTGGGGCTACAAAAGCAGCTGCCAAAGCGGCCGAGCGGCACACCTTGGAGCCTGGATCGGAGAGTCGGCACAAGCACATGCCTGGCACTCTGCTTCCCTGGGCTCGCCTGTGTTTGCGATGGAGGCCGTCCAACCAGGGCCTTACCTGGTGCCGCAGGTGGCCCCGGATTCGGATTCCGACTCGGATGGACCGGCTTTGGTTGGTGCCCCTGCCAAGGCCTCGTCCCGCTCCCAGGTCATCCACAGCGGCCACTTCATGCTGTCCTCTCCGCACGGCCACCGCCGGGACTCCGACCCTCCTGGCATCGATCCCACCTTGACGCGGCTCTTTGAGTGCATGAGCCTGGCCTACAGGTGAGTCCGAGCCTTGGGTGGCCTCGGATTATGGGAACAAATAAGTCTATTTGCACAGGAGGGAAAAACAACAGTGTTTGCTCTGCATCCAAAAAAGCATCCAAAAAGGCTTATTCAGTAGGCTCTCCTCTATAGTTCCATTTACCTGGAAGCCTTAGCAATGAACGGTTGTGTTGTTAAAGTGCGAAGTATGGAACCCTGTGCAGACGGGGAAGCCTTAGCAATGAACGGTTGTGTTGTTAAAGCGCGAAGTATGGAACCCTGTGCAGACGGGGAAGCCTTAGCAATGAACGGTTGTGTTGTTAAAGCGCGAAGTATGGAACCCTGTGCAGACGGGGAAGCCTTAGCAATGAACGGTTGTGTTGTTAAAGCGCGAAGTATGGAACCCTGTGCAGACGGGGACGCCTTAGCAATGAACGGTTGTGTTGTTAAAGTGCGAAGTATGGAACCCTGTGCAGACGGGGAAGCCTTAGCAATGAACGGTTGTGTTGTTAGAGCGCGAAGTATGGAACCCTGTGCAGACGGGGAAGCCTTAGCAATGAACGGTTGTGTTGTTAAAGCGCGAAGTATGGAACCCTGCGCAGACGGGGAAGCCTTAGCAATGAACGGTTGTGTTGTTAAAGCGCGAAGTATGGAACCCTGCGCAGACGGGGAAGCCTTAGCAATGAACGGTTGTGTTGTTAAAGCGCGAAGTATGGAACCCTGCGCAGACGGGGAAGCCTTAGCAATGAACGGTTGTGTTGTTAAAGCGCGAAGTATGGAACCCTGCGCAGACGGGGAAGCCTTAGCAATGAACGGTTGTGTTGTTAAAGCGCGAAGTATGGAACCCTGCGCAGACGGGGAAGCCTTAGCAATGAACGGTTGTGTTGTTAAAGCGCGAAGTATGGAACCCTGCGCAGACGGGGAAGCCTTAGCAATGAACGGTTGTGTTGTTAAAGCGCGAAGTATGGAACCCTGCGCAGACGGGGAAGCCTTAGCAATGAACGGTTGTGTTGTTAAAGCGCGAAGTATGGAACCCTGCGCAGACGGGGAAGCCTTAGCAATGAACGGTTGTGTTGTTAAAGCGCGAAGTATGGAACCCTGCGCAGACAGGGAAGCCTTAGCAATGAACGGTTGTGTTGTTAAAGCGCGAAGTATGGAACCCTGCGCAGACGGGGAAGCCTTAGCAATGAACGGTTGTGTTGTTAAAGCGCGAAGTATGGAACCCTGTGCAGACGGGGAAGCCTTAGCAATGAACGGTTGTGTTGTTAAAGCGCGAAGTATGGAACCCTGTGCAGACGGGGAAGCCTTAGCAATGAACGGTTGTGTTGTTAAAGCGCGAAGTATGGAACCCTGTGCAGACGGGGAAGCCTTAGCAATGAACGGTTGTGTTGTTAAAGCGCGAAGTATGGAACCCTGTGCAGACGGGGAAGCCTTAGCAATGAACGGTTGTGTTGTTAAAGCGCGAAGTATGGAACCCTGTGCAGACGGGGAAGCCTTAGCAATGAACGGTTGTGTTGTTAAAGCGCGAAGTATGGAACCCTGTGCAGACGGGGAAGCCTTAGCAATGAACGGTTGTGTTGTTAAAGCGCGAAGTATGGAACCCTGTGCAGACGGGGAAGCCTTAGCAATGAACGGTTGTGTTGTTAAAGCGCGAAGTATGGAACCCTGTGCAGACGGGGAAGCCTTAGCAATGAACGGTTGTGTTGTTAAAGCGCGAAGTATGGAACCCTGTGCAGACGGGGAAGCCTTAGCATTGAACGGTTGTGTTGTTAAAGTGCGAAGTATGGAACCCTGTGCAGACGGGGAAGCCTTAGCAATGAACGGTTGTGTTGTTAAAGCGCGAAGTATGGAACCCTGTGCAGACGGGGAAGCCTTAGCAATGAACGGTTGTGTTGTTAAAGCGCGAAGTATGGAACCCTGTGCAGACGGGGAAGCCTTAGCAATGAACGGTTGTGTTGTTAAAGTGCGAAGTATGGAACCCTGTGCAGACGGGGAAGCCTTAGCAATGAACGGTTGTGTTGTTAAAGCGCGAAGTATGGAACCCTGCGCAGACGGGGAAGCCTTAGCATTGAATGGTTGTGTTGTTAAAGTGCGAAGTATGGAACCCTGTGCAGACGGGGAAGCCTTAGCAATGAACGGTTGTGTTGTTAAAGCGCGAAGTATGGAACCCTGCGCAGGCGGGGAAGCCTTAGCATTGAACGGTTGTGTTGTTAAAGCGCGAAGTATGGAACCCTGCGCAGACGGGGAAGCCTTAGCATTGAACGGTTGTGTTGTTAAAGAGCGAAGTATGGAACCCTGCGCAGACGGGGAAGCCTTAGCATTGAACGGTTGTGTTGTTAAAGCGCGAAGTATGGAACCCTGCGCAGACGGGGAAGCCTTAGCATTGAACGGTTGTGTTGTTAAAGCGCGAAGTATGGAACCCTGTGCAGACGGGGAAGCCTTAGCAATGAACGGTTGTGT
This sequence comes from Anolis carolinensis, assembly GCF_035594765.1. Taxonomy (NCBI): domain Eukaryota; kingdom Metazoa; phylum Chordata; class Lepidosauria; order Squamata; family Anolidae; genus Anolis; species Anolis carolinensis. The sequence continues at coordinate 20,633,036 of NW_026943818.1, forward strand.
TGTTAAAGCGCGAAGTATGGAACCCTGTGCAGACGGGGAAGCCTTAGCAATGAACGGTTGTGTTGTTAAAGCGCGAAGTATGGAACCCTGCGCAGACAGGGAAGCCTTAGCATTGAACGGTTGTGTTGTTAAAGTGCGAAGTATGGAACCCTGCGCAGACGGGGAAGCCTTAGCTTTGAACGGTTGTGTTGTTAAAGTGCGAAGTATGGAACCCTGCGCAGACAGGGAAGCCTTAGCTTTGAACGGTTGTGTTGTTAAAGTGCGAAGTATGGAACCCTGCGCAGACGGGGAAGCCTTACCATTGAACGGTTGTGTTGTTAAAGTGCGAAGTATGGAACCCTGCGCAGACGGGGAAGCCTTAGCATTGAACGGTTGTGTTGTTAAAATGCAAAGTATGGAACCCTGCGCAGACGGGGAAGCCTTAGCATTGAAAGGTTGTGTTGTTAAAGTGCGAAGTATGGAACCCTGCGCAGACGGAGAAGCCTTAGCATTGAACGGTTGAGTCATTTTCTCATTCTGATTGGCTGATGGTCTTAGTTTGGTCCAGATCCATCTTTGTTTGAGTCCACAGTTCTCTCTGGATGTCAACTACAACTCCAAAACTCAAGATCAATGCCCACCAAACCCTTCCAGTTTTTTCTGTTGGGAGTTCTGTGTGCCAGGTTTGGTTCAATGCCATCGTTGGTGGAGTTCAGAACCATAAATCCCAGCTACTACAACTCCGAAATAACAAAATCAATCCTCTCCAACCCCACCAGTATTCAAATTTGGGCGTTTTGGGTAGTTGTGCCAAATTTGATATACATCCCGAGTATCAGATATTTACATTACGATTCATAACAGTAGCAAAAGTACAGTTATAAAGTAGCTACGAAAATAATTTTATGGTAGGGCGGATCACCACAACATGAGGAACTATATTAAATGGTCGCGGCATTAGGAAAATTGAGAATCACTGCTTTACAACCACATGACACTTTGCGCTCTGCTTACTGTGAGCTGAATGCTCAACGTTAAGTATCCTTTGTTTACATATTTTTGGATGCTCGGCTGTTTTTGGGAAGTTTCTCCTAACACCCAGAAAATCCTAACAAGAAGCAGATCTGGTTTGGGCGGCGAGTGCCAAGGAAATAGAACGGACAAATTCAATACATTTAATGATAGAAATATCATTAAATATCATTTAAAATCCTTATCGGGAATTCTTCCTGATAAGACGCCGACTTTTGCACCCAGGACTTTTGAACTTGTTCCTGGTTGTCCCTTCCTGCGTTGTTGTGGAATGTGAAATAAGGTCTTCTTTTGTGAGATTTCATGCTTCACGAGTGTTGATAAATAAATCAGGTCTCATGACTTTCCCTTCCTTACTGGTTGTGAACGAACCCAACGGGTGATTCTCCCCAAAGCTTTCTCTTCATCCGGGAAAGAAGTGACGAGTGGAGTGCCATAAATAGAGTTGCGTCTTGGGTTAGAAGGCATGATTTGAATCCCACCCATGGGAGAAAAGTGGGATAGAGATGAATTATTATTATTATTATTATTATTATTATTATTATTATTATTATTATAATATTAATATATATATATTATTATATATCTTTGCTTAGCTAGAGCCTTATGATATAATAATATAATTATTATATATCTTTGCTTAGCTGGAGCCTTATGAGAACATCTAGATGGTCTTTGAGGTCCCTTTCCTTACCAATGTTCTTATGAGACCATCTAGATGGTCATTGGAGGTCTCTTTCCTCACCTATGGTCCTATGAAACCATCTAGATGGTCTTTGAGGTCCCTTTCCTTATCTATGGTCTTCTGATGGCCTGATGAGATCATCTAGATGGCCTTTGGAGGTCTCTTTCCTTACCTATGGTCTTATGAGACCATCTAGATGGGTCTTTGGAGGCCTCTTTGCTTATCTATGGTCTTATGAAACCATCTAGATGGTCTTTGGAGGTCTCCTTGCTTACCTATGGTCTTATGAGACCATCTAGATGGCCTTTGGAGGTCTCTTTCCTTACCTATGGTCTTATGAGACCATCTAGATGGGTCTTTGGAGGCCTCTTTGCTTATCTATGGTCTTATGAAACCATCTAGATGGGTCTTTGGAGGTTTCTTTCCTTACCTATGGTCTTATGAGACCATCTAGATGGGTCTTTGGAGGTCTCTTTCCTTACCTATGGTCTTATGAAACCATCTAGATGGTCTTTGGAGGTCTCTTTCCCTACCTATGGTCTTATGAAACCATCTAGATGGTCTTTGGAGGTCTCCTTGCTTACCTATGGTCTTATGAGACCATCTAGATGGCCTTTGGAGGTCTCTTTGCTTACCTATGGTCTTATGAAACTATCTAGATGGCCTTTGGAGGTCTCTTTGCTTACGTATGGTCTTATGAGATAATCTAGATGGCCTTTGGAGGTCTCTTTGCTTACGTATGGTCTTATGAGATAATCTAGATGGTCTTTGGAGGTCTCTTTGCTTATTTATGGTCTTATGAGACCATCTAGATGGCCTTTGGAGGTCTCTTTCCTTACCTATGATCTTATGAAACTAAATGGTCTTTGGAGGTCTCCTTGCTTACGTATGGTCTTATGAAACTATCTAGATGATCTTTGGAGGTCTCTTTCCTTACCTATGGTCTTATGAGACCACCTAGATGGTCTTTGGAGGTCTCTTTGCTTTACCTTTACCTATGAAGACTCAGTCGGTTCCCTTCTCTGAAATAGGCTTGTTGTCGGCCTCCCCTCCAAATCCCAACCAGGGCCGACCTTGCTTAGCATCCAAAGCGAGACCTAACTTGAGGGTTTTTGTGCGCAATACATTTCGATTTCAGTTGAAAATGAGCCGAGAAGGGCCATCTCGTCCTCCGCACACGGTCTTGTTTTTCAGGCTCTTTCCACCCCAGATGGTGTTTGCTTGTTTTTCCCATCCGGAAGACGGTGGAAATGCGACCGAGGGAAACGCAGCGCTCAGGCCTAATGGTTCTAATGCAAACATTTGGGAACTCGGACGCAACCAGAGAGGAAGAAAGAAACAGCCGGCGTGGAGTTCTTTGGATTTTTGTTTAATTTCCTGGCTTCTTGGGTCAACATTAGCTTATGACACATTCGCTTTTAGATGTGTCAAAGAGCGCCTTTGGGTTCAGTCCGAAAACAACACAAAATGATCAAACAGAAGGGAGTTCTGCTTGTGAGGAGCCGGGTTCGAATCCTGTTATCTGTCTTGAACTGAAATGTTTTTGTTTTTTTTTTGGACATGGTGAACTTTTACAAAACCCCTTTTCACATGTTTTGGTCACGTTCAAGCTATTTCTGAACACGTCTACCTATATTTTATAATGTGTTTTATCTTATAATGTGTAATCTAATCTCACATATCTACACTGTACATTTTATAATGTGTTTTTATCAGTTATAATTTTTTAACTGATTTATATTGTACTGTATAATTTTTATATATGCATTTTATTGTAAGCCACCCAGAGTCCCCTGTTGGGTGAGAATAATAATAATAATAATAATAATTGTAATAATTGTAATAATAATAATAATAATAATTTCTTGGCTAGGTTGCTGTGAGTTGTCCGGGCTGTATGTTCATGTTCCTGTAGCATTCTCTCCTGACATTTCACCCACATCTATGGCAGGCATCCTCAGAGGTTGTGAGGTCTGTTGGAAACTAGGCAAGTGGGGTTTATATGTCTAGGGTGGAGAAAGAACTCTTGTCTGTTGGAGGCGGGTATGAATGTTGCCATTGGCCAGCTTGATTAGCATTGAATAGCCTTGCGGCTTCAAAGTCCGGCTGTTTCCTGCCTGGGGGAATCCTTTGTTGAGAGGTGTTCGCTGGCCCTGAACACCTCTCAACAAAGCAGCTTGATTAGCATTGAATACCCTTGCAGCTTCAAGGCATGGCTGCTTCCTGCCGAGGGAAAAGTGTTAGCTGGCTCTGATTGTTTCCTGTCTGGAATTCATTATCTCCTGATGTTTCTCCCACATCTATGGCAGGCATTCTCAGAAGTTGTCAGGTCTGTTGGAAGCTAAGCAAGTGGAGTTTATATATCTGTAGAATGATGTCCAGGGTGGGAGAAAGAACTCTTATCTGTTAGAGGCAAGTGTGAATGTTGCCATTGGCCAGCTTGATTAGCATTGAATAGCCTTGCGGCTTCAAAGTCCGGCTGTTTCCTGTCTGGGGGAATCCTTTGTTGGGAGGTGTTAGCTGGCCCTGATTGTTTCCTGCCTAGGATTCCCCCTGTTTGCAGAGTGTTGTTTTTTATTTACTGTCCGGATTTTAGTTTTTTAAAATACTGGTATCCAGATTTTTTTTTCATTTTAACTTCCATTCAATGCAATTACAGCAGAGTTTCACTTATCCAAGCTAAACGGGCCAGCAGAAGCTTGGATAAGCGAATATCTTGGATAATAAGGAGGGATTAAGGAAAAACCGATTAAACATCAAATTAAGTTATGATTTTACAAATTATGTGCCAAAACATCATGTTATACAACAAAATTGACAGAAAAAGTAGTTCAATATGCAGTAATGTTATGTTGTAATTACTGTATTTACGAATTTAGCAACAAAATGTAATGATATATTGAAAACATTGACTACACAAATGGCTTGGATTATCCAGAAGCTTGGATAAGCGAGGCTTGGATAAGTGAGACTCTACTGTACAACATTCACACTTTCCTCCAACAGATTCCAGCATGGTTCCTTCCGATCGGTGGAACTCTCAGCTGCAGTCAAATTAGATTGAATGCAGATGGCCGGCCTGGTTCGACCACACTTTCTCCCACCCTGAATATTATTCCACAGGGATATAAACCCCACTTGCCTCATTTCCAACAGGCCTCACCACCTCTGAGGATGCCTGCCATAGATGTGGGCGAAACATCAGGAGAGAATGCTTCTGGAACATGGCCAGACAGCCCAGAAAACTCACAGCAATCCAGTGATTCCAACCATGAAAGACTGACAGCACAAATTAAGGGTATTTGTGCCAGGTTTGGTCAAGCTATGTAAAAGCCTTTGTGTATAAACCAATGTACATACACTCGATATACTACGACTTTTATATGTATAGATAGAAGATAGATAAGGCTGCAGCTGTATGCTTTACAAAGTCATTTATATATCCCTTGGTTTGCATTTTAGCGGGAAATTGGTGTCTCCCAAATGGAAGAATTTCAAGGGTCTTCGCTTGCTTTGCCGAGACAAGATCCGCCTGAACAATGCCATCTGGAGAGCTTGGTATATACAATGTGAGTACTGTACCATTTCTTCCCCCAAAATCATTGGGATCCAATGCAGGAGTCGTGGTTTGAGACTGAAATTTGACTTCTGGACTTTGAAACCTGGCAAAGGGGAGCGCTTTGCTCCCTTTCGCAAACAGGAGGAGGTTGTTGCCAAAGTTCAGATTGTGTTGCAATCTGGATTTCCAAACGGCCTTTTGGAAAACAAGGAGAGGCAAAAGGCAGGATTTCGTCCAATCTATCCCAGATTTTTTTTTGGGTGGTGGTGGTGGTACTGCATTTCCCAGCATCCTAGACAACATTGGGGACCTGATGCACGTCTCTGTCTGCTGCAGATGTGGAACGCAGGAAGAGCCCCGTGTGCGGATTTGTCACTCCGCTGGACGGATCGGAAGCGGACGCCCACCGGAAGCCGGAAGTGAGCCTTCCTTGAGCGGACACAAGACCTCCCTTCAGGCCTGGCTTGAGATACAGAATCCCCTAAAACTGTGATACCGCCCCCTGGTGGGCGCTGCAGTGATCCAGGGGGGCGGTGATGGCACCTATTAGGAGACGGGGGCAGGGCCAGGGCAGGGCCGGAGATAGGGCTGAACACCTGAGGCACCTATTAGGACACAGGAGGCGGGGCTAGAGGAGTGGGCGTGGCTTCTTCCCAAGAGCGTGAGACAGGGCTGAGCCTCTATATCTCTCCTGAGAGGCCTTTTAGGACTAAAGGGCAGGGCTAGGGGTGGGGGCGGGGCCTCCTTCCAAGAGCCTGAGACAGGGCTGAGCCTCTATATCTCTCCTGAGAGGCCTTTTAGGACTAAAGAGAAGGGCTAGGGGTGGGGGCGGGGCCTCCTTCCAAGAGCCTGAGACAGGGCTGAGCCTCTATATTTCTCCTGAGAGGCCTTTTAGGACTAAAGGGTGGGGCTAGGGGTGGGGGCGGGGCCTCTTCTCGAGAGCGCAAGACAGGGCTGAGCACTTGAGGTGCCTGTTAGGACACAGGGGGTGGAGTTAGAGGAGTGGGCGTGGCTTCTTCTCAAGAGCCCGAGATAGGGCTGAGCCTCTATATCTCTCCTGAGAGGCCTTTTAGGACTAAAGGGCAGGGCTAGGGGTGGGGCCTCTTCCCAAGAGCCTCTGTATACCACCCCTGAGGTGCTTGTTAGAACACAGGGTGGGGTATAGAGGTCCCGCCCCCTCCTCTAGCCCCGCCCCCTGTGTCCAGGACAGGGATAGAAGCTCAGCCCTGCCTCAGAGCTCGTAACTCCGCCCATCCTAGTCCTGGCCGCCCATTTGTGGCCCCGCCCACCTCCCACTCCCAGCCCTGCATCTTGGACTAGGGGAGAGGCTCAGCCCCGCCCTCTTGAGCAGGAGCCACGCCCACCCCTCTTAGCCACACCCCCTTTCTAAAGGGTGCTAAGTAATATTTTTTCCGGAAAGGGGGCGGCAGGCCAAATAAGTTTGGGAACTTGATCTTGGTGGACAGATGCCCCTAAGACCCAGTATGCAACCCCCTCAGAGCTGGCTTAGTGCCTATAATTCTGCCTTTGCTTGTAGACGCTCCTAAGAGCTAGCTTAGTCGACAGAAGCCCCTAAGATCTGGATTAGTGCACAAAAGCCTTTAAGAGATGGCTTAGAAGGCATTCTCTTGGTGGACAGAAGCCTCTAAGGCCTGGCTTAATGGATAGAAGTCCTTTAGAGCTGGCTTAGTGGACAGAGACCCAGAAGACCTTAAGATCCGGTTTAGTGGACATAAGCCCCTAAGAGCTGGTTTAATGTATGCAATCCCTTTAGAGCTGGCTTAGTGTCTGGAAATGCTGCCTTTACTTGTAGAAACTCTTCAGAGCCAACTTAGTCAACAAAAGCCTGTAAGGCCTGGCTTAGTCTACAGAATCCCCTAAAACCTGGCTTAATGTGTAGAAGCCCCTAAGTCTTGTCTTAGCCTAAGAGACAGAACACCTTGAAGCCTGGTTGAGAAGCCCTTATGACCTGGCTTATTTAGAAATCCCTCAGGGCTGGGACTAAGAGCCAGCTTAGTGGACAGAAAGCCTTAAGAGTTAGTGTAGGGCTTAAAGAGTGGGCTTAAGAGTGGACAGAATCCCTTAGGAGTCGACTTGCTATATAATAATAATAATAATAATAATAATAATAATAATAATAATACCACCTACAAGATACAGCTCAGTGGGCAGAAACCCATTGGGATGTTGACTCAGACGTTGTCTCCCTTGTCAGGCTGTTGTGCTGGAGGGGAACTACTGGAAGCGCCGGATCGAGGTGGTGATGAAGGAGTACCACAAGTGGCGGATCTACTACAAGAAAAGGGTCAGTTTCCCACCTTTAAAACCTCCATAACCCAAGGCAGTCTATAAAGGGAATTAAAAAAAATAGAAGCCAAAAATCTGTCTCCAAATGTTGTCATGGTCAACAGCGCCACCTACGGGCTGGTGTTGTCTTTGCAACCATTTATTATTTCTTCCTTTTGGATGTAAAGAACTTGGTACACTTTGTGGCTTTGGGAAGGTTGGATGAATTGGGTAGATCTCGAAACTGAGACCCACTTTAGGCCAATTTGTGCTGGGTACTTGACGCTATGTTTCCCTTGCAGCTCCGCAGATTCAGTCGAGAAGGCGAAATATCAAGTCCCAAACCGGTAAGGATGTGGGAATATGAAGCGGGCAGGCCTTCTTGGTTCTTTTCCATATTTATTATTTTTTTAAAAAATTAATGTATTATTTTTAATTTAGTATATTATTTTTGTCCATTTGTATCTCTCTATGTTGTCACTGAGAAAGAAAAGTGATATCAGCATTTGGGAGGAAGGAATGAAGGAAAGAAAAAGAAAGGAAAGGAGAAGGAAGGGAAGGAGGGGAAAGAAAAGAAAGGAGGGAGAGAAGGAAGGGAGGAAGGGAAAGGAAGAGAAGGGAATGGAAGAGAAGTAGGTTCTCTTCTCAGAGCTGGAGAAGGGAGAAAGTAGGCTCCCTTCTCTTTTCACAGCTGAAGAAGGGAGAAAGTAGGTTTTCATCTCTGAACTGGAGAAGGGAGAAAGTAGGCTTTATTCTTTGAGCTGGAGAAGGGAGAAAGTAGACTCTTCTTAGAGCTGGAGAAGGGAGAAAGTAGACTCTCTTCTCAGAGCTGGAGAAAGGAGAAAGAAGGTGTTTGCCTCAGATCTGGAGAAGGGAGAAAGTAGGCTACTTCTCTTTTCACAGCTGGAGAAGGGAGAAAGTAGGTTTTTGTCTCTGAACTGGAGAAGGGAGAAAGTAAGCTTTATTCTTTGAGCTGGAGAAGGGAGAAAGTAGACTCTCTTCTTAGGGCTGGAGAAGGTAGAAAGTAGGCTTTTTTCTTGGAGATGAAGAAGGGAGAAAGTAGACTCTTCTTAGAGCTGGAGAAGGGAGAAAGTAGGCCTTATTCTTAGAGCTGGAGAAGGGAGAAAATAGGCTTTCTTCTTGGAGATGAAGAAGGGAGAAAGAAAACCTTCTCAGAACTGGAGAAAGTGGGCCCTATCAGAGCCAGGGAAGTAAGTAAGTAGGCCTTCTCAGAGCTGGAGAAGGGAGAAAGCAGGAAGATAGCAGTCTCAGTGACATGATAGAACTTCCTTCCTTCTGGCCAGCCTGTGATGCCCGCTGTCTCTCAACCAGGGTGACGAGGCATGGAAGCCCACCAACCACTGGTGCGACCAGCTCTTTTCCAACGTGGTCCCGATGCTCTTGAGGGACAAAGGGGAGGAGGAGGACGCGGAAGGGAGGCAGCTCTTTGACCTGGACAGTTTCCTTTCGGACATCTCGGACACTCTCTTCACCATGACCCAGGCCGGATGCCCCCCTCAACCGGCTCCAGATGAAGGTACTAGCCTTGTCTGACTACTGGGTTGCTCCCTTGTGAAGTCCAAGCAAACATATTCTCTTTTTATTCATATGTCTACCAAGGAGCTCTCCGAGGTGCTGAATTGAGCCGCCAGGTCCACTCAGCACCTTGGAGAGCTCATTTCGCCACTGACAGCCTCTTTAATGTATGGAAAAGTCTCTTAGGAAATTGCAAAGGCATCCTGGTGGAACCATGTATCTACTTTGTGTTCGGTTTGCCTTGGCAGCTTACATCGGCAACGCGGACATGATCCAGCCAGACCTGGCCCCCCTGCAGCCGAATATGGATGACTTCATGGAGATATCTGGTAGGTCTTAACTTGCTTTGGGAAGCGGAAGGTAGGATAAAGGGAGAAATCAATGCGAAATTTGGAGACGTGGCTCCAGAACATTGGGCACCTTCTGATTCAAAACAACAAAGCCCTCCAAATGAAGAGACAACAGAGGGTGAAGTTACTCCTCTGATGCATCTCCCAACATCCTCTAGAGTTATGGGTCAATGGAATTATACAGTTGGAAGGAATCCCAAAGGGTATGTAGTCCAACCTCTCACTCGTGCAGGAAATCTGCCACTCAACTCCTCCTGAAAAATACCTCCAGTGAGGCCTCCAATGAAGGACAGCCCAGTATTTGTATTGTAATCTTTTTTGTCTGTCTCAGATCAGAGTCAATATAGATAGAGAGAGAAAGAGGCAGAGGGATGGATAGCTAGATGGCTGGATGGCTGGATAGATAGATAGATAGATAGATAGATAGATAGATAGATAGATAGATAGATGGGTGGGTGGGTACGTGGATAGATAGTAGATAGATGCAAAGATGGGTGGGTGGATAGATAGTTAAAATAGATAGTTAGATGGATGGATGGATGGATGGATGGATGGATAGATAGATAGATAGATAGATAGATAGATAGATAGATAGATAGATAGATAGGTGGGTGGCTGGATGGATGAATGGATGGATTATAGATAGATACATGGATGGATGGATGGATGGATGGATGGATAGATAGATAGATAGATAGATAGATGGGTGGGTGGGTGGGTACGTGGATAGATAGTAGATAGATGCAAAGATGGGTGGGTGGATAGATAGTTAAATAGATAGTTAGATGGATGGATGGATAGATAGATAGATAGATAGATAGATAGATAGATAGATAGATAGATAGATAGGTGGGTGGCTGGATGGATGAATGGATGGATGGATTATAGATAGATACATGGATGGATGGATGGATGGATGGATGGATGGATAGATAGATAGATAGATAGATGGGTGGGTGGGTGGGTACGTGGATAGATAGTAGATAGATGCAAAGATGGGTGGGTGGATAGATAGTTAAAATAGATAGTTAGATGGATGGATGGATGGATGGATGGATGGATAGATAGATAGATAGATAGATAGATAGATAGATAGATAGATAGATAGATAGATAGGTGGGTGGCTGGATGGATGAATGGATGGATTATAGATAGATACATGGATGGATGGATGGATGGATGGATAGATAGATAGATAGATAGATAGATAGATAGATGGGTGGGTGGGTGGGTACGTGGATAGATAGTAGATAGATGCAAAGATGGGTGGGTGGATAGATAGTTAAATAGATAGTTACATAGATGGATGGATGGATAGATAGATAGATAGATAGATAGATAGATAGATAGATAGGTGGGTGGCTGGATGGATGAATGGATGGATGGATTATAGATACATGGATGGATGGATAGATAGATAGATAGATAGATAGATAGATAGATAGATAGATAGGTGGCTGGCTGGATGGATGAATGGATGGATTATAGATGGATGGATGGATGGATGGATGGATGGATGGATGGATAGATAGATAGATAGATAGATGGCTGGATGGCTGGATGGCTGGATGGATAAATTGATGGATTATAGATAGATACATAGATGGATGGATGGATTGATAGATAGATAGATAGATAGATAGATAGATAGATAGATAGATAGATAGATAGCTGGCTGGCTTGCTGGCTGGATGGATGAATGGATGGATTATAGATAGATACATGGATAGATAGATAGATAGATAGATAGATAGATAGATAGATAGATAGATGGCTGGATGGATGAATGGATGGATGGATGGATGGATTATAGATAAATACATGGATGGATGGATAGATGGATGGATGGATTAATGGGTGGGTGGAAGGATAGATAGGTAGATGATAAATAGACATAGATAGATGGATGGATGGGTAGATAGTTGGATGGATGGATAGTTTGATAGATACATAGATGGATGGGTGGGTGGATGATAGATAGATAGATAGATAGATAGATATAGATAGATAGATATAGATAGATATACATAGATGGGTGGGTGGATGGATGGATGGGTGGATAGAAGGATGGATGGGTGATAAATGGATGGATGGATGGATAGATGAATGGATAGATAGGCATATAGACGGATGGACAAGTTGATGGACGGAAGGTGGACAGACAGACAGCAAAACAACATCAACCTGCTATATTTAGCTGAAACTTGAACACAGTAATAGCGAATCCATCCTCTGGAAAGGAAGCCTAACAAAAAAGCTGCCTCTGGGCATGAGCAAAGTGCCACTTGCCCTTCCCTACAAGTCACCCCAAACTCAAGGCTGAATGGACGCTGTAGGTCCTGAGGTTGGTGGAAATAGCCCCTCGAGTGGCCCTTGGCCCAGGAAGGGAGGCCCGAGGAAAGCGCTGGCTCAGCCCTGTGGAGAGGCGGTTGTGACATCTTGGGGGGGGGGGGGGTCAGGTCAGCACCACACCTCCGGCCACTGTGGTGGCAGCGGCCATCTCCTCGGCCTGTCAGTCAAGGGAATGAGGAACCAGCTCCCACCCTCAGACCACAAATGAGGAGGTGAAGGGAGAGCCCTCCCAGGCCAGACGGACAACGGGCGCTCGCAATGGCAGGGCCGAAGCCGACCGCTGGGATGGTGCCAGACCACAGCTGGCTGCATGGCGCAGGTAGGAGCTGCATGGGCAAAGGAACTGACCCATCGCTAAGCTTTTGGCCAACTTGCTAGTTGGGGGTGCCAATAGTGTGACGCAGCAGCATAAAAAGCCAATACGATCCTAGGCTCTAACCTTAGGAGCCTAGTGTCCAGATTGTGGGAAGTAATCATAATATGGGCAAAAGCCGAAAATTAGTCTAAAGTGTGATGCAGCAGCATAAAAAGCCAATACGATCCTAGGCTGTATTCTTAGGAGCCTAGTGTCCAGATTGTGGGACACTAGGGAAAAAAGGATTTAGGCGACCACAAGCCAAACAAGAGTCAAGAGTGTGACGCTGCAGCATAAAAAGCCAATATGATCCTAGGCTGTATCCTTAGGAGCCTAGTGTCCAGATTGTGGGAAGTAATCATAATATGGGCAAAAGCCGAACATGAATCAAAAGTGTGACGCTGCAGCATAAAAAGCCAATACGATCCTAGGCTGTATCTTTAGGAGCCTAGTGTCCGGATTGTGGGAAGTAATCATAATATGGGCAAAAGCCGAACATGAGTCAACAGTGTGACGCAGCAGCATAAAAAGCCAATACGATCCTAGGCTGTATCTTTAGGAGCCTAGTATCCAGATTGTGGGAAGTAATTATAATATGGGCAAAAGCCGAACATGAGTCAAGAGTGTGACGCTGCAGAGTAAAAAGCCAATACGATCCTAGGCTGTATCCTTAGGAGCCTAGTGTCCGGATTGTGGGAAGTAATCATAATATGGGTAAAAGGGATTTAGGCCACCACAAGCTGAACATGAGTCAAGAGTGTGACGCTGCAGCATAAAAAGCCAATACAATCCTAAGATTATAGTATATCTATTCTGCTTCCCCTGGAATAACCCTGTGTCCAGTTCTCAATTCAAGAAGGATTCCACTAAAACATTAGGAAGGACTTACTGATGGTAAGAAATTTTTGGCGGTGGAATCTACCGCTGCCTCGGAGTCTTCTTCTCTGGAAGGTTTTGAAGCAGAACTGGGTGGCCGTCTGTCGGGAGGGATCGGATGGTGTCTTCCCACCTGGTAGAATGGGATATTGAGGATCTCTTCCAACTCTAGGATTATTCTCTGATTCTCCCCAAGCCATTGGCCCATGCCGTCTTTCTTTTTTTGAAGTCTTGGGCAATGGCTGATGCAAGAGCTTGAGCGCATGACCCAAATGGAAACTAATGCTTTTCCTCCTCTGTTGTCTGGTGCTGTCTGGACTCGGATGCATGTTAAAACTTGAACAAAAGTGTCATTGAAACAAATGCATTCTTCCTTTGTCCTCAGCATCTTTCAATGGGAGCGGAACAGAACTTTAAAAAGACAAGAGGAGCATCAAACAGTATTGGAATTTCAGGACATTTTACCTGGAAGTGCAACCTATAGCGTTGTAATATCTCCAGTTATTTTGAGTACGAACGACAACTTGAGTCGGAAACGACGATGTTATTTTGAGTATTTTTCTCCCACTTTGCAGGTTCCAGAGACTTACTGTATATACTCAAATATAAGCCTAGTTTTTCAGCCCTTTTTTAGAACTGAAAAAAACTCTCCTCGGCTTATACTCCTAGTGGGCTTATATTCAGGTCGGCTTATACTCAAGTATATATGGTATATTTATTATTTTTCTCTATTATTATTGGTATTGTCACATTTATTAATTTACTCTATTAATTATTATTATTACATTTATTATTTTACTCTATTGTTGTTGTTGTACATTTATTTTACTCTATTTTTATTATGAATACATTTATTATTTTACTCTATTAATTTTTATTATTACATTTATTATTTTACTCTATTCTTGTTGTTGTACATTTATTTTACTCTGTTTTTATTATTAATACATTTATTATTTTACTCTATTAATTTTTATTATTACATTTAATAATCTATATATATAAATGAGTGATGGCATCACGGCGACCAACAAAACAACAAAACTATAGGCCCCCCAACCTCAAAATTTGACAACACAATCCATCATCCATGCCTCTAGGTTGATACAACAAAAAGAAAAGAAAAATAAAGTCCTAATTAGAGGGAAAGGAATAATTGTTTTTATCCAATTGCTGCCAGTTAGAGGACTAATCTTTGCCCACTTGGTCTCCTAGCAACCAACTCAGCCCAGGGGACAGGCAGACTTAGGCCTCTCTTAGGCCTCTTCCACAGATTATCTAATTTGCACTGGATTATATGGCAGTGTAGACTCAAGGCCCTTCCACACAACTATATAACCCATTTATAATGGACTTAATGTCAGGGGAAAACCTTTACCCTTTACCTTAACTACCACCAATTCCTCAATAGTTTATTTGGCCTGGCACAGCTAATAATAATAATAATAATAATAATAATAATAATAATAATAATAATAATAATAATAATAAGTTTATTTATATCCCGCCTCCATATCCCTGGAAGGGGACTCGGGGCGGCTTACAGCAAAATCAAAATACAAGCGATGATAAAATATGAAACATCAAAGGACAACAACAAAAACCAATAATAAAATATACACAGTAGGCGAAAAAACACAACACAGAATTAAAACATCAAATTAAAAATTAAAAACAATGAGGTTGCAATAGTGGATAAGCAATGTGCACATTATGAGTAACAAATTCGTAAATAAAGTGCAATAGAATCATTTACGTTTATTATTTTACTCTATTATTGTTACTTTTACATTTATTTTACTCTATTTTTATTATCAATACATTTATTACTTTGCTCTTTATTATTACATTTATTATTATTATTACATTTATTATTTCACTCTATGATTATTAAAAGGATACATAAGCACATTTACATTGAAGAAGATGAAAATAATGATTTAATCAGAGTTGGACAGTCATATCTTAAATTACAGTTTGATGTAAAGATTCAAAAACATTGAAACTACTGATGCCTCAATTAATGTAATTTTATTGGTATCTCGGCTTATACATGAGTCAATATTTTCCCAGTTTTTTTGTGGTAAAATTAAGTGCTTCGGCTTATATTCGGGTCGGCTTATACACAAGTATATATGGTACCTTCCTTTCTGGATTTGGAAAAGGATCCTAGAGCCGTCTAGTCCAAATCAAGAAGGCACAATAAAAGCCCTCCTGACAGATGGCCATCCAGCCCCTGTTGGTTGTTTTGAAATGTTTGTGTGTGTGTGTGTTCAATGCGGTTGGGTTTGCGTGTCAAACCTTTGTGGAAGTGGCCAGAGGAGGGGCCGATGTGGCGAAATGCGCTGGCGTGAGTTTTATGGCCACCCAAAGGGGGAAGTGGCCGAAAGGGAGAGGGCTATTTTGCGTTTTTGGAGGGAAGAGAAAATAAAACGAGGGCATTATTTTTGGCGGGGTGCGCCTTTCGGGTTTTGCGCAATTCCTGCGCCATGGGGGCAAACCGAGGTTGCCGAGAGGGAGGAAAGCTGGGTCAAAGAAAGGCCCATTTCCATTATTATTATTATTATTATTATTAATAATAATAATATAACTTTATTTTTATACCCGCCTCTATCTCCCCAAAGAGGACTCAGGGCGGCTTACATGGGGCCAAGCCCGAATAAAAACAATCTATATATATAAATGAGTGATGGCATCACGGCGACCCACAAAACAAAAAAACTACAGGCCCCCCAACCTCGAAATTTGACAACACAACCCATCATCCACGCCTCTAGGTTGATACAACAAAAAGAAAAGAAAAATAAAGTCCTAATTAGTGGGAGAGCAATAATTGTTTTTATCCAATTGCTGCCAGTTTAGAGGGCTAATTTCTGCCCATTTGGTCTCCTAGTAACCAACTCAGCCAAGGGACAGTCAGGGTTCAGTTAGGGGACAGGCAGATTTAGGCCTCACTTAGGCTTCTTCCACAGATTATCTAATTTGCACTGGATTATATGGTAGTGTAGATTCAAGGCCCTTCCACCATACTTCGCCACAGCAACGCGTGGCCAGGCACAGCTAGTAGCAATATAAAACACAACAATAGACATGAGACATGCACAATTATAAAAATATTATTGTTGTTGTTGTTGTTGTTATTATTATTATTATTATTATTATTATTATTATTATTATTATTATTATATTATGTCACAGCAAACAAGATAGATATGCTGGATTTCATTTCACAAAATCACAAGTTGAACACTTCCCAAGTGTCTAGGACTGTGTGATGTATTTTCGGGAAGTGTTCGACTTGTGATTTTTATTATTATTATTACTATTATTATTATTATTTTGAATACTATCTGATAAATGGCATCTTGCCATCACTTGAATGATATGGGACCCTGGGAGTTGTAGTTTTATGACATCTTCAGCCTTTTCTACCAAAAGCCATGGTCAGTGTAGACTCACATTATGCATGATATGGTCAGTGTAGACTCACATTATGCATGATATGGTCAGTGTAGACTCACATTATGCATTATGTGGTTAGTGTAGATTCACATAATGTGTCATGCGGTCAGTGTAGACTCATATTACGCATTATATGGTCAGTGTAGACTCACATTATGCATTATATGGTTAGTGAAGACTCACATTATGCATTATATGGTTAGTGTAGACTCACATTATGCATTATATGGTCAGTGTAGACTCACATTATACATTATATGGTTAGTGTAGACTCACATTATGCATTATATGGTTAGTGTAGACTCACATTATGCATTATATGGTTAGTGTAGACACATTATGCATTATATGGTCAGTGTAGACTCACATTATGCATTATATGCTCAGTGTAGATTCATATAATGTGTCATGTGGTCAATGTGGACTCATATAATGTGTTATGTGGTCAGTGTAGTAGATTCATATAATCCCTTATATGGTTAGTGTAGGATCATATAATATATTACATGGTCAATGTAGACTCATATAATGTGTTATATGGTCAATGTAGACTCACATAATGCATTATGTGGTCAATGTAGACTGATATAATGTGTTATATGGTCAATGTAGACTCATATAATGCTTTATATTGTCAGAGTAGGCTCATATTATATTGTATATACATATAATATTGATAATAATATAATGGAATACAATATTATACTACTAATAATACAATATAATAATATTAATTATATATTATATATTAAAAGTAATATTACTAATAATATTACCATATAATGATATAGTAATTTAATGCTTATATTGTGCTATGCTTATAAAATATTGTATGTACATTTGATTTGTAAGCCGCTCTGAGTCCTTTTCGGGGTGAGAAGAGCGGGATATAAATGTAGTAAAATAAATAAATAAATAAATAAAAGTATTATGCTTTATATTGTCATTATAACCTCATATTATGTGGTAAGTGGTTAATGTAGGCTCATATAATGCATTATGCGGTCGGTGTAGACTCATGTAATGCGTTATATGCTCAGTGTAGATTCATATAATGTGTCATGTGGTCAATGTAGACTCATATAATGTGTTCTATGGTTGGTGTAGGCTCATATAATGTGTTGTGTGTATCTGGATTTAAATGAGGAGACAGGTAAAGGAAAGTGCTGCCGTGGAAACTTCTCCAGCGGGGTTTGCTGTTGCCAAACTTTTCCGTCCGAGGAGGAAAGGCAAAGGCGCCGACGCAGCACTTTGTGCCTCCCGAGGAAGCCACGGCCGGGTCACGGGGCTCGGCTCCGGAGAGGCCACGGGATGTGGTTAGCCACAGGCCGCACGCAAGGCGGGCGCGGAGAAGGCCGGAGTCCGGCACCAGGGGTCCGGCAGTGCACCTTCGTGTGGCCAATGCGGGTGGGAGACGCCTGCCTTGAAAGCAGTCCATGCAAAAGAGATGTAGGAGTCTGAGTAGACCACAAGCTGCACATGAGTCAACAGTGTGATGTGGTGGCTTAAAAGGCCAATGTGAGTCTCCGCTATTATGCTTTAGGTGGAAGAATTGAAGTGTATAGGGGGAGAGGGGAGGCACAGATAGGCAAATATGCAAGTAAATAGATAAACAGATAGCCAAATAGATGGATAGATGGACAGACAGAGATGGATAGATGGATGGGTGGATGTATAGAGATAGACTGATGGATTGATTGATAGATGCAGGCAGAAATAGTCAGACAAGTATGCAGATAGAAATAGATAGATAGATAGATAGATAGATAGATAGATAGATGATAGATAGATGATAGATAGATAGACAGACAGACAGATAGCCAGATAGAGGGATAGATGCATAGCTGGATGGATTGATGATAGATAGGTGTGGATAGATAGATAGATAGATAGATAGATAGATAGATAGATAGATATAGATAGATGGATGGATAGGTAGGTAGGTAGATAGATGGATGGATGGATGGATGGATGGATAGATAGATAGATAGATAGATAGATAGATAGATAGATAGATAGACAGACAGACAGACAGACAGACAGACAGATTGCCGGATAGCCAGATGGAGGGATGGAGGGACAGATGCATAAATGAATGGATGGATGGATGGATGGATGGATGGATGATAAATAGATAGGGTGGATAGATAGATAGATAGATAGATAGATAGATAGATAGATAGATAGATAGACAGATAGACAGATAGCCAGATAGCAGATAGCCAGATGGAGGGATGGAGGGATAGATGCATAGATGAATGGATGGATGGATGATAAATAGATAGGGTGGATAGATAGATAGATAGATAGATAGATAGATAGATAGATAGATAGACAGACAGACAGATGAAGGGATGGATGGATGATGATTGACAGGGTGGATAGATAGATAGATAGATAGATAGATAGATAGATAGATAGATGAAGAGATGGATGGATGGATGGATGGATGATAGGGTGGATAGATAGATAGATAGATAGATAGATAGATAGATAGATAGAGAGATAGAGAGATAGAGAGATAGAGAGATAGAGAGATAGAGAGATAGACAGACATATAGACAGACAGATGGAGGGATGGATAGATGGATGATAAATAGATAGGGTGGATAGATAGATGATAGATAGATAGATGATAGATAGAGATAGATAGATAGATAGATAGATAGATAGATAGATAGATAGATAGATAGATAGATAGATAGATAGATAGCCAGATTGAGGGATAGATGCATAGATGGATGGATGGATGGATGGATGATAGATAGGTGTGGATAGATAGATAGATAGATAGATAGATAGATAGATAGATAGATAGATAGATAGATAGATAGATAGATAGACAGACGGATGGAGGGATAGATGCATGGATGGATGATAGATAGGGTGGATAGATAGACAGACAGACAGACAGGCAGACGGAGGGATAGGTTAGACGGAACCTCGGCTTAAAGGGCTGGATTGTGTCATGTCAGAATGGGGTTTGACTGGATGGTCCTGGAACATCCATGGGATTGTCCCTTAGGATCTCATGTGTGATACAATCCCTGAAGCCTCCTCCTCCTCTTCTTCCCTTTCCAGACTTCTTCTCTGCTCCGCGCCTGCTGCCAGCCCAGGCCCCGATGGCCTTCCAGGACCAAGGCTGCTTTGGGTCCCTTCCGGAGCCACTTTGCCTGAGCAGCGATGGCCCTGGCGCTGCCAACCTCCTCCCTCCGTGCCCCGCCAGCTCCCCCCAGGTGCCCAGCCCTCGCCTGCAGGTAGGGCCACCTCTTTGCCCCATCATCCCTACCTGGGCAAGTCCCACTGTCGCAGAGAAAGACAGATAGGTAGAGAGAGAAGTAGTTCAGACAGGTAGGTAAATAGGTATACAGGTAGACAGGTAAGTAGATTGTTAGACAGACAGATAGACACACCTTTTAAAGGAGACATCCAGGGTATTGTTCCCACCACTTTCATTCAGGAAACTCCATTATAGTTCGGACTTAATAAAAGGCACAGGCCTATTTCTTGCCCGCAAGGTTCTAGTCCTCAGCAAGGCAGGGATTGTTAAGCCTGATCTGTTTACTCCTCTTTCTTTTGCAGACTTCAGGAGCTTTTCCCTCTCAGCTGGGCTCCTCTGCAGGGGTCTTCCTCAGCCCTGACCCACCTCCGGCCCCAATGTCGGGTGGCCTGGCCCCAGGTCTCAAGCCCAAGCCCCCCATGGCATGTAACCTACCAAGCAAATGGCTGGGCTTGGACTCCTATCCCTCTTACGACCCCGGTTGCCCCCTGACCTCCGCCACCCACCCACGGCTGCCTTACTCAACCTCCACCCTCTTCTCCCGCTTGACCCCTTCCCCGTCCCTCTCCGGCTTCCCCCCGAATGTGCCAATCTATGGGGTTGACCCGCCTTCTCCTGGGTACCCCCACCCTCCTTTCTGCACCCCGCATTTGCACCCGGAGATGCCCCTTTTTGCAATGGGCCGAAGTGACGAGAGGTCAAAAGGCAAAGGGTCAAGTGCCAAGGCCAAGAGAGGCTCCCGACCAGCGCCCGACTCTATGCCCAATCCTTGCCTGGCACAACTGCTGACCACAGGTAAGAAGCCAATAGGATGAGGATGTGTAACATTGCCGGTGAATGTATTAATTCCATCCTGATCTATATAGTCAGAGATCACTCAAATAGAGATCACAGCACTGAATGCCTACACGACCAGTTTAAATATCCTGAAATTCCAATACTAGGCATTTGCTAGGTCCTCCAGTGCCACCCTATGGTCAATTCCAGGCCTACCATAGAGTCGAACTGGGGGAGACAGCAAGTGGCTAGTAAGTAAGTAAAAGTTTATTTGTATACCGCCCTCTCTCCCAAAAGTGACTCAGGGCGGTTTCCAATATAAGATCAGCATAAAACATTGTACAATAAAACACTGAAAACACTATAAAACACTAAAAGAATACAACCCCCCCCCCCCCATAACAATTGACTAAAACAATCACATAAACAGAAGCAATATATCATTCAAATAACATATGAATCACAGAAGAAGAAAAAAGGCCACTGGGATGGAGGAGAGGATGGCCTGGATGGGCCACTAGAACTAAAGTGCAATGTTATATTCTAAGATATATTCTGTTATATTCTCTAGGAATCTCTAGGTCCTCCAGCACAACTGGGATTGGAAGCCATTTATTTTAATGCGTCAGTGTCCTTTCTAGGCATTGCTGTGTATTCCGGTGTAACTCTATGGGAAAATATAGATAGACAAGTGGGTAGGCAGGTAAAAGGACAGATAGGTGGATCCATGGATGGATACATACATACATACGTACAAACATATGCATACATACATATGAATATGGATGGATAGATGGATAGATATATATTTGGATGGATACATACAAACATATCTGGATGGATGGATACATATAAACATATCTGGATAGATGGATGGATACATCTGTAGATGAATGGATGGATAGATGGATGGATACATATCTGGATGGATACATACAAACATATCTGGATGGATGGATACATCTTTAGATTAATGGATGGATACATGGATGGATACATATCTGGATGGATACATACAAACATATCTGGATGGATGGATACATCTTTAGATTAATGGATGGATACATGGATGGATACATATCTGGATGGATGCATACAAATATATCTGGATGGATGGATACATCTCTAGATTAATGGATGGATACATGGATGGTTACATATCTGGATGGATGCATACAAATATATCTGGATGGATGGATGGATACATCTGTAGATGAATGGATGGATAGATGGATGGATACATATCTGGATGGATACATACAAACATATCTGGATGGATGGCTACATCTCTAGATGAATGGATGGATAGATGGATGGGTGCATATCTAGATGGATATTTATTTATTTATTACAATACTTATATCCCGCCCTTCTCACCCATAGGGGATTCCAGATACATATCTAGATTGATCAATAGATATCTGGATAGATGGATGGATGGACAGATAGAGAGATAGATATCTCGATGGGTGGATAGATACATATCTGGATAGATGGATGGATAGATATCTAGATGGATGGATGGATAGAGACCTGGATAGACAGATGGATAGATACATTGTTGACATGGGCTAACAAGGTGATGCGGCAGTGAAAAAGCCCAATGTGCTTCTAGGCTGTATCCATCAGAGGGTAGTATTGATATCAAGGGAAGTCTTCCTAGACATCAGGAAGAACCTCCTGATCATTGGAGCTATTCAACAGTGGAATAGATTACCCTAGGCTGGATGGATGGATGGATAGATATCTGGATGGATGGATACATATCTAGATGAATGGGTGAATATATACATATCTTGATGGATGGATAGATAACATATCTAGATCGATCGATCAATAGATATCTGGATAGATAGGTGGATGGATGGATACATATCTGGATGGATGGATAGATGGATGGATGGATGGATGGATAGATACATCTCTAGATGAATGGGTGGATAGATACATATCTAGATGGATGGATAGATACATATCTAGATTGATCAATAGATATCTGGATAGATGAATGGATGGATAGATAGATAGATAGATAGATAGATAGATAGATAGATAGATAGATAGATAGATAGATAGATAGATAGATACCTGGATGGGTGGGTGGATGGATGGATAGATACATATCTGGATGGATGGATAGATCGATAGAAAACAGAGCTTTGCTAAGCTTTGCCATTGTTAGAGCTGCTTGGCTGAGCATGCCTTGGGGGGGGGGGGGGGTTGCCAGTTAAAGTGGGATGAACCTGCTTTCGGTTGTGCAGTGCGGACCTGCTTCCGAGGCATCTGTCTAGGCGGCCTTGTCACCCGTCTGCTTCCCATTGCCTTCTTCTCTTTCCTTGCAGCCAAACCAGAGCCCAGCCTGGAGGCGCTGCCCACCTCTCCTCCCAGCCAGAATGTGATCCCCACCACACCAGAATCCTTGGTAAGGGGTCTGGGAAGGAAGGAAAGGGTTGGAGACTTGGAAGGGCTCCCCAGAGGTCATGTAGTCCAACATCCTGCTCTGCATTGGGAGGGTCTATGGCTGCATCTATGAATAAACGAACCCTAGAAAACTTAGTACGGGATGGCCCACATGACGTTGTCTCCTCTTTCCCTTTCTTTGCAGCAGAGCATGTTTTGTGAAGACCCCATTGGCTACTTACCCCGAATGGGTCAACCGAGTCCGCGGCTCTCCCCATCCTCCAGCCCCTCCGGATCGGTCTCCATCGCTCCTTCAGCCCCCCTTGTGCCCAAGACAGAGCGCTTGTCTCCGACCCCAGTCTGCAGTGAGTTCACCCTATACGACATCTTGGCAAGGCCTTCATTTTGGGTGGGAACTCCATGCATGCTCTGAGGCAACAAATAAATTGAAAAAGCCCACATGGATGGGATCCAGCCATCTTAGAAGACCCCAAGTTGGACGTGGGCCAATAAGATGATGCAGCAGCGAAAAAGCCCAATGTGATTCTAGGCTGCATCCATCGGAGGGTAATGTTGATACCAAGGGAAGTCTTCTGGCCATTTGAGCTATTCAACAGTGGAATAGGTTACGCTTGGGCTGGATGGGCATCTGTCGGGAGAGCTTTGATTATGTCTTATTGTCTGATAGAATAGGACCGGATGACCATTGGGGGGCCACTTCCATCTCAAGGAGTCTATTATTCCTCTTTCTTTCCGTAGCCAATACCCGAAGGATGTCTGAACAAGGCTCCCCGGTCTCCGTCGAAGGGCTGATTGCTCTCAATCCATACTCAAGCCCCCGGAACCGGACGGAGCCAAATAAGGTAACAACAACAACAAGAATAGTAATAATAATAATACATCTGTTGCAGGTTTTAGTCCAGGATCAATGACATCCAAGTCAGCGGGACAGTAAATCCACTCCAGGTTTTAGTCCAGGATCAATGGCTTCCAAGTCAGTGGGGCAGTGAATCCAGTCCAGGTTTTAGTCCAGGATCAATGGCTTCCAAGTCAGTAGGGCAGTGAATCCAGTCCAGGTTTTAGTCCAGCATCAATGGCTTCCAAGTCAGTAGGGCAGTGAATCTGCTCCAGGTTTTAGTCCAGGATCAATGGTTTCCAAGTCAATGGGCAAGTGATTCTGCTCCAGGTTTTAGTCCAGCATCAATTACATCCAAGTCAGTAGGGCAGTGAATCTGCTCCAGGTTTTAGTCCAGGATCAATGGTTTCCAAGTCAATGGGCAAGTGATTCTGCTCCAGGTTTTAGTCCAGCATCAATTACATCCAAGTCAGTAGGGCAGTGAATCTGCTCCAGGTTTTAGTCCAGGATCAATGACATCCAAGCCAGTAGGGCAGTGAATCTGTTCCAGGTTTTAGTCCAGGATCAATGACATCCAAGCCAGTAGGGCAGTGAATCTGCTCCAGGTTTTAGTCCAGCATCAATGACATCCAAGTCAGTAGGGCAGTGAATCCAATCCAGGTTTTAGTCCAGCATCAATGGCTTCCAAGTCAGTGGGGCAGTGAATCTGCTCCAGGTTTTAGTCCAGGATCAATGACATCCAAGCCAGTAGGGCAGTGAATCCGCTCCAGGTTTTAGTCCAGCATCAATGACATCCAAGTCAGTAGGGCAGTGAATCCGGTCCAGGTTTTAGCCCAGCATCAATGGCTTCCAAGTCAGTGGGACAGTGAATCTACTCGAGGTTTTAGTCCAGGATCTGTGTCCAATGTGAGCCCTTCTTCTGCAGACAGAAAGCCGCCGCATCACTCACATCTCCGCAGAGCAGAAGCGCCGGTTCAATATTAAGGTGGGCTTTGACACGCTGCATGGGCTCGTGAGCACCCTTAGCGCCCAGCCCAGCCTCAAGGTGAGTGGAAACGGCTCCTGAAATGGGACGAAAGAGATGTTTATGAGGCCATGATAAAGCCCCTCATCCAGACCCAGGAATTGGCTGCCTGCCTTCTTCCTACTCTTCCCATTCGCCTTTTCCTTCATTTTATGCTGTTTGGCTTCTTAGCCAAAGAGAGGAAACAATTGCAGAAAATAATGCTTTTCATTTTCTCCCACATTCCTAGGTCAGCAAAGCCACGACTTTGCAAAAGACGGCCGAATACATCCACAAGCTCCAGCAGGAGCGGACGGCGCTGCAGGACGAGGCTCAGCGTCTGCGGGACCAAATCGAGGGACTGAACGCCGCCATCAAGTATGAGAGCTATATGATACAT